>NC_083230.1:2738557-3041730 GCF_032191835.1 Heteronotia binoei
CAGCCTTCTGTCCTTCCGAGGTCAGTAAAATGAGTACCCAGCTTGCTGGGGGGAAAGTGTAAAAGATTGGGGAAGGCAATGGCAAATCACCCCGTAAAAAGTCTGCCATGAAAACGTTGTGAAAGCAACATCACCCCAGAGTCGAAAACGACTAGTGCTTGCACAAGGGACTACCTTTACCTTTTTTAATTAAAAAAAATAGACAGCAGGTTCTGCTAGGCTTGTGAATGTCTGATTAGTCAATACATTCCATAAGAATCTATTGACCAAGCCTGTCAATATTTCTTTATTTTAATATACCTCACTTGCTTTCTCTATCTTTATGTTAGGTAGGCATGGGTTTTGGCCCAAAAAGGTTCCTGTTGGAAAGAAATCCTCTGGCTTGAATGTAGGGAGGAACTTGGCTGAGGTCGACAAGGACAAGCAGGCGGGAAGGCTATGATTGCTAATGGAGGGAGCTGACAGCCTGTGAGCACCCTGCACTGGTAGTAAGTTCAATACGTTTTTAGTTTTACATTCCTGGAAAGGAAGTAAGCAGCAAGGTGGGGCACTGCCTGGTGGGGCACTGCTTCTTCCTTTAATGGAGCAGCTGCCCCTACTTGATTGGTTCAATATGAATTTATAAAAATGCACCCATATCTTAATTCCATGGCAGGTTTGATAGTAGATGCATATTTAATTTATTTATATATTTGATTTTTAACCCACCCTCCCCACAAGTGGGCTCATATAAAATATATTTTAGATATTTTTCTGTGTCCCTCAGCTTTGTGCATCTGAGGCAAGTGAGGCACTTGTTGCAGTTCTGCTTCTCAAAAAGTGCAGTTTTATGCCACCATTCCTCTGAGGAGCTCAGAGAAGCATACATGCTTCTGCTAGGCTTGTGAGTCTCCAGGTCCTAGCAGAGGATCCTCCAGTTTTGCAGGCTGTACCCCGTTGCCTATCAGCTGGCTGGTGGGGGGAAGCCCTGCCCCAACAGCCACCATACGCTTTTCCACCTCAGAAAGCTCAGAAGAAGCTTGGAAACTCCTTGTGTTTTGGAAGGTGTGTGTGCCTTTAAATCTCAGCTAGAGGAAGCTATATGGGGCGGGGCTATCAGTCAGAGAGACATGGATGTTCCTGGTAAGTCTGTGAAACTGTGAGAAAGGAAGGAGCCCAGTTCCTTCATTTGTTTTACATTCATTTCAAAAGTCATTTACATAGTAAAGTAGATATCAAAGAGTGAACTAGAACCTTTCGTTTCCCAGTGTTAGTCTGAAGAACTTGGTTGAATTACAGCAGATGGTTACATTCAACAACTCTTGTTAAATAAATTGCCCCAGTGAGATCACAAAAGTGTGGGCTTGCAAAACTGTATTTATTTTTATCTGCTTTGTGTATGTGTGTGTGTTCAGTTTCATTTACTAAAAGTGCAGCTGCTGGGGAACAAGGAAATGACTGTATTGAGGGGAACTGCACTGCTGTATTTTTATTTATTTTAGGGAATGGGAAAGTCTTCTGGCTCCACCCCCAAAGTCCCCAGGTATTTTCTGAGGTGGACCTGGCAACCCTAGCTTCTGCACTCCTCGCTTTATCCTTATAACATCACTCCAATGTAGGTTCATCTGAGAAAGAGAATAACTAGTCCAAGGTCAGCCATCTAAGCTTCTTGGCAGAGTGGGAGTTTGAACAAGGGTCTTTCAGGTTCTAGTTTGATGCTATAACCATTGCACCAGATAAGGTCTCAACATTGGGAGAGCATGTGAACTTATGATACCATCTGGAAATGCTTAATCCAAGCTACAATAAGATTAATGAATGTCAGGTCCACCCTTTTCCAATATTTTTCTGCATAATAGCTACGGCTTGTAGCAGCCTGCTACAAATTAAGATGTCAAATGCAGCCCTTAACTCTTGAGTGCTTCTTTCTGGAATGTTCTCATATAAGAACAGTTTGCATTTTAATTATATATTTAAGGCACAGGTAACTGCAGCAGAAAATCAGCCAGGCAGCCTTTATTGGCACATCAAATGAGTAAAAAGGTAAAGGTGGTCCCCTGTGCAAGCACCAGTCATTACTGACTCGGGGGTGACGTCGCATCACAACGTTTTCATGGCAGACTTTTTACAGGGTGGTTTGCCATTGCCTTCCCCAGTCATCTACACTTTTCCACCAGCAAGCTGAGTACTCATTTTACCGACCTCAGAAGGACGGAAGTCTGAGTCAACCTTGAGCTGGCTACCTGAACCCAGCTTTTGCCGGGATTGAACTCCAGTTGTGAGCAGAGCTTGGACTGCAGTACTGCAGTTTACCACTCTGCAGCACTGGGCTCCTTATCAAATGAGTAGGTTAAAACAAAATACAGAAGTATTGAAAAATGAATATTAGATTACAGTTTTAAAAAGTTATATCAACAGATCATTTCTACAATTTATCATGACACAGCTTAATGACACATTGCAGAAAAATTGCCACCTTCTCAGTTGCACCAGGAGAGAAGTCATTCAAAAGACAAAGGACATTAAAGGAATCAGAAAGTCCCCTCATGTTTGCCAAGATACTGCTTAGAGGTTTAAAACTAATATCTGCATAAAAGGGGCAATAAAACAAAAATGTGAAATTGTTTCAATGTTAGCTGTATTACAGGGACAATATGTGGCCAAATGTGCTACCTTTTGGAATCTTCCATGTAAAATTGCCGATGGCATGACATTAAATCCAGCCAAAGAACAAGTTCTGTGTTATTGTGGTATTTGCAGAGAATGGAGATATGAAACTACAAACAGAAATTAGCCTAAACGGTGGTGGGGGGGGGGTGAGAGCTGTCAAGCTCCTGCAGGGAGTTTTTAAAAAATATTGCCTCAACAAAATAGCTCAGCAAAAATATTGACCTTGTGAATTTTTCAGTCAGAAACCCTGAAAGTAATGTGGTAGCAGGAACAAGGTGAGAATGAAGACTTTTTCTATGAATGTGCATTTAATATTATGTAATCCACTGGAATTTGTTTTTCCCCTTCTTCTGAACAGATTTTCTGGCCAGCATCTTTAAGCAGAGTTGAGGAGTGCAAAATGGCTGGCAAGGATCCTGCTGTAAGTATTTTTAATCCAATTATTTCAATTAAATATCTGGCTACAAGAATTGGAACACCTTGGTGCAGACAAAAACAATGCAGGAGAGGTGTGTTTTCCTTTAATACTCAGCAAAGCAAATGGCATAGTGAGTTTGTGATGCGAACTCATTATTTCTGCAGCTCTGGCAATGGATGTCTGGAAAAATAAGTGCTTTGCTCATTTTTCAGAACCTGATTTCTTCCTTAAGCCATGTGTATTTTTTGCTTACCTCATCACCAGTGATGGCTATCACAAGTAAAGTCTGCTCTGAATATCTCCCAGAGAATTTAATGCAGACTGCTGAGCTAATGCTAATGTAAGTGCCTGGATGGATTCCCAGACAGTATATATGGCCCTTTGTATGAGGGGAAAAAAAACCCTGCTCATTCCAACACCATTTACTTCTAATCATAAAGGCTGTTTTATTGGTTTATAAACCAATGTTTTGACCAGATGCCTGAAAAAGAGCAGAACTTCCTAAAAGCAGGTAAATGTGGCACAGCTATTATTCACAGTTTTGTTTTCTTTTGGTTTTTAAAAACAGAATCCAACAAAAGAGACATCTGTTGAGCCATTTGCTTAAACCTCCAGTCCTACATCAAACAAGCAAACCATTAATTTAATTATAATCATGTTAATAATTTGTTCATCACTGTGAGCATTTCTTGGAAAGACAAGAAATTGCACAAGTAGTGAGAATTGTTAACAAACTCTTTCAGTGTATCAGCCGAGGGTTCAGCTTTGAGGTCTGTGAGTGGGTGTGGCCTTTGGGGTAGTTATACCTGTCACTGAACTCCCTATTCAGAATTCCCTTGAACTTGTTATTTTTAGATGAATTACTTTTTTAAAAAAATTAGAAGGACCATTGAAGGTTATACCTAAATGCTATTTGAATGCCGATATAAAAAATAAAATACATTTTTTATTTATACCCCGCCCTCCCCGCCAAGGCAGGCTCAGGGCAGCTTACAAGACATGGCAAAAGCCATGTTAAAACAATAAAACAAGATAATACAGTTAAGTACAATTAACAATTAAGCATTTAAATAATCTAAAAACAGTCTAAAAGAATATAATTTAATAGTGCTACAATCTCAGTTGTATTAATGATGGTGTGATTTTTATTTTAGTATTTTTGTTCGATATGATTTTTAGTATTTTTGTTCGACATTGTTAAGGTTGTACACAAATCCTCAGTTAATTGTCAGTTTTTTGTCAGTTTTTTTCCACCCTCCAAAAACGTTTTATTCTAAAACAATTTAGGTTATAGCAGATTTTAGACAATTACAATAGAACAAAAAGTATTTCTCCTGGTAACAACAGTAATTTTTGTCTTATTTATCATAAACAGAGTTGTTCAATTGTGCTAGGAATTTCTTTTTTAGTAACCATAAACTCCATTATAAAAAACCAAATTGCAATGAAATTTGATGAAGATCGTTATGACTCAATATCTGACAAATTATTTGTGATTTTTGCTAATATATACATATCCCATAATTTCCTATACCAATGGTAGTTCTGCAGGCTTGATTGATTTTTTCATTGTTGGGCTATTACACTTTTAGCAGCAAATAATGAATTGCAATTGCTTCTGTTTGTAGTAATATATGGCATTGGGTTTTGTTTTTTTTTAGTTTTCCACCCATTTAGGAAGATATGATATGGGTAGGGTTGCAAATCCCTAGGTGGGCGCTGGGGATCCCCCAGTTTGGAAGACCTCCTCCTTCTTCAGGGTCATCAGAAAGCAGTGGGGGGGAGGGAAATATCTGCTTGGCACTCCATTATTCCCTATGGAGACCAATTCCCATAGGGTATGATGGATAATTGATTCATGGGTATCTGGGACTCTAGGGGGGACTGGGTTTTTTTAGTTAGAGGCACCAAATTTGCAGCATGGCATCTGATGCTTCTCCTCAAAACACCCTCCAAGTTTCAAAAAGGTTCGACTAAGGGGTTCAATTCTACGTGCCCCAAAAGAAGGTGCCCCTATCCTTCATTCTTTCCAATGGAGGGAAGACATTTCAAAGGTGTGTGGTCCCTTTAAATGTGATGGCCGGAACTTCCTTTGGAGGTAATTATGCTTTTCACACTCTTGCTGCTGACTCTACCTGTTGCACACACCATCAGTGCAATTCTCGCATAAAACCTTAATAGTGACCAGCCTAGCAAGTACCCCAGGCTGCTACCCTTATAGGTGAGTGCAATTGACAACACACCCCAGTGTCTCCTGGCTCCACCCTCAGGTTCCCAGATATTTCTTGAATTGGACCTGGCAACCCTAGATATGGGTCATGTTGAAGTAATTCCAGTTATATTTTTAATTTGGTTCAATATATCTTTCCAATACGTTTATAATTTTGGACACTTTATCCAACAGTGTATGTACATGCCAGGTTGTTTGCAGCCTTTCCAGCACAAGTGGTGCTGCAGTTGGAGCAAGATGTGACAGTTTTTGTAGGGTTAAATACCAAAATGATATAGCTTTAAAAGTTTGCTATCTTATGTCTGTTATATTGGAATTAAAAGGAGGAGTATTCCAGACTTAGTCTCATGTTTCCCACAAAGTTTATTCCATTTTTGTTGGAATGGTAATATCTTGCTGCTATCTAACTCATTCAAGGTGGTATAGATTTTAGAAATTAGATGTTTGGTCATAAGTTATGACTTGCCCAAATTTTGTTGATGGTTGTTTAGTTTTTTGTCAGTTTTTAAAAATATTTTGTATTTCATTATACCAGCATTGTTACTTTATTTGGTTTTCAACAGGAAACACATTTGTAATGCTCCCCCCACACCATCTCCGTGGGATGAAATCCTCAGAGTTTATACCCTTTACTGAAAGCAAGCAACCCTCCCAGCAAAATTTCAGTTTTATAGGTCAGGGCTCATTGTGCCTATTATTTTCAGCATTCTATTACCAAAGTTCTAGCGCTTACCTTTAAAGCCCTAAATAGTCTGAGACCATCATATCTATGGGACTACCTCTCCCTATATACCCCTCAGAGACCATTACATTCATCTGCTAACAACTTAGTAGTAATCCTTGGTCCCAAAGTGGTCCAGCTATCCTCAACCTTTTCGTCTCTGGCCTCAACCTGGTGGAATTCTTTGTCCAGAGAAACCTGGGCCTGGCAGGACTTGGTTCAGTTCTGCAAGGCCTGAAACTGAGATGTTCCATGGCACATGGATGAGGACAGTGATGGTTAGAGAGTTCAGCTGGTCTCCCTCTATCTCCCCCTTTCCTTGTTTTTCATTTCCTTTCCTCCATCTTGTTTTATTCCTTTTATTTTACTCCTTCCTGTCTTGATCTTACCCTCCTCCTTTTCCCTTGAGCTTGTTTTTTCATCTACTGTGTGGCCATCTCTATGCTGGCTGCTTCCCCAGTGGCCACCTTTGATGGATTGTTGGGATGTCATCTAATGTAGCAGATTGATTCTTAGGTTTTGTAATAATGGGTTTTTGAATTGGAATATGTTGATATGTTGATTTTATTGTATATATAACTGTTGAAAGCCCCCCTGAACCCTGCTTGGTGGGGAAAGGAGCAGGATATAGGCTGAGTAAATAAATACATTCTTCTTGGTGATTCCCACTAGAAGTAGAAAGGTAATTAAGGTGAGTAATTAGTTTTTTATTGTGTTGACAACTAGAGTTATTCCATATTTATTTGCTGCAAGACTTTTTACAGCTTTAAAAATAAACTGTGAAGCATTTACCTTTCATGGTAGCAAAGATAAGAAATGACAGTCATTAAAATTTTAATAACCCTGAAAACTGGTGGGGGGGGAGTTTGAGGTGGCTCCTAAAACTGGGGTGGGGGAAGTCAAGTCCTTGTCAACCAAGAAAGGAGATGGGCACAAATTTCTTTCTCTCTCTCTCTGAAGTATGAGTCCACCCATTCACATCTATAGTGCAGGTATACAAATGAGTCTACTTTAAGAACAAATATGAAGTTTGAAATTGACGGTGAGGGGAGCACAACCCTGTACCACCCCGTTATCTCACTTCATTTTGCTTTTAGCATTTTTCTCCTGGTAGTTGGCTTCTAGTAAAAGAGATGACTGGGAGAAAAAAAATGCTAAAATCAGCTGACTGAATTCAAGGTAAAGTTGTAGGGTGTAGGTTCCCTTGCCTCTAGAACTTCCCTTAGCCACTAGAACTTGCCACTCTCTGCTTTATGTATGCCTGAATTGGTGAATCCCTGCATAAGTAAAAAAAAGACCACCATATTTGGTATATGCCCACCTGCTTTGATAGGTACCCAAATACTAGTTAGAATCTTAGGGAGCAATCTTAAGCAGGTCTACTCATAAGTAATCAGGAAATATAACTAAAACATTTCCCTCTCTACCTAGGAGATAAGCACCTATAGCAACTGGGCAAAGAATGGAGTGCCCAGCAAACCAGCTCCATTTAGGGTTGCCAATCCCCAGGTGGGGGCAGGGGATCCCCTGGTTTGGAAGCCCTCCCCTGCTTCAAGGTCATCAGAAAGCGGAGGTGGGGAGGGAAACGTCTGCTGGGCACGCCATTATTCCCCATAGAGACCGATTCCCACAGAGTATAATGGAAAAGTGATTCACGGGTATCTGGGGCTTGGGGGGGGCTGTTTTTGAGGTAGAGGCACCAAATTTTCAGCATAGCATCCAATGCCTCTCCTCAAAACACCCGCCAAGTTTCAAAAATTTGGACCAGGGGTTCCAGTTCTATGAGCCCCAGAAGAAGGTGCCCCATATGTTATTTTTAATGGAGGGAAGGCATTTCAAGGGTGTGTGGTCCCTTTAAATGTGATGGCCAGAACTCCCTTTGGAGTTCAATTATGCTTATCCCAACCTTGCTCCTGGCTCCACCCCATTGTCTTCTGGCTCCACCCCCAAAGTCCCCAGATATTTCTTGAATTGGACTGAGCAACCCTAGCTCCATTTCTGTTTATATAGAAACCAGAAAATTATTTCCACTAGGAATAGTGCAAAGATTGGGAGAAGACAAATACTTTGCACAGAAATGCCTTCTTTTTAGTGGAACATCTGCTGATTCTTCTAGTTGGAACCTGTCTCAGAGCCAGCATAGTGTCCTGCAGAGTTGTCGAACTCATTTGTTACAAGGGCTGGATGTGACATAAATGGGGCTTTGTGTGGCTGGGCCATGCATATCATAAAATGTAATGCCAATTAGTGGAGATAAACTTAATAAGACAGACAAACATCATTAAATACATTTTTTTCACTTTAAATAGAAACCTGCTTAAAACATAATGTAACAATTATTGAATTAACAGTAATTAACAAAGATTCAGGTGAGGTAACTGTGTTGGTATGAAGCCGCTGAACAAATTTGAATCCAGTGGCACCTAAATTAAGACAAAGTTTTATTCACAGTAATCTTTTGTGTGCAAGCACACGTCATCAGATATCTTAAAGGTACCATTGCACCCAAATAATTAACAGGCATCTTCAAATATTTTGTATATTTAACACTCTTTGATTATTCTTCCCCTGTAGCAGCTCTGATCAGTTTGCCTGGCTCTTTTGGGTCAAACTTGCATTTTTGCATGCTGCCCACTTCCAGGTCCTGCACCCAGCTGTCTCCCTCCTCTCCTGCCACTGCAAGTTCTCCCCACCTTGGTGTGACTGGGAGACTACCCTTTGGCCCTTGGCTCCCTCCTCCAACAAACACTGCCTCAACTGAATGGCAACAGACCCCATGCCTAGTTCTCTACCCGCTGCAATTTCTTTCTCCCTTGGCATGGCCAGGAGGCTGCTTTCTGGCCCTTGGCTCCCCCCCCCCCCATGGTCGAGTGGCAACAGGCCACACAGCTGTTTATCTCCCCATCTCTGCAAGATCTTTCTTGCTCAGCATGGCTGGGAGACTGGTCTCTGGCTCTTGGCTTCCTCACCTTTAACAAGCACTGCCACGGTCAAGCAGCAACAGGCCCTGCACCTGGTTCTCTCCCAGTCACTACAAGTTATTTCCTCCTTTGTGTAGTTCTTGGCTCTTCGCTTCCCACAAGCACTGCTGTGGCTGAGCACCAATAGGTCCCAGGCCTGTTTCTCTCCCCAGCACTGCAAGTTCTTTCCTCCTCAGCAAGGCTGGGCAGCAACTCTCTGGCCCTTGGCTACCCCCCTCCAACAAGCACTGGCGTGGCTGAGTAGCACAGGCCATGCACCCAATTCTCTCCCCACTGCCCCCATCCAAGGGCTTACTCAGGGAGGCCAGCCTCCACAGGGGACTCAGGGACACAGAGATCATTTCTCCTCGAGTAATAATGCAGCCCAGCCAGAAGGGTTGCAAAGAAGAGGAAGCAGCTAATAATAGCCAATCAGAAAAGACCATTAGAATCACATGGAGCCACCAATCACATGAGGCAGCCTTCAGCTGAAGCAGAAGGACATAACAGGGGGATCTGAACTGTGGAAGAGCTGCAGAGAGCACAGCCAAGCCCAAATTGGTGGGGGGAAGCACAGGGGTTGTTTTACCCGCAGGCTGAATTGAGGGTCTTGTTGGGCCAGTTCTGGCCCACAGACGGTATGTTTGACCCTCTGGTGTAGTGGTTAAGAGTAGCAAACTCTAATCTGGAGAACCAGGTTTGATTCCTCACTCTTTCAAATGATACCTGCTGTGTGATGTTGAGCCAATCAAAGTTATCTAGGAACTCTCTCAGCTGCACTTACCTCACAAGGTGTCTGTTGTGTGGAAAGAAAGGGAAATGTGATCGTAAGCCATTTTGAGCCACTTAAGGTAGGAAAAAAATGAGTATAAAAACCTTCTTCTTCAGTTAGATGGTTCTTTGTCATTCTTGCTCTTTACTGCTCCTCGCATAATCTTTGTCTTATGTCACTGTGATAGACAGCAAGACACCAGGACAGGTCATTTCAAAAGATTTTTAGCAATCAGACTTATGATATTAAAGAACAGATTGAATTTGGTTTTAATGCACAACTGTATTTGTTTTTTTGTTTTTATTATACTGGTGTTATGTATGTTGCTTTTAAACATGATGGGGCCTTATTGCTTAAAAGCAAAAAAGAAAATAAAAGAATTACCAAGCTATACATTGTGGCAAAACAAGTTAAGATATCCAGCATGAGGAAGGAGAAAAAGGGACGTCCCTCGTGTCAAATCAAGATTTGATGAGGAGATAAGTCCCGCCTTCCTGGCTCCCCCCTCCCACCTGGGACTGTCAGAGGTGGAGCCATCCCCCTGCGGGCTGGAGAGTGCATTTTGGGAAGGTGGAGGCAATATGGCTACTGTTTTTTTCATAGGGAAAACTGTGGTGCAAACTGTATTTTTGTGGGTTGTGCATTTGTACAGGGGGGAATTGGAAAATGCAAAGGTTTATTATACAGGGAAAATGCTTGGGTGCAGACTTGTGGTTTTGAAATATTTTTGCAGTACTATTTGAAAAGGAAGGAGCTGAAATCACAAATGCCTGGCTTACAGCAGTCATGATGAGCAGTTCTCCCACAAGGAACAGTACCCTTTTTAAAAAGTAAAGCAGGTGCATGTTTTTCTGTGGGAGAGTTCTCTTTTTGCAAGGAACAGACACCATTTATTTTTTAAAGCCTGGACAAAAGCTGAGAGAGACAGCTTTTTACTAAGAAATCCCCCCCACACTTCCCACTGCAAGTCACAAACAGCAAAGTCTAATCATGCAAGCCCCCAGCAAGCAGACACAGAGCCCTTGTAAGGATCAGTCTTCTTTTAAAAGTTTAAGCCAATCCTCCCCTCCCCTCCCCTTTATTTATTTATTTATTCGATTTATATCCCACCCTACCCCACCAAGGCGGGCTCAGGGCGGCTTACAATTCCAAAAGCTAACAAAATCAGTTTAAAATACTTTAATAATTATACAATAAAATATATAAAATACATTAAAAAAAAGCTCAGCAGGAGAGAGTTTACAACATGCAGTCTTCTAAACAGAGTTTGAATCACCTTTAAAACAACTGTAAGGACAGTTGTTTCTCCTTCCTAAAAAGAGAGGGAGAGAGGTTCCCTTTGCCCCATCCATCCAGCCATAGAATGCTACAGACACATTTTTTAAAAAATGCAGTTTAATCAGTTACAGAGAGAGAGAGATTGCATGCTCCTTTCCTAAAAGCTGATAAACTCACCAACCACTGCTTTTAAAAAACAAAAACAGCTTTTAAAACACAGCTGAATTTTCCCACCCTGAGATGTGTATTGACAGGCAGGCAGGGAGCTACTGACTCAGTTGAACAGCACGCTGCTGCTAGGGGTGGGACTGGAAAACTGAGATCCAATCAACGTAGTTCACCAGATGGAATTTACTCACATCTAACAACTGGAAAGAAGGTTCTAGCCAATGGCAACACATGGTGTCACATGATCCTTTTCACCCTACGGGAGCTTACCCTTCAGCCTGCATTTTTCTTGCATAGAACCCTGCCCCCCCCCCCCCCGCTTGCTGCCATCTCTGACTTGTTAAAATAAAACACACAAGTTTTATAAATAATATTAATAAGACATTGGACTTATATTCTGCCCACCACACAGAGTCTCAGAGCGGCTCACAGTCTCCTTTAGCTCCCTCCCCCACAACAAAGTTTTAATCATAGGATCTGTTTATCCTCAAACAAGTGACAGCACAAACTCACAGGTTTTTTGAGTAAAACACTCTATTAGCAGCAAGTTTCTCCTTAGCAAAGTTTTTTTCCTGTAATGAATAAGCAACTTCCACCATGTTACCCTTAAGAAATTATTGATTTCATTGTTTTTACTATATATATATATATATATATATGACAGCCTGAAAATCACTAAAGGTTAAGACACAGTACAGCTTTATGTACCTAAACTAATTCATTCAACGGGTTCATGTTGCAGCTAAAATGATTTTTAAAGCCATCCCTACTTCCAGAGCAGCTTCTAACACACCAACTTTGAAGCAGGTCCAGTTTTTGCCAATTAAATAATTAGAAACAGAATGAGGCTCCAAAATTTATTTTACTACCTCAGAAATAAGTGCAAATGTAAAACATTTGCCGATGTGTTGCTGTCTTTTACCATTGTAAAGTGGGGTTTTGAGTGAACCAGGGAGTTTGTGAATTATTGCATTAATAATTTTTAAAATTTCTATACCTTGCAAACCTTGTGGTCTCCAGCCTTTATACAAGCGTGGCTCATCCTTCTAAGCCGAGCTGCGCTGTGCTTAGACCTCGGAAGGGCGGAGATACCTGATCAATCTTCGGGTAACTTCGTCTATCTGGACTTGCCCCAAAGGAGCCACAAGATTTCTATCTGGTTTTCCCCTTGGCTGTTGAGAGGCTGTGCAGCTACAGCCTCACTTTCTTTCGACTTGTAACTTAAAATTCTGGAGCACCTCCCCATGGCTGCCATACCACAACAAACTTCAGAACTCTTATGTCCACACCTCTTACGTCACTATTGGGGATTCTTTGCTCTGTTTGAGGACCAAATCCCTAATTTTTCTCCTGGCGAAACTGACATGCACTTCCCTTGCTGGCGCTTTTTTCCGTGCAAATGCAGAAGAGAGGCATATCTCATATTTAACTGCTCCTCCGGCAGCAGTTCAGTCAAAGCCTCTGACATTATCTTGACAATATCTTCTGATTTGTCTTCTGGAATGTTTTGAAATCTCAGCAAATAGGCTGCTCTCTCCATTTCAAGTTGAAGGGTCCTAGCTTCCACCATGTTATGTTTTTCCCCTCAATTTTCCACTTTGATATCTGTCTTCCCCACCTTTATATCTAAAACTTTCATCAGCTTATTAGTTTCAGATGTTTGCTGCTTACATTCTTCTACTTCACCTTTTACATTTTGCATTTGTTCTCCTAAAGTTACTACTTTATCAGTCAAATCTGACATAGCCTTCATCAATGTCAATTGTAAGCCTTTAATTTCTTCCTGTAAATTAGGAGTGGTCAATTTGGCAGGGTCAGTTTGAACATTTGGAGATGGCATAGTACCTCTTTTATTCATTATGGCAAAGATCAGCAATTCAATATGCACAGGAAAAACAGAAAAAAATAGAAGCTTCAAGAGCCACACAGTATCTTCTTATGATGATAATTTTTTGAAGAGAAAAATTCCCTCAATGCAAAAAATTGTTTACAACTTTGTTATGGAACACAGCGTATTGTCACAATCAACAATATCCACTTAAAGCAAACGGAGTTCACAATTCAACAGTATTTACCCTCCAATAGGCTGCAAGCCAATAAGCTACAAACCCAAACAGACCAACCACAAATATAAGATATTAAAACCTACAGATGTTGTTAGGCAGCCAAACTTAAAGAGGAACAAAAAGAAGTCTTTTATACAGACTAGACCAAGCAGAAATCAGTCTCACCCACAGGATCCACCTTTAAACGAGTTCAACTCCATCAGGGTGGCAAAGGTACTGAATTGCAAAAAATCCAAGTTATATCAACCAGTAGGGATCCATCCGCCTTTGTGTAGGCTGCGCCAGAAGTCCTATGGCTTTTGCCTTATATTCAAGTCTTATAATTCTTGTAATCCTTGGATAAGAAAATGGATAAAACTGTAATCCACAGCAAGAACGTCAGTATTTCCAATAGAGCAGCTCAATAGAGAACGATGCAACTGACAGAGATTAACACAGCCAGTCGACAAATGCACATGTACCCATCTTCAGAAAGGGAAGAGCTGTGCGCACCCTAAGAACTCCTCCCTCACACTTTT
The DNA here is from genome assembly GCF_032191835.1 of Heteronotia binoei. Classification (NCBI taxonomy): domain Eukaryota; kingdom Metazoa; phylum Chordata; class Lepidosauria; order Squamata; family Gekkonidae; genus Heteronotia; species Heteronotia binoei. Next base: position 2,752,338 of record NC_083230.1, read on the forward strand.
CTAATAATTCTTTAACTTCTTGGAGAGTGCACAGGAAACCAACATGGGGGAACTTCATCAAATTGTCTGAAGCCAGCGACGGATATGTTTGAAAGCTGAGAGAGTCGGGGCAGAAAGGGGGAGGAGACCCCCCCCTTCCCCCTTTTCTATGACTGTTTCAGTTTCTTCCCCTTAATGAAGAGTATCCTCTTTAAATTAGAGATTCCATAAGCAAAGTATAAGTTGGGAGGTTCAGTCTTATAAAAATGAGAAGTTTAGGTTGGAAAGATGCAGATCAGCAAGTAACAGAAAAGCAAATCAGGAATCGCCTCTAGTCCAAAATGGTGATTTGAGTGACGGAGCTTCATGGCAACTGGAGACTTGAGGACTGAACCGCCGTTCGATCCACTGTCTCCAGCCATCTGCTGAGGGGTCTTTGCCAAGAACTCCCCTTTGGTCCCCTGGGTCAATCACCTGATTCAGGACCATTCGCTGGAGTGACCGCCACGAACGTGTCCTGCAGTGAGGCGCCAATCCTGGAAGTCCAAACTTCTTTTTCTGCAATGGAGGTGGGAACTATGTTCCATGTTCTGTTCAAGTTCTTAGCCTTAAAGTCATTCTTATTATCCTTTACAAAGTAGCCATAAGAATTATCTTGGTAAATGAAAACATTGACCATCTTCTTTTATCTTTTCTGCAAAAAATTAACATTCCTTGGTGTGTGGCTGGTGTGGCTCTCTATTGAGAGCTCGGCCAACCTTCACTTGAGGCAAGGGCTTGGTTACAAGTCTTTAGACGGTTCATCATGTCATATATGAATGTCCACCTGGCATTCCTGAAAGCAGACTCTTATAGGTAAATGTGGTTTAAGACTGTTTTTGAGACACTGTTGACTCTTGATATTAACCTGGACACTTTCCAGTCTATGGACTTCATGCAGCATTTGCTTTGGTGAGAAATTGTATAAAATGAATTGATCACCAAAGTTATGCCTTTGGAGCGTGCTACATCTTTGCATCCCAATTTTTTTGTTGTCCTTCCAAAGCCTGTTAAGGGTGTTCATCCTAGCCAGACTAAATGTTACTCCTTAGCAGTTATAAATAGGGATGGGCACAAACTGGGAGAATGCAGTTCAGTTTGGTTTGTGGTTTTAGGTGTCCTTTGTATGCTAATTTTAGGATACATTATATTTTACCACTTGGAATGACTGTTGTGGGAGACATATAATAGGCTTTAGAAAGAGGCGAGGGTCGATGAATGTGCAGTTGGCAGGCAAGATAAAGACATAGTTAGTGGAACAAAGTTAGATTCCAGTGGCATGTTTGAGACCAAGAAAACATTTTCAAGGTATGAGGTTTTGTAGGCAAGCACAGTTCTTCAGATACAAAGGTGCCAGTGGACTGTAAGCGTGTGAAGTAGCATGTGTGCACCTAGAAGTTCATACATTCAGTAAAGTGTTAGCGGTGGTTGTATTGCTGCAGACCAACACCACTACCCATCTCCCTCTACCCTAGCAAGACCCACCTTTTTTGATAGAATGCTTGGTAGGACTGAAGATAGGAAAGGTTGAATAGCAGTGGCTTAGAGGATGGAAACCAAGTATGTTTGGAGTGCCTGTATATAGGCATGTATGTGAAACACCAATGAAGAGATCCAGTTCTTCAGTGGACCCAGTTATCACAAAGGGATTGATTGTTAAGCAAGAAGGGACACTGTGTTTCTTTAAGGAGACACTGTTCTGGTCTATTGTGATGGCTGGCTGCTGGTCCTGTTGGGGAGGGTCAGTGGGATGATGTTGCTGGGTGCCAAGAACTTCAGGCATCAGTATACCATAGCAGCTCCCCCCTCCCTGTGCAAAACAATGGTGATGTCAGGGGTGTGGCCTAATATGCAGATGAGTTCCTGCTGAGCTTTTTCTACCCAAAAAGCACTGCTGACAGGAATCCAGAAAGAACTCTAGGGCTGATATCAGACTGATAACTGACGGGCATTCTGGGGTGGCTTGGAGGCGTCCCAAATCAGGACTGCCTAAAACGAGCCACCCCAGAGCCTCCTCACACTCACCCACATGCCATTTGTCTCCAGTCCGCATGGCTGCCGGGCACCTCTGCACAGGAAGGTGACCCGGAAGCCGGATTCCTCTATTTTCCCGGGGGGGGGGCAAGCGCTGATGCGCTTGAGCACTCCAGCGCTCTGATTGGGTCCTACCAAAAAACCCTCCAACAACCCAGAAACAGCTTGGAGTGGCTTGGCAGCTCAACACCGCCAAGCCACCTCACTTGCGCCCTTCCCCTTCCAGTCGGCAGGGAGGCAACTGACGGCTGACTTAAAACTTTGCTACCACTTTCACAGTGGGAGCTTTTTGAGCTGGGTGGAGCGGCCAGAAGGACGGGGTGAGTGCAGGCTGGAGATGCCCGGCAGATGTTTGAGTGTGGAGGGATTATTTGGACCGACTTCAGAGACGTCTTTGAGTCGGCCCAAAGTGCTGGTCTGTAATCAGCCTAGCAGTCACAAAAAATGTTTTACTCTTTTTGTCTATTGGGTGATAAGCAATTAACAACTTTTCACTGTTTAAGATCAATGTATCATAGACCTTTTATTGGCTAAAAAGAGAGTAAAGGAAATTAGCAGGGCTTTTTTGTAGAAAAAGCCCAGGAGGAACTTATTTGCATATAAGACCACATCCTCTGTCACCAAGCCAGCCAGAACTGTGTTCCTGTGCGTTCCTGCTCAAAAAAAATTTCTGGAAATTAGCAAGGTAATGATTTTACCACAGAAATAAGATATAACTTGAGAACAGCTTTGAACAGGAGAAGTTCCACATTTTTGATCTCTAAAGGCCAAAATGAGCTTGATCCTGGGAGATCATCACAGCCATTTGTAAAGTGATGTAGCCACACAGAGTTCTGGTTTGGACTGGAACTACATAATAGGGTGAGAAAGAACTTAAGGGTTGTCTAACCTGTTTTGATTATATGACGGTCACTCCAGTGTGCTGTGCTCCTAATCTGGATTGAGACATTGTGCAGAGGCAGCCGTTTTAAAAACATCCAGAAGATTCCTCCACAAATCTCAGTGTCATTTCTGCTTGGCTCTAAGTCAGCCTGAAAATTATGTTGTGTAACATTTCTTCAGCAATGTACCACAGTGATCCAACAAGATTTTAATGCTGTCTGAGTTTTAGATTGGAAGTGGGGAACATGTTAAAAAAGAGAAGCATATTGCCTATACAAATAAGTATTCAGTTCGTAGCAATACTTTATAGTTAGTATGATCTAGATATTTTATACAAAGAGACAACTTTCTTTCCTATAATGAGCGCAGTAATAGCTTTACACTTAAGGATCTTTTCAAGAGCCATGAAGGAGTTAGAAAAGATCCTCATGTATCATGGATCAACTGCCGGAAGAGGTGCGGGCCCTACGGGATCTTAGCCAGTTCCGTAGGGCCTGCAAAACTGCCCTCTTCCAGCTAGCTTTTTAAGACGGAACTCCTGATAATATCAATAACACCGAGCCATCTTATACATAATTTGATTGTCCCATAATGTCATACTGTCTTATTGGTTTTACTGTTTAAATTATTAATTATATCATATACTGTTTTATTGTATCATGGTTTTACCATGTCTTGTTAGCCACCCTGAGCCTGCCTAGGCGGGGAGGGTGGGGTATAAATAAAAGTTTATTATTATTATGTATAAAGATGTGTTGCTGGTGATCAAGATCAAGTTAATTCAAGTTATAGTATTCCCCATTATTATGCATGAGTGTGAAAGTTGGTCAGTGAAGGAAGCTGTCAGGAAGAAAGTTGATTCCTTTAAAATGTGGTGTTGGAGGAGAATTGTACAGATAGAAGTTAAAGTAACTCAACTGAAGCTATTGTATTTTGGTCATATTATGAGAAGGCAAGAGTCAATGAAAAGATAATAATGCTAGGAAAAGTTGAAGGCAGCAGCAAAAGAGGGAGACCCAACATGAGATGGAGTGACTCAGTTAAGGAAGCCACAGTATTGCTTGCTGCCCCCACCCATGATTTGATGACAAAGCCAAGGTGTAAAAGGGGAGAAGTTTTCTAAAGGGATGTTATAATGACCAAGTCTTGCTGACTTTCTTGGCTTCCCTACCACAAGATAATGTGTGGAAGCCTTATGTGGAAGCAATCAGTGGCCAGATGGTAGCCAGAACGATGGTAGCCAACCTTTCTGGCAAGTATGAAGCAATAGATACATCTTCACCTTTTCAACGTGCACTTCTTGTGTGAAGGAATACAGAAATCCATGTGCAGAATGTGACTTCCAGAGTGGTTGTGAAGGTCACATGTTTCATCTTGGGGAAGCTTGCCAATTCACACTTGGTACATTACACTGCAAGTTACTTTCATTTCTGCAACGAAGCAGTTTAGTATATGCACTGAAATACATGGGAAAGTCTCAAGAACACTTCTGATCATACTGTGGTGATGCCATTAAAAACAGTAGAGTAAAAGAAAACATATTTTAGCCAGTGTTGAAACTGGAACAAACACCACCAAACACTATCATGCATTCATGATAGAGAGCCAGTTTGGTGTAGTGGTTAAGTGTGCAGACTCTTATCTGGGAGAACCAGGTTTGATTCCTGACTCCTCCACTTGCACCTGCTGGAATGGCGTTGGGTCAGCCATGGCTCTGGCAGAGGTTGTCCTTGAAAGGGCAGCTTCTGTGAGAGCTCTCTCAGCCCCACCCACCTCACAGGTTGTCTGTTGGGGGAGAAAGATAAAGGAGACTCTGAGACTCTGAGAAAGATAAAGGCTGCTCTGAGACTCTGAAATTCAGAGTGAAGAGTGGGATATAAATCCAATATCTTCTTCTTCTTCTTTGTGTGTGGATCCATCAACTTTTCATTTGCTCTCTTTCTATAGCATGGCTGTGGCAATTTTGTGCGTGTGATCCAGACCTTCAACCGCACTCACCTATATATTTGTGGGAGTGGAGCATTCAGCCCTGTGTGTGCCTATCTCAACAGAGGGCGAAGGTCTGAGGTAAGTGGTTTATTTTGAATATAAGGAGGCAGTTCTTTTTCTTCTATTACTTTCCAGAAGCATGTTTATTACAGATGTCAGAATTACTTCATGCAGGTTTCCAAAGTGTATTCTCACATACAGCCTGTATGCTGTAGTGGTTGGACTAGGAACAAGTAGGCTGTGGTACAATTCCTCATTCAGCCATGAAGTTCATGGAGTGACCTTAAGCCAGTCTCTCTCTTTCTCAGCCTAACCTACCTTTACAGGTTTATAAGCCCTCATTGAGAAAGTGTGGATTAAAATGTATTGGTGGATAGGCAGACAAGTAATTTATCATATCTTTTTGAACTTCATCAAGAAGTAAAGAGCTGCTTTGTGACCCCGTCGGGGAGAAAGGCAGAATATAAATGAAGCAAATCAATAAATAAAGGGAGGGAAGGGTTGGAGGTGGGGTGGCTCTGTATGTCAGAGAGGATATATGGTCCAGTAAGACTGAGGTCAGAGAATTAGATTCACTTTTAGAAATGCTTTGGGTTGAAATAGAGGGCCCAAAAGGAAATTTAACTATGGGAGTTTGTTATCGCCCACCAAATCAAAAGAGAGAGGATGATTATAATATGATGGAAGGCTTAAAGATAGCAGCTAAACGTAAAAAACTGTGTCATAATGGGTGATTTTAACTACCCGCAGATTGATTGGGCCGCCCCCCGTTCCTACTCGAATAAGGACTTCATGCTATGTGCAGAAATCACATTTATTGATGTGGCTGCAGGGCTGCAGAGGGCCTGTCGCGCGGAGCCCTCGCAGAAGCCGCCGGCATCTGGGGTGGGCAGTGGTGGCCACCCGAGGGGCGCACCTGTGGGGCGGCCGGTCCATGGTCGGGGTGGGTGTGCCGTCCTGAATGCCGATCCCGACAGCGGCCACGCGCTGTATCTCCCTGTCCACCTCGCCAGGGGGGCAGCACCTTGGGAGTGGCAGGAGCAGCCCCTTCGGCGGCAACCAGAGACTGGTCGATATTGCCAAACAGACGCTCCACCTTCGCACCCCACTCCTGTGACTGCCTCGCCATGGCCAGGAGACTGGACAGGTGACCTATGGCCGCGGACACGGTCCTCTCCATTCCCGCCATCCAGCATTGTCCCTCCAACCTTTATACACACACACACACATATATATGTGTGTGTGTAAAAAAAATTTGGCAACTGTGTGACACAGAGTGTTGGACTGGATGGGCCATTGGCCTGATCCAATATGGCTTCTCTTATGTTCTTTCCCACTCTATGACTGCCCACATGGAGGACAGGGTGGCGGAGAGCTGGCCGTGGTCCCCGAGCCCTGGGTCTCGGTTCCCCGCCACCTGCTATAACAGCGCCAGCCTCATGGTCCCACTGGATCGCTTTTAGATGCGGCTTATGGCTATCCCAGCCCCTCTTTCTCCTCAGTTCTTCCTTTTAAAACTTTTACCTCAGGACTATAGAACTAAAGGGGTGGGTATGATATGGATTTCTCTGTACAAGTCTCTTCGGGGGTTTTGCTTTCAGATGGAAATATATATTCACTTTGTAGGGTACCACAGCAGTTTGGACAGTTTTCCCAAATTATAGGCACCAGAGAACTTTAACGTAAACCACAGATATTTATTATAACACAAAGACTTAAACTGGGGATATGGGACATATTTACATGGGCTATAAAGTATCTCACACAGTTAACAAGGTGCTCAGTTGTTTCAGGCTTTCTAATATATCTTTTTCTTTCTCTTAGGTCTCTCAGGTTTTCAGTTCACATATAATACACTCTCCAACACTAGCAAAGGCTGGCCTCTTGGGTATGATGTGCCAAGTCTCTCCAGTCGACTGGAGCCTCTACTCCCAGCCCTTCAGACTCTTAGACCCACATCTGTTTCCTCAACCACCTCTCTAGTTTTTAAGAGTCGTGTATATGTGTCTGTGACCATTCAGGTCTTCACCGTGACTCTCTTTCTTAGTCACACACAGCTCCTTGCTGTTTTAATAGAGCTAGCAGTGAGCTTTGCTTCTCTCCTCAGCCACTGTCTCAGCTCCCTCAAAGACCAACTCTCTCAGACTCTGTCAGGCATGAACTCTCTCCGGCTCTGTCAGGCACTAACTGCCTCAGACTCTGTCAGACCCTGACTGCCTCAGCCGTTAGCCCCTCTGGCCCCCACCCTCAGGTCACCTGATGCAGGCTCTATGTGTCCTTGGTTTACTTTGGTTTTCTGTTAACCCATACCTTACCGTCATACCTGTGCAGCCTTCGGCATCGTTTTGCCTTTCGGATCCTCCAGCGGTTTTCTCTGGTGAGGGGCCGGGGCAGGGGCCCCGTCAGACACCCGCAGTCAAGTCTGCCATGGCCGGGCCTCCCGGATTCCCTGGCCCCAGGGCATTGGGCGGCGATGTGGGCAGATCCAGGGTTCGCAGCATGAAGGAGGCAGCTAGGGCCGACCATCTCCGTGGGGATGCCTATCATAGGTTCTCCACCACGTCGGCCGTCAGGGTCACAGTGTGGCTGCCTGCAGGACGGAACAGGGGTCAGATGCTGGCACAGACGGCCACTCACAGATGTCCCACACCCCATGCTCATTGCCGCACCTGGAGGGGACTTAGGCTGCTCATCATCTGTGGACAGACGGAGGCCACCCACTGCGGCATCCATGATCTCCTCACTGGATGTGTCCTCCCCCGGACTCGGCACCTCCTGATGGCTGTCTGGATGCTCGGGGGTGGCAGGGGGCACTAGACGTGCCGACCTCCCATCGCGCAGGTGCTGGGTGGACAGCTCCAGTCCTCGCCTGGTTCGCTGGAGTGGCCGCCCACCTCTGAGTCCGCAGTGGAGCTTGCGCCAGTCTGCAAGGAGTTCTGGGAGTCACCTGAGGGGGGGAGGGTGTCACCATCAGATTGTGGCAATCCCACTGTGGCAAGGAGGGGCGGGGGGTGCCAACCTACCATGGATCACCTCAATGCCATGGCCTGCTACAGCCACCGGGTGGATGAGGGGTCCCATGAGTGCTTCAGAGCCGGACAGCGCCCGGGCCACTGCCTCCTCATAGGTCGAGCCCTCAGCGATGAGACACCAGACCCGCTTCTTGGTAGGGCTGAATGAGGCGTTCCACCGCTTCAGGGTGGACTGCTCTGTGCGGGGGACCTGGCTCATGGCAGACACTCACTCCACCACCATACGCCAGAAACCCCGGTACTGGGAGTTCGCCCCCCCCCCCCCGGCTCTTGTGCCAGCGAGTGCCACTCAGAGCCACTCAACCAAAGAGGAGTGCCTTTTCTGCCTCAGTTCAGTTCAGCGGGCAGTGACTCTCGGCTGATGCAGCTCTGTCTGCCACCATTCCTCCTACGGCCAGTGGAATGCGGGGGCTGGTGACCACAGCTGGGTGATAGTTCACTCTCTCACACCACCCCACCCAGGTTTCCCATGGTACACCAGCAGGGAATCTGGTGGCCTCGGCTGCCCCACGGCCCTGCTTGGCCAGGGCCCTGCAGAGCTCCAGTGGTGTCTGGAAGCAGTGGTGGAGTGTGCCAGGGCAGCTGCCAGGCCACCGCAGAGTGCTCCACATCGCGCAAACCATGGGGGCCCATGACAGTTGGTGCCCCCTTATCCCACCGTGGGAGCCCCCCCGGGTGCAGACGCTGCACATCCTCCCCGTTCTCTATGTGTGGGTTGCGCAGAGGCTGTGCAGACGTCATTGGGCATGCAGGTACCGGGAGCGCCTGAGCACTTTGCATCTCGAGGACATCACCTGTCTGGACTGCTTCTGCTTGGACCGTGCCACCATCTAGGACCTGTGCGATCAGCTCAGGGCAAGCTTCTGCAGCCAGGTGTCCGGCCCCCGATCCATCCCCATCTTGCAGCATATCCTCATCTCCCTACAATTCCTGGTGACTGGCTCCTTCCAGGGCATGGTGGCCAAGGTCCTGGAGATCTCCCAGTCATCGGCCAGCCGCTGCCTCCACTCCTTCCTGGACACCATGCTTCAGTCACCTCCAGCAGCATGTGTGGTTCCCCACAGATGAGGAGGAGCTGCGGACTGCCAGAGCTGGCTTCTCAGCAGCTCCGGGGTTCCCCATTGTTGTGGGGCCTGTGGACTGCACGCATGTCACCCTAGTGGCCCTGTGGGAGGATCCCATGGTGTACTGGAACAGGCACCACTTTTACAGCCTTAACGTGCAGGCATCCTGCGACCACCAGGGACTCTTCACAGATCTGGTGGCGAAGTTCCCAGAGAGCGTGCACAACGCCCAGATCTTCATGTCCTCAGGGCTCAACTGCCTCCTGGCAGCCTGGCCGGATGGCCTGGGGTGGTTGCTAGGTATGGCCACCATGCAGCGGCGTGGGGCAGCCCTCCCATCCCCTGTCCTCACTTCCCTGTCCTCCACAGGTGACCGAGGGTACCCACTGCTGCCCTACCTGCTGATGCTGTACCAGGAAAACGCCCCCGAAGACTGGGCGGCATACAACCAGGCACACAGGGCCACTCGCATGATCATCGAGCGTGCCTTTGGGAAGCTGAAGATGAGGTTCCTCTGCTTGCACCACAAGGGCGGCTGCCGCAGCATGCAGCCCCTGCCTCTGGCCAAGCTGGTGGCCATCTGTGTCATACTCCACAACATTGCCACTTGGCAATGCCTGCCAGCCCCCCCCCCCAGGACCTTCCCCTTCCAAACTCCGGGTCGCCAATGTGGGAGAATGTGGAGGTGGCGGCACGGGCTGGTGCTCAGCAGGACTTTGGGGGACACTTGACTCGAGAGTGTGTGTGAGCTCACATCTGAGCCACTCAGCACACGGCTAGGGTACCCGGGGAGGAGTGCACACCGTGATTGCGGCTGCTCACACGCTTGGGGTCCGGTGCAATGCCAGGACCTGCCCTAGATGGTGAGTCGGAGACTGGCCTGAGGAAAGCTGCAACACGTGCCACACACCCCTCACCGGGGATGGGCGAGACAGCAGCAGGATGTGCACCCTCCTACACGCACATGTACGGGGGCCTGCATCCTGGCCGGAGCCGCAACCACGCTGGCCGGTGTTGGGGGCTGCGGGCCGCGAGGACTCTGAGCCGGACTTACCCGTCCATACAAGGGGCTCCGGAAGTGATATCTGTTAGGGCTAAGTGTCAAGCATAGGAGTTTCAAAAGAACCAAGCGATTATTTGGTTACAAAGTCTTAGTTTATTGATAATCCATTGTGCTCATAGAATGAACAGGTTGAAAGTTACAGTATAACACATAGCAGCTGGCTTTTAAGAGATACATCAAAGAGATACTAGAGATCGCTAGGAATTCTAACACAGGCATGTGAAAAGCTACAATTATGGGTTCTGCTATCTTTTGCGGTTAGCAACATCCCAAGGAGGCACTATCTTCAAAGCTGGCATTCCTGCGTTTGTTACAAGAGGTGTGAACTAGAGAATGGGTTACATAGCTTTGATGTTCACCAGCAGAGTAAGAAAGTAAACAATACAGCTTTCTATTAGGAATAACCTGTATGCTACACTAGGAAGCAGAGGTGATTAAGCAGGCACACCAGAAGTAGCTCACCTTCCCGCAAGTCCAACATCTGTAACTTAAGTGACATGCTTCTATGTGCCATTCCCACCACCGAGTGCACCCCTCCTCCTGCTAAGTCCGCATGGCACAGCCCTTCGGGCAGAGTGCCGTGCCGTATGCCCTGCCCTCCCTGGGGTGTTGTGTGTGCCCGTAGTTGAAACCTTTGTAGGGTGGGAGGAGCAATGATTGGGTGCGGGAGGGGGGCCATGGCCATCCCGCATCGGGAGGGGATTGGAGGGCCGATAACACAGCTCCCAAAGGGTTTTCAGTGCTGCCACAGCAGTGCTGCCAGCGGGTGCTTTCTGCTTCCACTATTGCCTATGGAGCACACCGGCATTTTCCGTGGCGCATATTTGCACCTGGGGGGGTGTTCCCGCTCTGAAAACTCTGTGGAAGCTGACCAGCAGTGGCCATGCCCCTGGATCGGTCTCCTTTTACGTTGACGTGGCACCCTGCGCCTTTGCTACACCCCCAGTGTAGCGTGGTAGCGTTCCGCCCTCAGGCCATGGCACCTGCAGCATCCAGAGAATGGCGCACACCCCATTTCCACTGGTGCGGGAGGGGATCCGCCGGCATAAGTCTCCTGACCACTGGCGTAGCGGTAAGTCCACTTCCACAGCACTTTGCTCCCCCCTCTGGATTGCTCTGCTATTCTGTAAAATGTCATGAATTAACAACAATACAATATGCACTTAAAAAGTTTTCCAAAATTGATTAAATGTTCTTGGAGACAGCACATACCCAAACATCATAGTACTTACAGAGCGGGGAGAGAGAACAAGAAGTCCTAATCTATCATACAGGCTTATTTACTACCCAAGAAAGAGAGAATACTTCATTATAACATAACCTCAATCTTCATAATAGTTTATTACAGTTTCAAGACCAGGATACAGTGTAAAAATAATATGGAAAAGTAAAAAGAGACATAGTGTACAAAAATAGACATTTAAATTTAAGAACTTTTAAAATGTAATTTCCACAGTCTAAGAATTAATGCACAAAACTCAGCAATTGAATGTGTAATCTCTGAATTCTTATCTGATACGAACCAATGAAGTCTTGCTTTGTTTGTATTAATATAACCAGGTGTCCTATTGACTAATGGAGCAATAAATCTAAAATGAACCTCTGTATAACATGGGCATCTGAAAAACATATGCTCTACAGCAGTGGCCCCCAATCTTTTTGGCACCAGGGACTGGTTTTGTGGAAGAAATTTTTCTCATGGACGATGGTTTCAGGATGATACAAGTGTGCACTTTATTTCTATTAGTTTCATAGAATCATAGAGTTGGAAGGGACCTCCAGGGTCATCTTGTCCAACCCCCTGCACAATGCAGGAAACTCACAAACACCTCCCCCTAAATTCACAGGATCTTCATCGCTGTCAGATGACCATCTAGCCTCTGTTTAAAAACCTCCAAGGAAGGAGAGCCCACCACCTCCCGAGGAAGCCTGTTCCACTGAGGAATTGCTCTAACGGTCAGAAAGTTTTTCCTAATGTTGAGCCGGAAACTCTTTTGATTTAATTTCAACCCATTGGTACTGGTCCTAACTTCCAGGGCCACAGAAAACAATTCCACACCATCCTGTAGATGACAGCCCTTCAAGTACTTGATGGTGATCATATCACCTCTCAGCTGCCTCTTCTCCAGGCTAAACATCTCCAGCTCCTTCAACCTTTCTTCATAGGACTTGGTCTCCAGACCCCTCATCATCTTCATTGCCCTCCTCTGGACCGTTCTAGCTTGTCTATATCTTTCTTAAAACATGGTGCCCAAAACTGAACACAATACTCCAGGTGAGGTCTTACCAGAGCAGAGTAAAGTGATACCATCACATCACGTGATCTGGACACTATACTTCTGTTGATACAGCCCAAAATTGCATTTGCCTTTTTAGCCACCGCATCACACTGTTGACTCATGTTCAGCGTATAATCCACTAAGACCCCTAGATCCTTTTCACACATACTACTGCTAAGACATCTCCCCCATCCTTTAACCATGCATTGGATTTTTCCTACCTAAATGCAGAACTTTCCATTTATCCCTGTTAAAATTCATTTTATTGATTTTAGTCCAGTTTTCCAGCCTGTCAAGGTCATCCTGTATCCTGTTTCTGTCTTCTTCTGTATTTACAACCCCTCCCAATTTCGTATCATCTGCAAATTTAATAAGCATTCCCTCTATTCCTTCATCCAAATCATTGATAAAGATGTTGAACAAAACAGGTCCCAGGACAGATCCCTGAGGCACTCCACTTATCACTCCTCTCCAAGAGGATGAGGAACCATTCACGAGCACTCTTTGGTGTAGTTTGGGGTAGTGGTTAAGTGCACGGACTCTTATCTGTGATAACCGAGTTTGATTCCCCATTCCACCACTGGCAGCTGCTGGAATGGCCTTGGGTCAGCCATAGCTCTTGCAGTGCTTTCCTTGAAAGGGCAGCTTCTGGGAGAGCTCTCTCAGCCCCACCTATCTCACAGTATGTCTGTTGTGGGGGAGGAAGATAAAGGATTGTAAGCCACTCTGAGATTCGGAGTGGAGGGCAGGATATAAATCCAGCTTCATTGTCTTATTATTATTATTACATTATAATATATAATGAAATAATTATTCAACTCACGACCCGATTGCTAACAAGCCATGGATCGGTACCAGTCCACAGCTCAGCAGTTGGAGACCCCTGCTCTACAGATTCAACCTTGCTTATAGAGCATGAGCATAGCCTTTCAGAATAGGGAATTTTGCTTTACCCAAATTTAAGAAAGAAAATCACTAAAATAATTCTTTACATGATTAAAAATTAATCTAGATTACTGTATACTGATAAAGGTGAGACATATCTTATAAAAACTATTCAAATTGATTTAAATTATTAGGGACAATACATACCAAATGTTCATACCATATATAAAAGAAGGGGGTAAAAAAGAAAACACATTCAAAAATATACCGAAACAAAAATGCTTCCAAATTATGAGCTTAACTTCTAATTTGTGAGATTGTGCGTAACTTTTAGCACTTCTAGGTTCACTGAGGATTTAGCCTATAAAAAGGTGAAATATAAAATATCCCTTTACCTATGTATAATATTTAATTCTCTGTGTTTATTATTATTGTTTTATCCTTTTAATATTTTCTCCCCAGTGTACCTTAAGTTTTAAAAGCTCCCATCTTTATAAAGATGCTTATAAAACCTTCCCTGTATCTTTGAAATCACCAATTCCTAAACTCCAACCCATTTTGCCACTCAATTCCCTGTTTTAAATTTACTGTCCATATAAGCATACAAATCCCCCGATTTAAACTTTTATTTATACCCTTCAGTTAATTTTTAAAGAATAAATGAGAAAACCCTAAAGGACCAAATTTCCATTCCAAAATAATGCACCAAAATAATAGTATACCAATGTTGATCAAATAAGGAAGCTGAAGCTCATGGCCCTTTCTTCTTAAAAGCCTTTCAAGTTTTAATTCTCTTGAAGTTTCCATAGAACTGTGAATTTTTGTTAAATCTGCAAATTCTCCCTTAAGTTGTTCTTCAGTTCAGCAAGAAGCATTGAAGCCAAAACAAAGTCACTCCCCTTTGTATTAATCTTGATAGGTTGTAGTTTCTGTTTCTCCTGCAAGACTGTGTATGTCGTCTCCATTTTAAATTCACACAGAACATTTTCAGAGATTTGCTTATTCACTTTTCCCATCTCTTTAGAAAGATCTTGAACGCCTTGATCTATCTGCTCCTATATAGTTTCAACTTTATTACATTTCACCAGAAACCTTTGCACTCAATCTATTATCAACTCCTTTAAGAAACGATTTCCTGCTTTATAGAAAATATGGTAGCCATAAAGTCCTTTAGATCATCTGTTTTTCCTTGCTGCTCCATCTTCCCCACAAAGTAGTTCAGCCCAATAGTAAAAGCTGAGTAATAACTCAAAATCCCAAATTAACAAATCCTTCCAGATCTCCACTTAAAAGATATTTTTCTCTTACATTCCAGTTTAAATAAATTCAATCTCAATAAATCCTCAAGTGCACTTTTTTCTCTTAAAGTCACAGTCAGCCTTTATTCAAATCGTAATATAATATATCCATAGTCCAATTAATACTTGTTTACTTTTAAACTGAATCTGTCCAAATATTGTACGTTCTTTTCTTTTAGAAGCCTCTCTTATGGGGGGGGGGATTTTTGTCCTCCTCCCCCTCTTTTGGAACAGTCAAATTTGGTTTTATAATAGGGATTGTTGTAGATCAGACTTACTTGCAAAGTACAGTTTTGATAGTTGCAATAGAAAAAAAAGATGCATTGAAAAATCATTAAGGATAGAAGAAAAAAGAAGCCGGCAGTCACCTCTGATGCCATTTAAAAATGGTGATCAGAGCAGCGGGGCATCACAGCAACAGCGGCTCAGAGAGTCGACCACCGCCAATCTCCTGAGCCTTCCATCAAGCCACTTGCCTTCCAAGACCCTTCCTGAATATTGGAGTCAGCCGAGAGACCCCTCAGCTGCCAGATTCAAGAGTGGCCATCAGGAGCAAGTCTGCAGCCGCTCTTAACTCTGAGGTGCAAAGACCAGAAGCCAGGTGCCACTGCCAAGGTTGATATGAACATTGGGGAGCAACAGGGGACTTGTGGGCAATGGGGGCCTCAGATTGGTGGGGCCAGAAACTTTGCATTGCAGTTAAATTGTTGGGTTTGGGACCCTAGGGGCACCACTGTAGCTATGGGCCTGCTCCCCATACCATGGGCAAGTGTGAAAACCAAACCTAAAAGACATGACAACCCTCCTGGTAAAAAAAATATCTCTGAGCCTTCTCACACCACACAGAATCAACTCAAACATTATATGAAAACAAGCCATATAGAACCTCTTTTTCTGTGTGTGCCCCCTCACTCTGGTTGACTGGGACTCTCAGCAGTTTTGTCTCCCTAGTCCCATCTTTTTCAGCAGCCCTGACCAAGAGACTTGCCTTTCAGAATCTCACTGGCCATAGGAGATCAAGCATACTTTTATTTATTTATTTATTTATTTACCTTAAATTTCTCTCCCGCCCTCTCCGCAAGTGGACTCAGGGCAGCTAATAACATTTATATTTACAATTTAAAAACCACTAAAATACAGTTACAATTTAAAAGCATTATGTGGTGCTGTACTTTTTCTAATGGTGCATGAGCACTAGTGCGGGGTGTTTGGTGGGCATTAAAGCTCTCTGAATCTTCCTAAATAATTCATTTTGCACCTGTTCTTAACCACAGTCTACACTGACTTGTCCCCATTGTCTTTCCCACTGTGGTGTAGTGGTTGAAGTGCTGAGCTACAACTGGGTGATCCCAGGTTCAAGTACCCCATTACTATGAAGCTTACTGGGTGACCCTCTGCTCTGTAGCCTGCCACTCTGATCAGCTACGTTTGAAGCCTTTCTCCAACTTAAGTGTTTTTTTCTGTCAAAGGAAGAGGGGAAACGTGGAGAAAGGCTTCAGACTGTTGAAAACAGTGATATGTTACAGGTCAATCTCTCTTAACTTGACCCTCTTCACAGGATTGTTTTCTGAGGCTAAATGGAGGAGGAGAGACTCTTGTATGCCTCCCTGATTCCCTTGAAGGAAAAACAAAGAGAACAATTATTTAAGATTATCAAGATGTTTTTTAAAAAACAAAACACCTTCTTCACCGAATGATCCCAGCGGCTCTGGCCAAATGAGAATGTGATGATGTTATGGTGCCACATGATCAGTTGAATATGGTGATGTGATGATTTCCCCATAGGTTCCGATAGTCAGCTGTTCAGCCCTTGGAGTACATCAGGAAGGGTGGAACTCATCTATGATGCTGATGCAAATGGGCCCACAAGATCTGTCCTGGCTCATCATGCTTCTTTGTCTGTTGCTGCCGCTGTTTAGAGCAGGGAAGCTGGAAGCAGCAACACAGTTCCCTTCTGGTTCTTCCCCTTCCCCACCTTTGTCCATTGAAGCTCAGCACACCTTGTTCCTATAACTACACAAGAGAGCTCGACTCATTCTCCCTCGAAATATTCTTTAATGAACCCATATGTAACAACAGCAGAGATGTTGAATTTCTTGGTATTTTTGAATCAAGCATGACATCAATTTTCAGTAAAATTCAAGACTTTAGAATGAGGCAAAAAGATGCTGGTGTTAAACTGAACAAAAAATACAGGTATGCATCTTTGGCAGACTGAAGTTGGTCTTGATGAGCCTATCATTTTTAGCCACATGTCTATGATCAATTGATTAAACAAACTGTTGCCTCAGACGTCTGGAGTCTGTTAGACACTTGACTGGAGGCTTCGCACTTTCATTGTGTTACCATCCAAGCCAACAATAACAAAGCTGCTTCAAGTGTACAGATTTCATGCAAGCCTCCCCCCTCCCTCCCCCACAGTCCTTACTGCATCTATGCACGTATACCTAATTATCAGAGGGGATTTATTTTTAGCACTCTGCAAGCTAGCCTATTGAAAAGTTTAGTTTAGTTTTTAGTTTATTTACGATTTATATCCTGCCCTTCCCACCAAAGTGGCTCAGGGCGGCTCACAGCACATAAAATCTAACATAAAAATATTAAATTTAAACATTTTACACACTTAAAACATTAAAAAAACATAACATAACAGCAGTCTAATAAAACTACACTCAGTTTCCAGCAGTCTAATAAAACTACACTAGTTATAAGCCAGCCAGAAGAGGGCTGTCTTGCAGGCCCTGTGGAACTGGGCAAGGTCCCGCAGGACCCTCACCTCTTCCGGCAGCTGGTTCCACCAGGAAGGGGCCATGACAGAGGAAGCCCTGTCCCTGGTAGATTTCAGGCGGGCTTCCTTTGGCCCGGGGACAACGAGAAGATTTTGGGGTCCCGATCTCAGTACTCTCTGGGGAACATGTGGGGAGAGACGGTCCCTCAGGTAGGCAGGTCCTAGGCCATATAGGGCTTTAAAGGTAATGACCAGCACCTTGTACCGAACTCGGTATATTATTGGCAGCCAGTGCAGAACCCGGAGCCCCGGCCGAATGTGCTCCCATCTTGGGAACCCCAATAACAACCGGGCGGTGGCATTCTGCACTAACTGCAACTTCCGGGTTCGGCACAAGGGCAGCCCCATGTAGAGGGCATTGCAGTAGTCCAACCTCGAGGTGACCGTCGCATGGATCACCGTTGCTAGATTGTCACGCTCCACGAAGGGGGCCAACTGCCTCGCCCGCCTAAGATGAAAGAATGTGGACTTGGCAGTGGCTGCTATCTGAGCCTCCATCATTAAGGAAGGCTCCAATAGTACCCCCAAGCTTTTGACCCTGTGCATCGCTATCAACGGTGCACCATCAAAAGCTGGCAGGGGGATTTCCCCTCCCGGACCCCGACGACCCAAGCAAAGGACCTCTGTCTTCACTGGATTTAGCCTCAGCCTGCTCAGCCTGAGCCACCCATCCAAATTTTCTGGGGTGCAGGCCGGCCATCCATAAGCAGATAGAGCTGGGTGTCATCAGCATACTGGTGACAACCCAGCCCATACCTTCGGGCAATCTGGGCAAGGGGACGCATATAGATGTTAAATAGCATCGGGGAGAGGACCACACCCTGAGGCACTCCGCAATCAAGCGTGTGTCTCCAGGACAGTTCACCCCCAATCGCGACCCTTTGTCCCCGACCTTCAAGGAAAGAGGAAAGCCACTGTAAGGCCAACCCCTGAATCCCCACGTCGGCGAGGCGGCAGGTCAGTAACCAATGATCGACCGCATCGAACGCTGCTGATAGGTCCAACAACATCAGCACCGCCGAGCCGCCCCGATCCAGATGTCTTTGAAGGTCATCTACCAGGGCAGCCAACACTGTCTCCGTCCCATTGCCCGGGCGAAAGCCGGAATGAAGGGGATCAAGGACGGAAGCATCCTCCAGGAAGGTCTGTAACTGCATCGCCACTGCCCTCTCGATAAGTTTGCCCCAAAAGGGCAAATTTGAGACCGGCCGGTAATGTGCCAATTGGGCCGGGTCTAACGTTGTTTTTTTCAAGAGGGGACGGACCACCGCCTCTTTAAGCGGTGTTGGAAAGTGCCCTTCCATCAGGGATCTATTTATGATATCCCGTACAGGATATCTGAGCTCCCTCTGGCAAGTTTTAATAAGCCAGGAGGGGCATGGGTCCAATTTACAAGTTGTTGGGCATGCAGATAAGAGGATCCTGTCAACTTCCTCCAGGCTGAGAGGACTGAAACCATCCAGAACACAATCCAAAGACAGGCACGGAGCCTCGGTTTCACTAACTGTCTCTAATATGGCAGGGAGGTCGAAGCGGAGTGATGCGATCTTGTCCGCAAAAAAGTTCACAGAAGCCTCACAGTCAATCTCCAATTCATTAGAATTTGGTCTGCCTTGTGGCAGCGTTGTAAGACTCCAAATTATATTGAATAGTTGTGCTGGGCGCGAAATTGCGGATGCAATCTTAGCCGCAAAATATGTTTTCTTTGTGGTTTTGATTGCCATCTCATAGGACTTCATAATCTCTCTATAAGTTGTTCGAGTCGCTTCGTCTTGAGTACGCCGCCATTGCCTCTCTAGTCATCTGAGTCCCCATTTTAGTTGTTACAACTCTTGGTTATACCAAGGTGTCGACTTCAAATGAGGGCGCAGAGGGCGCCTAGGTGCGATTTCTTCGATGGCTCTGGAGAGCCTATCATTCCAAGACTCCACCAGATCATCCAAGGAATCGCCAGGGGGCCAGGGATCCCGCAGGGCCGTCAGGAACCGTTCTGGGTCCATCAGGCTCCGCGGGCGAGCTAAAATATACTCTCCACATAAACAGGCTTGGGATGGCACATCCACTCGCGCCTTGAGGGCATAGTGATCCGACCATGGCACTACTTTAGCAGTAATATCATTCACTAAAACTCCCGCCGCGAAGACCAGGTCTAACAGGTGCCCCGCCTGATGAGTGGATATTGTGACAATTTGGGAGAGTCCCAGTGTCGCCATGGATGACCAATAGCCTTGGGTACTCCAATGCCCAGCCCGCCGCGGCCTCCATCAGGGATGATAAGGCGCCAGCCAGTGCGTTAGGTAGACGGTACACCAGCCAGATCGCCAACCCCTCCCCAACATCCCACATCAGGCTGGCACATTCAATGCCCCTGATCTCCGGGGCTGGGAGAGCCCTAAAGGAGTAAGTCTCTCGTATGAACAGTGCCACTCCTCCCCCCCACCCGCTAGTCCGGGACTGGTGAAAGACCGAGTTTCCTGGGGGGGGGCCATTTGGGAGAAAGCTACGGTCTCCCCATCGCGCACCCAGGTCTCGGTCATGCATGCCAGGTCCACGTCCTGCTCCAGCAGGAATTCCCGAAGGATAGCGGTCTTATTATTGATGGACCTGGCATTACATAACACCAGTGACGGAGGTGAGTAAATTCGCCCGGCCCCACTACCTGTCACCATCGGGATGGGACGCAGGCTGGAAGGTGGTCGAGCACTGTCATGTCTCAGCCTCCTTCCCTTATAAGTCTGCCTGTTCCCACCGTCGTACCTTCCCCTCCCCAGGAGTACCGGAATCCCCAGAGAAAAATCTCATGGTTTATCTGCAAATTGTACCTGTTCTAATCTTCCTTTTTAATTTACCATCATTTTTCATAGGCAAAAGTTGGGGGCGGGTTTGTTCAATTTCTAAAAAAATCCCACTGTTTGTCACTAAGCCAGGGAATGAAGACCTCAAAAGTGTCCCCCAGTTTGACAGCACCAAACAGTTAATATACAGAGCTAGACCATGTGGGCTAGACTGTAATATTTGTGGTTGTGAGGTGTTATGAGCAATGAATCTTTGTAAAACATACTGCCGTGAGATGTGGGGGTCACAGCTAGTTTAGATATTGTTTTAAAAGGATCCAACAATTCAATTAAAGATCAATCAGTAGTTTACAGTCAATATACCTGCATGAAACCTTGATGTTCAGAGGCAGTATACCTCAGGAAAAACCGGTAGGGCAGGGGTGGCAAATGGTAGCTCTCCAGAAGTTTTTTGGCCATGTTGGCTGGGGCTGATGGGAGTTGTAGGCAAAAAACATCTGGAGAGCTACTGTTGGCCACCCCTGCAGTAGGGGAAAATATTGCTTTCAGTGCTACTTGTAACTGTCCTAAGAAGTTTGGTCATACCAAAGAAAAAGTTAATGTAGTAGATTATTGCCAAGGAAACACAGCATTCTTGTAGCTACTCTCAATGCTCTCTAATTCTTGCTGCCTGCATCTCCCTTCTGAAGTGATTGTAAATTAGAGACATGTCCTAATAAGGGACATAGACTAGTTAGTTTAGACTAATAAGGAAGACGGGAATTTAGACAGGCTCTCATCTTGCTAGGTAAGGGGGGGGACTGCAGGTTTAAGAGTTAGAGGACATTGAGGAAGCTAGGAGAATGACGTGTTTACTTGGCAGTAAGCTATTATATTTACTTTCCCTTTAGTGTGTCCCTCATATGCCTGAACCTCTGACTTTTCACATAGAATCAGAAATGTGATGCTGAAGAGGACAGTCATCCCAGTTGATATTGTTAGATCTCCAAACAGTCTTTGGCATAGTTGACCAGTCAGTTCTTATTCTTTCACCCTCATTCTTTCAGACTGATTTTGCACTAACCTTGCTCCACAGCAGGCTTCTTTTTTTCTCCAGAGCAAGCTAGTGATTTCACACAACAACATGGGATCCCAGTTCATTATTGAAGGCAATGCAAAGAACAAACACTGTGATATACAGGCTACAATGTTTAGTAACTTTAGGAGTCATATAAATCTGTTGTATGTATTAAATTATAAAGAACTGCAACTTTACAAAGAGAGTTCATCCACAACATTTCAAGAAAGGTCAATCCCAATGAGCACCCAGATATAAGCTAATTTCGTCATGTCCAAAGACTTCCGCAAGAGTATTCCTGTTTCCTTCAAGGGCTATCAGCCACTTTTTGCAATTCATTATTGATGTTTTCTAATGCTTTCTGGAGCATCTTTACTATCTTCAAAAATTCTCATCCTGGAATAAACCATGGTAATTTGATGCACGGCAACACAAACCTGTTTTTTCAGAATTACATTACCGTGCATCAAATCAGGAGTTGTCGGACGAAAAATGGCAGCATGGAGCAGCTTGTGCAAAATCGCTAAGCTTGCTCCAGAGAAAAAGAAGCCTGCTGCGGAGCAAGGTTAGTGCGAAATCAGTCTCAGTCCTCAGAATGGAGTGGTCAGCTATGCCAGATCTAGAAATATCAGTGATCCATGCTTTTATAATATCACAGCTAGATTACTGTACTGTGTTTTAAATTGGTCTGCCCTTGAAGACAACCTGGAAACGTCATCTTGTTCAACATGCAGCAGCCCAATTATTATTAAGGCCTAGTTGATGGAAACGTATCTATTTTGAAACATCTGCATTGGCTGGCTGTTCTAGTCAAGGTACTGGCTGTGACCTTAAAAAATCCTTCATAACCTAAGACTGTGTATATAAAGGACTGTATTCTCCCTTCTGTCCTTGTGCCAGCTACAGGACTCAAGCTACCACCTACTTTATGCTCCCCACTGAAGGAGGCCCATCTTGGATCAAGCAAGCCTTTTTCACAGTAGCTTTCACTTTGCAGAATGGGCTTCTGAGAATGTGGGGGGTGCCACCTTCAGAACCTTTCAGGAGGTGTTGCAAAGCCAACTTATTTGCCAGGGCTTTTAATAATGTATAAAGTGTAAAAAAAATGACTCCACGGTGTCTGTTTGGTACAAAGAACTTATGGTGGTGACTGGTGAACAGTATCCTTCATTCCTCATGCTGTCCACTCAACAACCCTGTGAGGTGGACTAGGCTAAGAGAATCTGGCTGACCCACGATCACTTAGAAGCTTCATGGCACAGGGCATTTGAACTCTGATTTTTTCAATCCTAGTCTGTCTAACATGCTGACCACTGCACTACACTGCCTCACAGTGCAGTGCAACCCCCAAGCTGTGCTTTCCTGTGTTGGTTGCCTTTTGGAGGGTAGAAAGGAAGATTTCTGGCCTTGGCTTCCTTCCTCCAAGAGTAGGGTTTATACCGTGAAGGATTGACAACTGGTAGTAATCTTCTTTGCGGTCTCAGTGCAGTCCCACACATGGGTCTGACTCTTAGTTCGGAGAATACAAAAGCTCGCCTTAGGCGTATTGGCGCACCTTTCCCAAGGCGCCAGGAAGCAGTAATTGAATGCGCATGCATGGTGCAGCGGAGGGGTGCCATCCCACTCAATTTCTTCCTTACCACTGCTCTGTTCACACCTCTCCTCGCTGAGCTCCTTCGCTTACCTCAGGCCCATCGTTGATTGGTATCATCTGTTTGTTACCCCTTTTTCGTCTCTTTTTCGCTTCGACTTCGTCTCTTCGCTTCCTACAAAAAAAAAACCCTTGTTTTTTGGACTTTCCATTCCCCCCCCCCTTCTTTTTTCTTCCTCCCGCTTTCCTCGAGCTCATGGAAGGGAAAGAAAAAATTACATTTAAAAAGTGCCTTCACTGCGAGACTAAAGTCTCGTCATCTGATTGTCATTCTCACTGCCTTTTTTACCTGGGGGAAAGCCACCGGGTGGACAGTTGTACCAATTGCGCCAAGTTTGGAAAACAAGCCAAGAAAAACAGGGCTGCTAGACTTAAGAGTCACCTTCTGGAAACTTCTCTCCGGCCTATGACATCGCTTCTACTTCAACATCTGCTCACTTGGGCTTGTCGGCTGCTTCAGTGGCTCAGGCTCCCCAAAAGCATAAGTCTGACAAGGATTCGAAGTGTACTAAAGATGCCAAGAAATCTGCATCTAAAAAGGCTCTCAAACATTGAGTCCATACTGAGCCCAGAAAAGCCTCAAGTTCCACCCAGCCAGCTTTGGATTCGACACCTAGAAAGTGGGCACAACAGTCAACCTCTATGGCGGCGGCCTTCGCTTCGACCTCTCACCCTCTTACGGCCATCCCTGCTGAGCTCTCAGCTCCCACGGATGTGATTTCTGATGCTCAGCCACTTCGAGAACTTTATATCATCCAGATGCCTTCTTGATCTCCGTCGGTCCATCATGATCTGCCAGAGGATATTCTCTCCTTTAAAACAATTTATTATACTGTAATATATTGTAATAGTACATTATCATTTGTTATTAAAAATTAATACATATACATTACATTTTCTCCATCCCTCCCCCCTTTTGGTGACCCCCGGCAGTGTATTTTATTTGAATTGTTAAAAAGATAAAGCTTTATCTATTAAAGAATCTTACTTCATAGAAAGATCATCAAAAAGAAAAGAAAAAAAACATAGGTTATAATTATAATCCATCTTCATAGTAGTCCTTTTGTCATTAACAAAAACCTGAAAAAGATATATTCCAATAATCTCGCTTTTTTACTATAATCCATATAAAGTTTCTTTAGAATTAACCATTGTCAAAAATCACCAAATATCCTTTAACATTCCATTGTTTTTCAACATACTTTTGGAACTTTGCCCATTCATTTTTAAACTTCACTAAGTCTTGTTCTTTTAAGATTCTTGTAAGCTTGTCCATTTCACTCCAATGCATAACTTTCAAAATCCACTCCCACATTTCTGGTATTTTGTCTTGTTTCCACATCTGCGCATATAATGTCCATGCAGCTGAAAGCATATACTAGATTATTGTTCTATCTTGTTTTAAAAATATTTCCATTTGTAATCCCAACAAGAAAATGTCTGGTGCCTTCTTAATATTATATACCAAAATTTTTGAGATCTCTTGCTGAATCGTTTGCCAAAATTGTTTTGCCTTTTCACAAGTCCACCACATATGGTAGAAAGATCCTTCTTTTTTACATTTCCAACATCTATCGGACACCTGATTATTCATTTTTACCAGTTTCTTAGGTGTCATATACCACCTATATAACATTTTAAAGCAATTTTCCTTAATTCTATATCATGTAGATATTTCCATAGAGTTCTTCCATAAATGTTCCCATGACTCCATCTGTATTTCTTTATTTATATTTATTGCTCATTTTATCATTTGTGATTTAACTACATCTTCCATATACCATTTCAGTAATAGTTTATATGTCATTCTCCCCAAACAGCATTCTTTCCAGTTCTGTTTGTTCTTGTCTTATTCCATATTTCTTAATGCCCTGTTCAAGCAAACTTTTTATTTGTTGCAATTGAAACCAATTATATTTATAATAATAATACTTTTTATTTGTATCCCACCCTCCCTGCCAGGGCAGGCTCAGGGCGGCTTACAGCATATGAATATAAAATACAATAAAACCATACATAGTAATTACAGTTACAATTACAATTACAGTTATACTGTATTTCCTCAGCCGATTTTAATTCCACCTTTCCTCCTTGAATTTTTAAAAGCTGTTTATATGATAACCACTTCTCTTCTTTAATATCTGAATACAATTTTATTACTTCTGTTGGCACAATCCAAGGTGGTCTCCTCTATATATTTTATATTTTGATCAAGTATTTAACAAATTACTTCTTATATAATGATGTGAGAAAAAGCCATCTATCTTATTTTTCCCATAATACATGTAAGCATGCCATCCGAAGACATTTCCATGACCTAATGTTAGTAATTTTCTATTTAGTAATGTCATCCATTCCTTAATCCACACCAGGCATACTGCTTCATGATACAACTTTAAATTAGGTAGTTGAAATCCACCTCTTTCTTTCACATCTGTCAGGATTTTCATTTTGATTCTTGGTTTTTTCCTGGCCCATACAAATTCTGAAAGTTTCCTTTGCCATTTATTAAATTGTTTGTTGTCTTTCACTATTGGAATTGTTTGAAACAGGAACATAATTCTCGGTAAAACATTCATCTTAATTGCAGAAATTCTGCCCAGCATAGACAAGTTCAATTTATTCCATTTTATCAAATCCCCATCGATCTTACGCCAAAGTTTCTCATAATTATTTTTATACAAATCAATATTTGTTGTTATTTCCACACCTAAATATTTTACTTTAGAGGTAACTTCACATTCTGTTAACCTCGGTAGTTCTTCCTGTTTCCTCTTTAACATATTTTTGCACAAAATTTTCAATTTTTCTTTGTTTATGTAAAAGCCTGCTAATTCTCCATATTCTTGTATCTTACGAAGCAACAATGGTGTTACATGAGTGGGATTTTCATTAATAAACATTACATCATCTGCAAATGCTCTGTACTTATAAAAAAAACCCTTTCACTTTCAGTCCCTCTATCTCTTTATCTTCTTGAATTTGCATTAGCAAAACCTCTAAAGTCATTATAAATATCAGTGGAGATAGAGGGCAACCTTGTCTTGTTCCTTTACTTATTATCATTTTTTCCGTTAAATCTGCATTAATACAGAGCCTTGCTTGTTGTTCAAAATATATCACCTTTACCATTCTTATAAAATCTTCTCCCAGCCTCAGTTTCTCCATCACAGCAGACATAAAGTCTCAATTCACATTGTCAAAGGCCTTCTTTGCATCTGCAAAGAATAATGCCACCTCTTTTTCAGGATATTTCTCATAATATTCAACAATATCTATGAGAGTCCTAATGTTATCTCTAATTTGTCTCCTGGGGAGAAATCCTGCTTGTCCCTCTTTAATAAAATTATTCAAATGCTGCTTGAGTCATTCTGCTAGTATCCTAGCATATATTTTGTAATCATTATTAAGTAATGAAATTGGTCTGTAATTTTTTACATTTGTGGTGTCTCTATCTTCTTTTGGTATCAACAAAATTATTGCTTTCTTCCATGTATTTGGTATTTTCCCATCAATCCTTATAATGTTCATCAATTTTTGAAGTTTTGGTACTAACACTTCTGTGAGGACTTATAAAATTTGGCTGTAAAACCATCTGGGCCTGGTGCTTTCCCCATTTTGATTGAATTTATTGCTGCTTCAACTTCAGTTTTTCCAATTGGTTCATTTAAGACCTTTTCCATATTTTCTGTTAAGGGACTTACTTGAATTTTCTGTAAATACGCATCTATTTTTCTTTTCTCCACCATTTGACCTTGAAATAACTTAGCATAGTATTTATAAAATTCCCTTTTAATTCCTGCTTGGTCAACAATCTCTTTACCATCCAATACAATTTTAGTAACAAATTTATTTTCCCATTTTTTTTCCGTTTACCAAGCCAGGTATTTTTTAGGTTTATTTGCTCCTTCAAAAGATTTCTGTTGCAACCTCTTAAGGTTCCATTCTACCTCTTTATTTAACAAATCTCTCAATTGGTTCTGCAATATAGTAATTTCCCTTATTTTTCCCGGTCTTTTTTTGAGTTCCTTTTCTTTTTTTCCAATCTCTTTTTGAATGTCCAGCAGTTGTTTTTCTTTGTCTCTTTTGCTCATTGTAATTAAAGCACTTCTAATTACAGCTTTTTACGCATCCCACACAGTTTGAAATTGAATGTCCTCATTTTCATTTGTTTGAAAAAAAGCTTTAGTTTCTTTTTCTAGAGACACCACTATCTCTGTTTTCTGTAGCAAATCTTCATTTATTCTCCATCTCCTAGTCTTTTTCACATGTTTTGCTGACCACCTCAATGGATTGTGATCTGCCCCAACTTTAGAAAGAATCTCTATTTTTCTCATCATAAGTCCAAGATTCTTTGTAGTCCATAACATATCAATTCTTGAGAAAGAGTTATGCCTTGCTGGAAAAAAAAGTATAGTCACGTACCTTAGGATTAAATTTCCTCCATATATCTTCCAGGCTTTCTTGTTTCACTAAATCAAAAAATGACTTTGGTAATTTCCCTTCCTTATTTCTTTTTCCTGATCTATATAAATCATTTATAATTGTTCCATTAAAGTCTTCCATTATCATTATTTGTTTGTAGGTCACTTGGTCTAATTGTTGCGAAATATCTTTAAAAAAAGAGTCTTTTGCCCTATTTGGGGCATACAATCCCAACAACGTCTTTTTGTCATTCATCATCACTTCCACAGCTAGATATTTGCTGTCATTGTCCTTAAAAATCAATTTTGGATCTAATTCTTGTTTAACATAAAAAATCACACACCTTTTTTTCTCCTTAGCCAAGGAAAAAAATTCTTTGCCCAATTGTTTATTCCATAAAAATTTGTAATCAAATTGTTTGATATGTACTTCTTGTAAACAAATTATGTTGCATTTTTGTTTCTTGATCCGTTGAAATGTAGCCTTTCTTTTTTGCGGTGAATTTAGTCCATTTACGTTCCAAGATATTAATTTGTAATCCATAACGGTTCTTTTCTTTATTCTGTATCCTCAAATCCCCTATTTTCTTCAAAAAACTTTGTCAGTTCCAGTACATTTGTAATTGTAATCCTTTTTCCTCCATGCTCGAAACTTAGACCTTCTGGCAGTATCCATCTGTATCTCACTTCCATATCCTGCAACTTGTCAGTTAACTTTTTGTATAGTCTTCTATCACTTACGACTTTTCTTGGCAACTCTTTCATAATTCTCACTCGACTTCCCTCAATTTCCAATGTTTTTTTCAAACTGTTTTTTTTAAGATTTTTCCCACCATGTCTCTTGTGATGAATTTAACTACCACATCTCTTGGTAGTTTTTTTTTCTTGGCATACAGGGAATTAACCCTATATATATAATCATACAGGTAACTAGATTCATCGGCATCTATCTCTACAAACTCAGCAATAGTTCTTATTATATATGTCCTTAAATCAGATCCTTCATCTTCAGGTACTCCTCTCAAATGAATCTGGTTTTCCATTAACTTACAATCTTGCAGAACTGCTTTCTCCTGCAATTTATTAATCATGGAGTCTCGATCTTTCACCTTATTTTCAACCACATGTACTTTATTTAACGTTGTTTGTGAGTCCTTTCTGAGATCTTCAATTTCTTTTTTTATTTCTGACTTCACTACCTCTAGTTCTTTGACTACTTGCTTTTTATTCTCTGTTATTAACTCCTTCATCACTTTAATCAGTCTTGCCTCCATGGCATCTAGTTGTTCTTGTATTTTAGGCATTTTCCCCTCCTCAAGTGAAGTGGTCCTTGCACGTGTCTGTTTTGGCAGCCTCTGCTCAGACATTCCTCTCCCCTCACTGCCAAAATAAGCTTTTGGGTTGACATCTCCAAATTAAAAATAAACCACTGGATCTTAAAGTTTGGGAGATGCCCTTTCCAATGCTCCCAAAATTGCTGTTCTCAGGGCTTCCTAGCCCAAGATATTAATTTTTAAGGTCTTTAAAAAAGACAAAATTTTTCTAATCTGTTTAAAATTCTCTTCTCCTCCAAGAGGCCACCCAAATTGACACCACTTATATGTTCCAATATATTTCACTCTGAAGTGATGATATCTGCCGGCTCCAATAACTTTTAAAGTCCTGTTTTTTTCTTTCAATTTTTAAAATTATTTTGACCTTCCTTTAATGGCTGCCACAATTTTTCTATGATTTTCCAGTCCTAGTGAAGGCCAGGAGGACTTTAGATTTCCTTCTTCCAATGGCTTCTTCCTGCTTTTCTTGCCACGAAGTCCCGTTCTCAATGGTTGAAAGATCTCGCATTACAATTTCTGCGTCACTTCCTGTGAAGTCTTCCAGCTCAGCAACTCAGTGACGATGGGAGTTTTTTACAGAAACCACAAGTATTCCAAACATAAGTTGTTTTTCAGCCTTTAACTTTGCTTCTAAATCTCCAAAAAGTCTCAAAATTATCCCCTTCTCTTGTTTATAGCTTTGGAATTTTATAACTAAGTCCAAACTTCAATCTTTATCTCATATAAAGTTGATTTTGGTCCCGGAGTGAAGATAAAGATCTCCTTACCTTGCAGCCAAATTTAACCTCCTTAACACCATTCTCTCCAAAAGATGATTATTTAGAAATTAAAATAGTCCAAAGAAGGCTTGAATCTTGATGAGTTTAAGTCAATTTAATGACCACGGAGACCCTTTGTAGACACTGAAATGCAATTCTTTGATGGGGACTCTTCAAAGCCTAAAAGGAACCCCACTGGGATTCCTCGTCAGCCAAAGTAAATCCCCTCAGAATTCTCTCATGCATGCCTTGGCCTTTTCCCTTCACTGAGAAAAGTAGGCAGCAGGTATTGGGTTCACCTTCTCTGCCCAAAACAAAGGCTCCGGTCCACTCACCTTGTGAGAAGCGGCTCAACTCTCCATGATCCAACCCCGGAAGTCCTTGTCTTTCCCATCTTGTCAGCCTTAGAGACACCCAGTTGTTCACAGCAGCTGGTGACAAAATTGGGGTGTGTAGCTGCTGGCACTCTGTCACTCCTTGGCATGCCAGGAAAGGCGGCAGTGGATCACCACTTCTCTAGGCAATTTTCTCCTTCCCTTCATTTGAAAAAAGTCAAAATCCTAACCACAATATGTCTAACCAAATAAATAAGAAACTGGCATAAACAAAGATGACTAAATAAAGCAGTCTTAGAAAGATAGGTGAGTACACATCTCTTGCCTCTGGGTGCACTGATGATTTTCTAAACCATGCTGGTAACTGGAATGCAGCCCCAGGGATCCTGCTGCTTTGCTTGGTATACGTTTCCCCACTATTTTCTTTAACTTGCATTATTGCAGATTTTTCCCCGTTTTGTTTTCTGATTCTGCCCCCATGACAGCCATTTTGTGGTGGTATCTACCATCTAGAGAAAGAGAGAGAAAAAATTGTGTGTGTGTGCATGTGTCAGATACCAAACTGAATTATCTGTTTATAGGTACCAACTGGGCACTGGATTGTTAAATTTGTAGCAGGTAGGGGTAACAGGTCCCTCCTGGTAGATGTTGGGCAAGACTGACGAGATGAAAGGAGAAGGCTTAGGCCTTGTGGTCAGCATTGCACAGGAAGTGACATTATATCTGGGCAATGCTCTGGTATTTGGACAAAAACTCTATGGTAAAACTGGCTTCTACCATAGAGTTTTTGCCCAAATACTAGAGCATCATCTGGATGTTGCTGGCATGATGATGCCACTTCCTGAGGTTTAGGCCTTTTCCTTTCTCCTGGTAAGTCCCTACACTGGCCAGGTGATTGGTGGCTGGGCATAATGCCTGTTAGTAGAGGACCTCCACTGGGAGTCTGGCAACCCTACTAGTGGACCAGAAGGTGAGGTTGTTGTACATGTATCCTGTACATTTTTATCTCTCTTCTTCTAAAGAAGCTCAGAGATTTGTACATGGCTGTTCAGCCCTCATTTCATCCACTCAAAACTGCTGTGAGGTAGGTGAGACTGCGAGAGAAGCCCTGTTCACATGTTACAGTGCCTATATACATTTAAGTAAGAGCCAACGTGTGATCACTTCACAGGTGAAACCAAGGACCTGCACCTGGTTAAATGTGGGGTTTGCAGCTGTACATACATTTAGTGCAGCATGAGAATTACATGCATTTTAAAAAATCAAGTGTACACTGTATGTGGATTGTATGCATGTTCACTGTAACTTGTGAACAGTGCCAAGGGCAGCCAGCAAGCTTCATGGCAGAATGAAGATTTGTACTCTGGTCTGCCTTAACCTAGTCTAACATTCTAACTCCTATGCCACATTTTTTTCTCCTACTGATACTGTTTTTCATTATTCTTATTGGTGTTGTGTGTTGTTTCGTAAGTGAAACTCAATAAAATAATGGAGAAGCAAAACTGGAGCTGAACTGGAAATAGGCTTGCCAAGTCCTGGTTGGAAAATGACTAGAGATTTGGGGGTGGAGCCTAAGGACAGCAAATTTTGAGGAGAGCAAGGACCTCAGTGCCATAGGGACCACCCTCCAAAGGAGCCATTTTGTCCAGTGAAGCAGATTTCTGTCATCTGTGTATCAGTCGTAATTCTGGGAGATCTGTAGGCCTCACCTGCAGGTTGGCAACCCTAACTGGAAAGCTAATGCACATGCTGTGCGATCATTCCTGTTTTAGAGAATAAGGTGAACTTTCTGAAATGTTTGAGAATTTTTACGTAAGGTGTCATTTAAACTGATTGTGTTAAGATTAATTTTCAAGCATTTCTCAAGATAATGTGTTATTTTTGTGTGTGTTCCAGGACCAAGTTTTCAAAATCGATTCCAAATGTGAATCTGGGAAGGGACGTTGCTCTTTCAACCCAAATGTGAACACTGTCTCTGTTATGATCAGTAAGTAAGTGAAAACAACCAGGGTTTCAAAAAGCTTAAATCATCAGGTGTGGAGAGTGAAATGATAGGGTGTTGTAAACAAATTGAGTTGCAGTGAAAGAGAAGAAAACTAAGAAAAAATGGCTGTGGTTCTAGTGCATCCTGCTTTGTTTAAGAGGCTTGGACTCCAGGGCCCTTCTGGCAACAGGCTCCCATTATGCTTGGCTTCAGTTCAGGTCAACGAGATTGAAAAGTTAAGAAAGCAAGACAAAATATTTTCAAAGTCCTGTTGAGGCAGGTTAAGTATAGGCCTCAGTTACTTTGGTAGGATTTTAAACATATTTTTTAGGCCCCCCCCCCGAGTTAAAATGTGCAACTTTTTATTTTTATTTAAAAATATTCTGCTTACATAAATGGAGTAAAATGAGATTTGACTAAGTTGCTATAATTGTTAGGTGCTAAGGTTGCCAGATCCAGCTCAGGAAATATCTGGAGACTTTGGGGGTAGAGCTGGGAGACTTTCCAGTTCCCTAAAACAAACAAACAAATAAAAATACAGTAGTGCAGTTCCCTAAATACAGTCTTCATTTCCTCATCCTCTTCTTTGTTTTATTTTATTCCCCAGTAGCTGTACTTCCACAAAATTAAAGTGAACACACACACACTCACAAAGCAGCCAAAATAAACAGCTTGTATGCCCACACTTCTGTGAACTCCCTGGGGCAATGGTATAGATGGCTTTACTCACTGGAGTTGCTGAATGTAACAATCTGCTGTAACAACTTAAGGAGAGAGGTCTAGGGGGTGGAGTTTTCCCTCTATTCCATAACCAGCTTCTAGTTAACTCTTTACTAACCCTTTCACTATACAAACAGCTTCTGAAAGGAATGCAAAATGAACAGAGGGATTAGGCTCTCTTCCTCTCTCACACATGTGGCTCTGCCTGCTCACCTCACCCCCATGAGTTTCAGTCTCACTGAGATTTAAAGGTATACACGGACCCCTTCCAAAACACAAGCAGTGTGCTAGCTTCTAAGCCTATCTGAGATCTAAAGGCACATAGAGGCTGGTGGGGTGGGGTGGGGCTTTCCCTCACTGGCTAGCTGGGTGGTGGTGGGGAAGAGCCTGTAAAACCAGGGGATCTCCCTGCCAGGACTTGGAACTAGCAAGCCTATTGGGTTTTGTTCTCGAGGCCTGTGTTCAGAAAAGAAAGCAATTGATGTTGCCCAAGTGCAGTCCTGTGTAGAGGTGCTCCAGTCTGAGCCTTTTGATTTCAAGGGAAAAAATTCTCTTTAACCACTTATCCAATCCCAGGGATAATTTTATAAACATTTATCAGCTCCACCCTCAGCTCCCCCCCTAAGCTGAGAAGCCCCAGTTTATGTTATCAGGTTTCTAACCATAGTCCCAATTTCTGTTTCAAGCTATGTGTTTCCAATAAAGTATACATTGTTTAAATGAATACGTCCTTGAGTCTCCATCGCCTGACACACTTTAGTGGGTAGTTAAGACACCAAGGATGGGGGGAAGTGAATACCTTCACTTGGATGGGCAGGTAGGAAGACACCAAGTGGGGGGGGGGGTGCTCACCCAGAACCTCTTCCTAGAACCCGTTGTATTTTTCTTCACAACGAGCCTTATTCCTAGTAGACTTATAATTCTGAAGCAAAACACATTCTTTAGTTGCTGTCCTACCCCTACAAAACAGGTTTCATCCTGCCCTTGCTGAAAGAAAATCATGCAGGCAGCTTAGGGATGCATCATTGTATCAGATAGCAAAATTGATAGGTGTCCAGTTCATTACCTCACCAACAACCCAGAAATACCAAAACATAAGCAGACTCATGTATGAGGTGGCATTTCTTACAGTTTGGGGGGGGTGGGGGAATCTGTAAGCCACAATCTTAAGGATCCCACTGGTGGATGATGAATTCAACCCACTGGAGGATGTTGAATTCAGCACTTCTGGAAGTGAGAGGTTATTTTGGCAAAGGTTTTGTGTTTTGGGACAGCCTTGCCAACCCATGAGATTCGTATTGTTGACCCAAGACAAAAGAAACTGAAAATCATTCTTAGGTACACTGTACATACTCTACCACATATGAGCTGAATTGATCATTGCGAAGAATTTAGGTACATAATTCTATTATTTCTCATATAAGTGGAAACACTTCGGAATTCATTTGGACTCCAGTTTAAAATGTTCAGATTTTGTTGTTTGAAATGATATATTCTCTTCAGTCATATTCAATAGGCTAAAGTCTGCAGGTTTCTGAATCAGGTTTTTACATGGAGTATGTCTCTGTTCTTCAGGTTTCTCAAATGAGGCCATATTTTGAATTCAGTCAGAGCAAAATTCTGCCCAACACTAGCTGTATGCACTCACTTGTTCCTCTGTATGAGGCAGAAGGAGCCAGACTGGGAATTCTTCGTTAAGAGATTCAGACTTTTTCACCCTATGCTGTGAGTGTGGCCTTGTCAGATTTTTCCTTTCATTGCTTTCACATATGGTTCCTGTTCCCAAGAGCATCTCAATGTGTATCCCAAAACATAGACAAGTGTCTCTTAAATCTTTCTCCCTTCACTGTGAACAGGAACGAGACTGATTGCTTGCTATTCACTTCCAAGTGCTTGTGATTTGACTTCTTCTTAAGACGCAGCAACTGAGGTGAAATTCTGTCCAAGGTTCATTCTAGGAGGAGCAGGGTAAACATCCTTTGCTTAGGACAGGCTTCTCTAATCTTGTTGACCATGTAGGTACTTCGAGAATTTTGTGAAAAGGCAATGGCTGCCAACACAAAATGGCTGACGGCAAAGAAGGGATGGGATTGGTTTTGGACACTATTTCCTCCCAGTGAGACCTTCTTGGTGCTGCCAAGTCTCTTTCAACCTATGATGACCCTATGAATTAACAACCTCCCAAATGTCCTATTGTTAACAGCCTTGCTCAGGTGTTGTTAATAGCCTTTCTCGGGCTGGGGCGGAGTTTGTCAATGGCTAGCCCAGGAGACCTGGGTGGACTTCAATTCACCCTGGACTCACTGTGGTGGCGCCTAGCAAACTGCGTGGCTGAACACCAACAGATGAAAAACGCAAGTTGCTGAACTGTTAAGAACAAGTGACAGCTGGAGGCTAAAGAACTGCCTGAATTGCTGCTCACACTTTAAGACACTCGCACTAGCGCTTTAAGAAATTCAAGGCTGCACCAAGTCACCAAGAAATTATCAGATGCCCTGGCACTAATATAATCTTGCACTCAGATGTTCTGGCATTTAAGACCCCAATACTGACATAGTTACTGGAATAACTGTTTTCTTGCACCAGCACTTTTGAACTATCTCAACTACGTAGTTTAACACCTGCTGTCTTCTATTGTGGACCCTGTTCAATTCAATGCTGCTATTCCTTAAGAAAAAAATTTTCTTCTCTAAATTGGGAATGATTGGAACATTAGATCTAATTGAAGAAATTGTTATCTACTGATCGAATTGTTAATTTGCTAATTGATTGGGTAGATGAGGGAGGGGAGGGGATTTTGAATGAATTGACACATTAATTGGCAAAAGTAGATGTGTTAATTAGATTAGATAGTGTTGTTAATTTTGCTAATTGATTGGGTAGAGGAGGGAGGGGAGGGAGGGAGGAGACTTTAAATTAATTACTCTTAAACTAATTGGCAAAAATGGAAAGTTAGTAGTAGGAATATTGTATTACTGTATTACTGGAGATAATGTGATATAGAGTGCCACATCCAACCCAATGCGAAAGGGAGGAAAGGGAAATGGGCATATGCTACCTTGGAGACAGGATTATACAAGCTGCAAACTACCTGTGTTGCCCTCAGCTTTACCCAGACTGGCTAAATGAACCACCACCTGAGGGAGACAGAGCTAAATGAACCACCACCTGAGAAGAGCTGGGAGGAACATTCTGTTTATATTTGGCAAAGAGCCCTGGGCCGAGGAGGAGAGTAAGCACGAGACAGCCAATCCCTGAACTAAGAGGTCCTTTGAACAGAGAGAAAGGGACAGAGAGGAATCCCTGCTCAAGGGAGTGTCTGCATGTCCTGAGGAGAAGGGCATGCATGAAACCCAAAGCCTCATTTTTCAGGGGGTAGAAGTTGTTTTGCCACTACTTTTTTCTTTTAATCTTGCCAGCAAATGGCCACCTCTTTTAAGCCAGCCACTAAGAGGCAAGTCCGGTCACAGCTTTCCAGCATCTGTTTTTGAACCACTGCCTGAATGTCTCCTCAGTTATACCTATCAAGAATGACTGCCTTAAGAATTTTATAGTCAGCCAACTACTCCTGGAACAGGACCCTCAGGACAGCTTGAGTGCCTCCGGTGAGGTAAGGCCCCAGAATAAACAGTCATTGGGCATAGGCCACCTCAGCTAGCTGTGCAAAAGTCTTAAGGTAAGCTCCCACATCATCCTCAAAGGTCAATTTGGTCAGAGTTGGGGTGGAGAGATGGCCAAAAAGAATCTGGGGGTTGGCTGGCCTAGAGGATTCCCATGCTTGCATCTTTTCCTTAACCAAGGCCTGTTGTTCGCTCTACAGTAGATACCTCAAGCCTCCCTGGGATTTAGCTCCTTTGAGTTACTCTGTGGATGACAGCCAAGGGGCCTATTGTTGGTGGTGCAGGAATGATGGGTCCCCAGAGAACCCCATTCCAGGGACAGCCCTACAACTTACATGGAGAAGTTGCAGAAATGGTTGTCCTGGGCTAGGGAAGTAGTGAAGGAAAACCTGCAGTGTGCACAGGTATATCAGAAAGCCTATTATGATTGCAAAAATTAGCAGCGGACCTTCCAAGTGGGTGACCAGTTCTTAGTACACCGATCAGCAACCCAGGGATGGAGGATGGATGTGTGGGATGAATCTTACACCATGGAAACAACCTACAGGAATCTTATTTATAACATTCGCTACCGCCCAGGAAGGGGAGGATGCAGGCACCTACGTGTGAATCACCTGAAAAAATGGGTGAAGTGAGCAGCCACTTGCAACCTCACTCAGACTCCTGGGAACCTCTCCAATGCTGTCCTTCCCTGATCCTTGCAACCAGAAGAAGACAGTCTCCCCCCCTAAAAAAATAAATCAATGAGCACTTAACACAAGAAAGAGGGTGAGCCTGGAGCAGTTGCTGCAGCGGGCTCCTCCGGTCTTCTCCAAGCTTCCAGGGGAAACCAGTGTCCTTGAGCATGCTGTCCACATGGACAAAGACCAGGTCTCTTGGTCAGTCAGGAGGCCAGTTCCTTGGCAGAGGTGAGCTGATGTTGAATGAGAGGTAGAAAACATGTTGAAGCTTGGGGTTATTGAACCCTCTTGAAGTGCTTGGTGCAGTCCTATAGTGTTAGTTCTGAAGCTGGACAGCAGCATCAGGTTCTGTGTCAATTACAGGGAACTCAACAAGATGTCTTGGTTCAATGCATACTCCATGCTTTGCACCGATCTACTGCTGGACAAGCTAGGGGCTGCCAAGTTTCTGTTAGCCCTTGACTTGACAAAAGGGTATTGGCAGGTCCCAGTCCAGGAAGAAAACTGGGAAAGGAAACAGCTTTTGCTACACCTCAAGGGCTCTTCCAGTTTGTATGGATGCCTTTTGGCTTCATGGAGCCACGGCAATCTTCCAGTGACTGGTCAGTGTTTAGGGAAATGCTGCAAATTTGCAGCAGTGTACCTAGATGACATAATTACCTTTAGCCTAGATTGGGATACCCACCTTTGGCATTTGGAACAGGTGTTGCAGGCTCTACATAAGGCAGGTCTAAAAGCCAACCCATCTCAGAGTCACCTTTGTTTCTCTTAGCGGAAGTATTTGTGCTTCATAGTAGGATGGCGGGAGGTCAAACATGTCCCCAAGCAAGTGGCAAAGATTCGGGACTCCCTTGCACCACAAACCAAGAAACTGCTCTGGCAGTTCTTAGGGATTTTAGGCTATTACAGTCAGTTCATCCCCCATTATGTTTCCAAGCCAGCTGTCCTGATGGACTGTCTATGGAAAATCGAGCCAAACCAAATTCAATGGTTCCCCCCCACAAACCTTGCTGCTTTCCATATTTTGAAAGAAACCTTAACTGAGACTACCCAATTGCACAACCTGGACTTCTCCTTCCCTTTCAAGGTCTACACCAATGCCTCCAAATCCAGTTTGGGGGCAGTTCTAGCACAAGGCCCAAAGGCATAAGGAACTCCCCATATTTTTCCTCAGTAGAAAGCTGCAACCAGAGGAAAAAAATACTCAACTATCAAAAAGAAGGCTCATCAAATGGGCCACTGGAGACCTGCATTATTACCTATCCAACAATCTCTTTATCCTCATCATAGATCATATGCCCCTCCAATGCCTCTATCAGTTGCATCCCTATAATGATTGGATCTCACATTAGTGCCTATCTTTATTGCTCTACAGATTCACAATCCAACATTGTGCCAGCCAAGCCCACACCAATGCTGACTGGCTCTCTCACCTCTTTGAGGACGAGCCCCTGTCAGTGCTGGTGGGGGAGATGTGATTGGACCTCAGGCTGGGTCTGGACTTTAGTGCCTTTCAAGTAACCCCCAAGCCTCAGGTGCCTCTTCAACACCATGAGACTGTCAGAACTGGGAACTTCAAAAGAGACGCATCACTTTGTTTCAAAAGTTAAGACGTTTATTGAGAACTAGTATCCAGGAAAGAAGCAAGTTGACTCTAATAGCCCTCAAGGCTATCGGCACATTCTTATGCATTGGTAACAGAAACAATAAAACCCTTTCTCACACCCAGAGAGACAGTTGTCTGTTCCCAGGCCTCCTTTATCTCCAAACGCGGAGGAAGGAATCCCGCTGTTCTTCTCTGGCATGTTAGCTTCAAAGGCCACCTGCAGATGGTTCCCAGAGGCTATCGGTCACCCTTCAGTGGTTAGTATTTGTTTGAAATGCAAAGTTACAGGGTTAGTAGACATTTCCAATATGGAGTCAGTTAGGCTAATAACACATTGTTCAGCATAAAGGAAAGTTACAAGTTCTGACATACTGCCTCCCCTAAGCTTTCGCCCTGGGCTTGTGCGGGTACAGTAGGTGGAATTTCTTAAGCAGATGTGGAGCCCGCACATCGCTGGCCTTGACCCATTCATCACAGCTACTCGGGAAGTACTTCCACCTGATGAGGTAGTACAGCACCCCCCTTTGGACCCTAGAGTCCAAAATCTCCTGAACCTCATGGTGGCTCTGGCCCTTCACTTGAATAGGTGGTGGCACTGGAGGGCGAGGGTGCCAAGATGTAGCTCCAGGGTCCTTGCGAAGAAGGCTGCAATGAAAAACAGGGTGGATCTTACTAAACATCTTGGGTAACTCCAATTCTACTGTGACCTCGTTGATTACCCTTTTAATTTTGAATGGGCCCAGGTATTTGTAGGTTAGCTTTCAGCAGGTTTGGGGTAGAGGCAGGTTCTTGGTCGAGAGGAACACACTCTCCCCTTCTTTGAACACCCACTGGGGGGGAGTGTTTCCGGTCGAAGTGCTTTTTATAGTCCTCCTTGGCACTTTCCAAGTTTTCTTGTATTACTTTCCACCCTTCTTTGATCCCCTCCCACCACTTCTGGCATGAGGTTGGGGCTGGCCCTTCTGGTGGCTTTGGTAATAGCGAGAAGGGCTTCCCTTCATAGCCATTAACAATTTGGAAAGGGGAGGCTTTGGTGGAGCTGTGCAGGCTGTTGTTGTACCCATACTCTGCAAAGGGTAGTAGCGCCACCCAATTGGTTTGTTGGTAATTAGCATAACAGCGTAGGTATTGCTCTAGCAGCCCGTTCACCCTCTCTGTCTGTCCGTCTGTCTGGGGGTGGTAGGCGGAGCTCAGTCCCTGTTCCATGCCCGTGATCTTACAAAACTCCCGCCAGAAGTTGGCAACGAACTGTGGCCCGCGGTCACTAATCACCTTATCTGGGAATGAGTGAAGGCGGACCACGTGATTGAAAAACAGATGGGCGAGTTTCTTGGCAGTGGGTAATTTCTTACGCGGGATGAAGTGAGCTTGCTTTGAGAACGTGTCGACTACCACGAGAACTACCGTTTTCCCTTGGGAGGGTGGTAGTTCCACTATAAAGTCCATTGAGACCACCGCCCATGGCCTTGTGGCTGTGGGTAGCGGTTGTAATAGTCCGGGCGGCTTCCCACCCCTTCTCTTTGCCATGATGCAGGTGGGGCAGGAGCTCACAAACTCTGAGATGTCTCGTTTCATCTGCGGCCACCAGAATTGACGTGCTACTAGGTGTACTGTCTTTACGTACCCGAAGTGTCCCGCCAATTGGCTGGAGTGGCATTGCGTCAGGATCTCCCCCCTCAGACACTTAGGCACGTATATTTTCCCATTGTAATACCACAGTCCTCCCTCCCCCTTCTCCACACACCCCGGCCTTTCTTCCCCTTCTTTCTCCGTTTCCGCCTCAAGTCTCTCTTTCACCTCTGGTTCGGGGAGGCCTGTTTTTTTTCCTGACCGGGTGGTGACTCCCCCTGCAACCTGGGAGGGGGGAATGAGTGAGTCTATTATCTCCTCCCTCTGGCTCTCGTGCTGCGGCATGCGGGAGAGGGTGTCTGCTAAAAAGTTTTTCGATCCGGGTATGTGCTTTAGCACGAAGTCAAATTTGGCGAAAAATCCCACCCACTGGATCTGTTTGGCCGTCAGTTTGCGCCGGCCCGTCAACGCCTCCAAGTTTTTGTGATCCGTCCAAATTTCAAATGGCACCCACGCTCCCTCTAACCAGGAGCGCCACGTCTTGAGTGCATACGTCACCACGAATGCCTCTTTGTCCCACACCGACCAGTTCCTCTGTTCGTTTGAGAACTTGCGTGAGATGTATGCGCAGGGTCTCAACCCCCGCTCGTCGTCCCTCTGCATTAATATTGCCCCCACCGCGACGTCGGAGGCGTTGCATTGCACCACGAAGGGCTTAAGTTCATTGGGGTGGGTTAGCACGGGCTCGCTGGTGAACAGTCTCTTTAGTTCGTCAAATGCCTCCTGGCACTTGGGTGTCCAGTTTAGGCGGGCCCCGGGTTTCTTTGCTTCCTCCCCCTTCCCCTTGGTCTTGAGCAGCTCCGTGAGGGGTAGCATCACCTGCGCGAACCCCTTTATGAACCCCCTGTAAAAATTTGCGAACCCCAAGAAAGATTGTAGCTGCCGTCAGGTTTGGGGGGCTTCCCACTCCAACACCGCCTGTATTTTTGTGGGGTCCATCGCCAGTCCCTCCCCGGACACCCGGAACCCAAGGTAATCTAGTTCCATTTGATGGAACTTGCATTTGGTTAGCTTTGCATACAGTTTGTTTTGATACAGGGTGGTCAGCACTTTCCTGACCAGGGGCACGTGCGACTTTAAGTCCTTCGAGTAAATAATGATGTCATCCAGGTACACCACCACCCCCTTATACAGGTACTCTCTCAGCACTTCATTTATAAAGTTCATGAACACCCTTGGTGCCCCCTGCAGCCCGAACGGCATCACTAGGTACTCAAACTGTCCCATTGGGGTGTTGAAGGCGGTTTTCCATTCGTCCCCTTCTTTGATTCGTACTCTGAAGTACGCGTCTCTGAGGTCGAGTTTCGTGAACACCCTGCCCTCTGCCACTGTGCTCAGCAAGTCTTTAATCAGCGGGATCGGGTAGGCGTTGGACATAGAAATCCCGTTTAGCCCGCCTTGAGGGCTATCAGAGTCAAAATGTCAGAACTGGGAACTTCAAAAGAGACGCATCACTTTGTTTCAAAAGTTAAGACGTTTATTGAGAACTAGTATCCAGGAAAGAAGCAAGTTGACTCTAATAGCCCTCAAGGCTATCGGCACATTCTTATGCATTGGTAACAGAAACAATAAAACCCTTTCTCACACCCAGAGAGACAGTTGTCTGTTCCCAGGCCTCCTTATCTCCAAACGCGGAGGAAGGAACCCCACTGTTCTTCTCTGGCATGTTAGCTTCAAAGGCCACCTGCAGATGGTTCCCAGAGGCTATCGGTCACCCTTCAGTGGTTAGTATTTGTTTGAAATGCAAAGTTACAGGGTTAGTAGACATTTCCAATATGGAGTCAGTTAGGCTAATAACACATTGTTCAGCATAAAGGAAAGTTACAAGTTCTGACAGAGACAGTTAACTCAATATTTGAAGCTCCCCCTGGAGCTGAAGCACTTCCCTACAAAGTGGCAGCCCCATATCCAACCCAGTGCAAAAGGGAAGCAGGCATAGGCTTCCCCAAAGACAGGATCATGCAAGCTGCAAACCACCTGTGTTACTCTCAGCTTGACCCAGATCAGCCAAATGAACCACCACCTGAGGGAGATGAAGATGCGAGCTACCTGGGGGGATTGGGGAGGAGCATTTTGTTTATATTTGGCAAAGAGACCCAGGCCAAGGAGGACAGTAAGTGCAAGACAGCCAATCCCCAAGCTAAGAGGGCCTTGGAACAGAGAGAAAGGGACAGAGAGGAAGCCCTGTTCGAGGGAGCATCCACGCATCCAGAGGAGAAGGGCTAATGGTTCAGCAACCATCTGTCAAGACGTGGAACTTCAAACAGAGATGGATCATAATGTTGCAAAATTAATCCATTTATTTGAGAACAAACATTCTAGCAAAGAGGCAGATTGAGTTTGATACCCTTCAAGGCTGAAACCAGCCTTTTCTACACTTCAAAAGCAGAAAACAATATGGCCTTTTCACACCCCCAGAGTCAGTCGGTGCTTCCCATAGTCTTATCTCCTTCCCAGGGGAAAGGAACCTTGGATATGTTAATTTTATAGTCATTATTTAATAGCAAAATTGGTCTATAATTTTTTACGTTCGTGACATTAACGTAATCGTAGGTATTAACGAAATAACAGCTTCCTTCCACGTGTTTGGTATTTTCCCTTTTATTCTTATTGTATTCATCAACTTCTGCAATTTTGGTATGAACTCGTCTTTAAAGGTCTTAAAATATATAGCTGTATATCCATCTGGCCCAGGTGCTTTTCCATTTTCCATTGCATTGATTGCTGCTTCAATTTCTATTTTTTCAGTTGGATTGTTCAAAACTTTTCGCATATTTTCAGTCAAGGGCTCTATATTTATCTTTTGTAGATACTCATCCACCTTCTCTTTCTTTATTTTAATACCTTTAAACAATTTGGCATAATACTTAAAAAAATTATCTTTTTATTCCCTCTTGAGTAACCACTTCTCTTCCATCTACCACAATTTTATTAATAATTTTATTTTCCCTCTTTTTCTTCAAGCCAAATACTTTCCCGGTTTATTTGCTCCCTCAAAGGTTTTCTGCTGCAGTCTTTTCAAACTCCTTTCCAATTCTTTATTTAATAAATGTCTCATTTGAGTTTGTAATATTGTAATTTCCCTTATAATTTTCTTTTTCCCTGGCCTTTTTTTCAACTCCCCTTTTTTTTCTTTATTTCATTTTGAATGTCCAACAACTGTTTTTCTTTTACTCTCTTATCCTTATTATTCAAAGTAATCAACATTTCTCTCATTACTGCTTTAGAAGCATCCCAGACCATCTGAAAATCTATATCCTCTGTGTCATTCATTTGGAAAAAAGCTTTAGTTTCATTCTCTAGGTATTTCACTGTTTCTTTATTCATTTAATCTCCATCTTCTCAACTTCTTTGACAATTTTGTAATCCACATTATTGGGTTATGATCAGCCCCAATTTTAGGTAAAATCTCTATTTTCCTTGTTATAAGACCTAAATCTTTAGTTCCCCACAACATGTCAATTCTAGAAAAAGTTTTGTGTCTTGCTGAAAAAAGGTATAGCCCCGAACTTCAGGGTTAAATTTCCTCCATAT
The DNA here is from genome assembly GCF_032191835.1 of Heteronotia binoei. Classification (NCBI taxonomy): domain Eukaryota; kingdom Metazoa; phylum Chordata; class Lepidosauria; order Squamata; family Gekkonidae; genus Heteronotia; species Heteronotia binoei. The sequence goes on from NC_083230.1 coordinate 2,795,797, forward strand.
GTCTTCCAAATTTTCTTGTTTGACCAATTCAAAAAAAGACTTTGGCAATTTTCCTTCTTTGCTATTGTATTTTTTCCCCCTTCCAGACTTGTCCAATGAGTTCTTAACTGTTCCATTAAAATCTCCCATTATCAGAACTTGGTCATAAGTCAGTTCATCAAGCTGTTGTATAATGTCTTTTTTAAAAAGCATCCTTTGCACCTTTAGGCACATACAATCCCAATAACAACGGGGTTTTTTCCATTTAATATTGTTTCTACTGCTACAAATCTTCCATCTTTATCTTTAAACACTAATTTTGGCTCCAATTCTTGTTTAATATACAAAATCACTCCCATTTTCTTTTGTTCAGCCAATGACAAAAATTCTACTCCCAATTGTTTATTCCATAAAAATGTATAATCCTTTTGTTTAATATGCACTTCTTGTAAACAAATTATGTTACAGTTTTTTTTTTCTTAATCCAATGAAACGTTGCCCTTCTTTTTTGTGGTGAATTTAGTCCATTTACATTCCAAGACAATAATTTGTAATCCATCATGGTGCAAATTCTTTATTTTCTTCATAAAATCTACGCATTTCCTGCGCATTTGTAATTGTGATTCTTTTCCCCTGAAGTTCAAAGCTCAAACCTTCAGGTATTATCCATCTAAACCTCATTCCATTGTCCCTTAATTTTTCTGTCATTTTTTAATATGTTCTTCTGTCATTTATCACTTGCCTTGGCAACTTCTTCATGATTCTTACTCTGCTGCTTCCCACTATCAATGTCTTTTCAAAGTTTTTACTCACGATCCTTTCCACCATTTCCTTTGTCATATATCTTATGACAACATCTCTTGGTAAGTTATTTTTCTTGACATAAAGTGAGTTCACTCTATACATATAGTCATACATGCTTTTAGTCTCTTCAGGATCTTCCTCTAAAAATTCTGCAATTATTTTTATCATATATTCTTTTAAATCACCATCTTCCTTTTCAGGTACTCCTTTCAGACGTATCTGAGTCTCCATCAATTTGCAGTCATGGATTGTCACTTTTTCTTGCATTTTCAACAAGGTGGAATCATATACTTTCATTCTGCCTTCTACCTCCTGCACTTTCTTAGATGATTCCTCTGTCTCCTTTCTGAGATCTTCCATATCTTTTTTAATCTCTTCAATACTTTCTTTTTTTTTTTTGATTCAGTAATCATCTCTCTCATGCCTTTCATCATTCGGGCCTCCATTGCCTCTAATTGGTCCTGCATTTTTTCCAATGAAGTAGCCCTTGTACAGGGCTGCTTGTGTTCTGACATTTAAAAATAGCGAAAATTTGGACCTCACCAATTTCAAATTCAACTGTCAGATTCAAAAGAGTAGGACTTGTCTTTTATGACAAGCCTAATTTCGCCATCCTCAGAGCTCCCAAAATGAAGATATTAATTTTTAAAGTTTTTAAATCTTTCAAAATGGCGGTCGTGACTTTTTGCTGCTCTTTACAATTTTTTCCCCTTTTAAAAACGTCCCGAATACTTTAAAAACAATATTTTAATTTTGACCTCCAAGCAATGACCGCCGATGTTTCTCAATGATACTATATTCCTAGAGTAGGTTTTCTATCCGCTACTTCCTGCTCTACTTGCCACCAAATCTCATTCTCACTGGTAAGGAGATCTCACAATACTTGACGTACTTCCTGTATTGCTTGAATGTGCTGCAGGTCTGTGACGATGGTGCTCTTTTTTCAAAACCGCAAGTAGACCAAACAATAAATTCCTTTCCATTTTTAGCACTGTCCTTTATAATTACAGAGTCCAAATTTCACCTCTTCCTCCCTTCTTCTTCCAAACTTTCTAGGTTTTCATTTTCCACCTCTTAAATTTATTCCATTAAGCTGTAAATATTCCCGGAATGAAAGATAGTAATCTGTACCTTCTCTTCCAATTATCCAAGTTCCCACCAGTCTTGCGTAGTTTTAGATGTTTAGCAATGTCCAAGAAGGTTAGGATTCTGTCGAGCTTATGTCAAATAAATGACTCTGAAAACTTCTGCAGATAATGAAAATGCAACTCTTCACAGAGACCCCTCAAAGCCTCAAAGGAGCCCCCCCCCCCAGAACTCCCTTTTAGCCAAGGTAAATCTCCTCAAAGTTTCCTGTGCATATCTTGGACTAATCTATGACTGAGAAAAGTAGGCAGTAGGCGTTAACTTGCCTTCCACTACCCCAAACAGAAGTTCCAGCCTGCTCCCATTATGAGAAGCAGCTCAGCTCGACATTTTCCTCCCCCGGAATTCCGTAAATTGTAGTTTCTTGAATCCCATGAAAGATTTCATCCTAATTTGACAGTACAGCTGTTTCAATAAAAAATTTTCCTCAGGCACAGGATTTAGAACACTTGAAAAAAATATACAAAATAACTATTTATTCCATACTACTATCCACCCATCACAAACCACAGAAAACAATTACTCACATTTCATAATGTCATTAAAGACATAATTTCTAAGCCAAAGCTCATACACGATATAACATCTCCATCTTCATTTTCTCACTGGCAAAATGCTCAGATAGCTCAAGGCAATTGCACATTCCACTCCCTGACTTTTAATGAGTCCAATTGATGGCACCTGTCTTTTCTTTAAAGTGCTATTGCATACACATGGCAAAATCAAAGTAATGATGAAATAATATATCCCTACAAATATATCCCTTTTTTTTGGTTAATATAGAGTCATTTGGTTCTTAAGTATTCATGTGAAGGTTTCACCCTATTAAAAATACCAAATTTATTCTTGTGCAAAAATTTCTTTAAGCTCCTATGTCATTATACTTTTCACTTTACGTGCCTTCTTCTGGGTAAATATTTTATGAAATTCTGATTCCAATTTTTTTTAAAGAATCATATATAAAATTATTAATTAATTGGGGAGAATGAATTAGTATGGGGTACCTAGTTAAAATTATGAAGCCTTTATGACATGTTACTCTTAAAATACATAATGGAAGATTTCTCAATGAATTTTATATCAATGAAAAATATTAATAAAGGGGGGGATAGTAATTATTATGAAAAATTGCCTAGTAATAAATTTAAATGAAAAAAGTATTTAGTGAATGTTAAATTATATTGGCTATTTCATAATAAACTATAGTTAACTATAAAAATATACCTGCCGGCAAGCTTAGAGGCTGGGATATTAATAGGTGGGATCAGACCACACCCCGCCCACAGCACAGATGGTAACACTGATGGTATGATAACCACCACAGGCAGGCTAGAGGAGGGAGGCATGATAGAGCAGTTGACACCCACCACCTCAGCTGAAGGCCTGGCAGAACAGCTCTGTTTTACAGAACCTGCAGGGTCCTGATCTTGCTAGGGAACATGTTCCAGCAGGATAGAGCCAGAGCTGAAAAAGCTCTTTCCCTGGTTGAGGCTAAGTGGATGTCTTTTGTGCTAGGAATTGCCGGAAGATGTTGCTGAAATGAATGTAAGTCTCTTCCAGGGACATAATGGGAAATAATGCAAAGTTCATACCAGAAAGGTATGAATGGATGATTATTGATTATTGTTTGGTATGCACATTTTAATTGATTTTTAATATACTTTACTTTGCCTTAGATTCCCCAGACAAACCCTAGAGCAAAACTCATAAGGATGTAGAAGGTGTAATAAAACTGCTCTATCTTGCCTCTTATTCTTCTTTTCTCCTATATACTGGTGCGGCCTTATCTTTTTTCTGAGCCAAAGAATAGAATTTTTTTAACAATTTCAATTTTTCCAGTCAGCCTTGAAGTTGTATAATTCCTCTGTGCTCATTACTTTTATCATCTTGATGTTCAGCTGCAATACTACTTTGGCACTTTCTGCTTTAACCTTCAATGGTAGTTGTTTCAAGTCTTTACTGTTAACTGCCAGTATTATCTTCATATATCAGATTGCTAGTGTTCCTTCTACCAATTTTCACTCCACCTTCATCTAAATTAATCTGACTTTCCTTATATGTTCTGCATGTAAATTGAACAGAGAAGGAGATGAAATTCGTCTTTGTCTGACACCTTTGCCAATTTGAAACCATTCTATTTCTCCATGAGAAGAGCCTTGTGGCACAGAGTGGTAAAGCTGCAGTACTGCAGTCAGGGCCCTCTGCTCACGACCTGAGTTCGATCCCAGTGGAAGCTGGTTCAGGTAGCCAGCTCCCGACTGACTTAGCCTTCAATCCTTCCGAAGTCGGTAAAATGAGTACACAGCTTGCTGGGGGAGGAGGGGAAGCATAGATGACCGGGCAAGGCAATGGCAAACCACCCCGTAAAAAGTCTGCCATGAAAACATTGTGAAAGCAATGTTACCCCTGCTTGCACAGGGGACTACCTTTACTTTTTTTTTTTTTTACTTTCTCCATATTCTGTCCTAACAGTACCCTCTTTTCCAGAGTACAGGTTCTGCAACAAAATAATCAGATGTTGTGGCACATTCATTTATTTTAGAACCATCAGTAGCTTTTCATGATCCACATAGTCAAAAGCTTTACTGTAATCTATGAAACATACACTATTTTTCTTCTGAAATTCTCTCGTGTGCTCCAGTAACCAACAAATTTGCAACATGATGCCTAGTGCCTCTTCCTTTTCTGAATCCAGCTTGAACATCTGGCATTTTCTTTCTATATATGATAACGGTCTTTGTTGTAAGATTTTGAGCATCACTTCGCTTACATGAGAAATTAATGCAGTGGCCCAATACTTTCTGCAGTCTTTCATGTCTCTCTCTCTTTCTTTTTTGGGGGAGGAGGGAGAATTGGAATATAAATTGAGCGTTTCCAGTCTGTGGGCCATTGTCTTGTTTTCCATGTTAGTTGGCATAGCCTTGTTAAGATTTTGATAGTCTCCGTTGTTTTTTGGAATTGCTTAGAATAGTTCTATTGATATCCCATATACTACTGATGATTTATTTTTCCTCATAGCTTTCAGTGCAGCTTTCATTTCACTTCTAAAATTGTAAATTATTTTTCGTAAGATTCTTCTTAGAAGGAATCTGTCATCCTACCCCCCACCCCCGGGTGAGTTTGCCAAACCCAGAGATATAAGAAAGGCTGTGTCTATGGTCAGGCTGATGGCGCGTGGCTACAACACATCCACTCAGTATGAGCTCTGAGCTTTGCTGCTCAGTCAACTGATGGTGAAAAAAATATCCCCAAGACACCAAAAGCACACAGGTGGTAAGAAATACATTTCTGTGGCATCAAACAGACTAAACATTGGAGATCATTGTCTTATAATACAAGGAATTATTTTAAATTACTTTTGTAAGTGTTCCACACCCTCCCAGCAAGTTAAAATTAATTCTTTGTGATCTTATTTTCATCCCCTAGAGTTGGCTCCAACTAGAGTCAACCACAAAATTATATCCCACATGAAATGTTTGCTCCACATTTGTGGTAAGGCTACTTTATTTAACGTTATGATTTCATGGACTCGATGTTTCTGTCATGATTCAAAGGAAATCCTGCTTCCATCCCACCCATCACAGAATTAGAAAATGTGCAGTGTTTTCAGCAAGAAATAGATTGCTACATCTGAATTTTTTCCAAAGCATGTAAAGATTTTGTATTTTGTTGGTTTGTTTTTGCTTTTTCTCCTCCCTCCAGATGAAGAGCTATTTTCAGGAATGTATATCGATTTCATGGGAACTGATGCTGCCATTTTTCGTAGTTTAACCAGGCAGAATGCAGTGAGAACTGACCAGCACAACTCCAAATGGCTAAGTGGTAAGGTGGCTGTATTTAAATCTTTGATTGCAAGAGATTCTTTTTTTGCACAGTACATTTCTTAAAGAAAGTGTGAGTCAGAAATGAAGAAATGCAAGGTATATTAAAAGTAAACACACTTTTTTTTGTATAGGTTGCTCAAACAATATGCAAAATACCTGTGGCTAGTTCACATGATACTAGTAGTCTGTGCATTTAACTTAAGAATACAGAGACTTCTGCTGAACTTGTCCTTGGGTCATGGTAGGGTGGTGTTGTCATTTGGATTAACCCAGACCTCCCCTTAGGGTTATGCCTATGGCTGTTGTGATTACCCTAATGGCAACAACTTAAAGTGTCTCTATCGCAGTGGAAATGGTAAAACAAAAGCTGTGAAATACCATTTAAGTCCTGTGAGAAAGTTTTTGGGTTCTCCAGGACTACTCATCATCAAGACAGAAAGTAAAAAACAAGAAACAACAGCAAAAAGATAAAGGTGTATGGAGATGTATTGGGCCCTCATCAAGAGACCTTTTGTCTGCATCCTTTTCCAAATGACATGCAGTGTTAATTGGTTCAAGGTAGAACTGGTATCTGGTTGCATCTTTTGCCTTCTAAGATGACAGTGGGTTGGATCTGTTGGCAATTTCTGCAGACAGGAGGGATTTCTATCAGAAAACTGGGACTTCCCTGCCTTCCCACCCCTGCTGGATCCCCAAATTTCCCCCAAATGCTGCTCCAGAAAGACTGGGACCCCCAAGAACATCGTAAGGAGGAATCAGAGTCTGGCTGTGGGAGGGGGAAATCTGAGGAAGCCCTCCACTCCGTCTATAGAAATCCTCCCTTTGATCTAAGCCAACAGCAGCCTCCAGTTACAGATATATTAAAGCACCATTTAATCAAATGCTTCACTCAGGTGTCTCTGCCTTAGTGTCTGGGGATGCACTGTAGGCATAAGAGATGCCAGGCATGGATAAAGCCATCCTCCAATGAGCCAGCCTAAAGAGCATTCTAACAACTTAAGTGGCTTTTCTTCCAGTGGAAGAGCCACTTAATTTGGAGAAAGGCTTCAAATTTGACCCAAATGGAAAGGTGGGGTATAAATATTGTAATGAACTTCGCTCAGTGGAGTGCTATGATGGGGTAGGATCCACCCCATTTTAAGAAGATGCTATATTATTTCAGACCCCATTTACTATAAATAGTATCAGCGCAAATAAGGCCTGGTTGCAAACCTAGTGGCAAACAACTGTGTGCTCCTGAGGCAGCTACAGAGGGGGCTGCCATGATATGCAAACTACCCATTCAATAATTCCAAATTAAGATTACTAGGATTATCATTTAAATTCTGCAATATTGATTTGAAGTTACCCAAGAAAGCTTTGATAGATTAGATAAGGCAGGGAGGAGAAATACTAAGGGACTTATACCATATAGGTAGTAATGTTGAATGTGTGGCAAAGAAAATGAGTGCAAAAAATATCTGGATGCAAACATTTTGGATAAGTTCTTAGGTCTCTGAAGGGACACATCATCCAGTCATTACTTTTCAGTAGCCAAATACAATTTTGTACCTAAAGCAGTAGATTGTCAGACTGTGAATCAGGACTCAAAAGTGATTTCCCAGCTATACAGTAGGCCAAGAATGAGGAGAAACAGGATGAGCTAGGATGAAGAGGCTGAAAGACAAATCTATATAATGTAAGAAATGTCCTGAAATGCAGTCTTTGGAGAATTAGGTCCTATTTCAGAACGTCTGAGAATGGCTGGTTTAGAATATGAGTTTGAGGGATCATTTTTATTAGAATGCCAGTCTGACAAGTTCAAGTGCAGAAAAATTAATCAAATGAATTACCAGAGTATGTAGGCTTGCTTGTCTAAATTTGGCAACCCATGGAAGACTTAACTGGTGGGGCAGCAATGTTGTGATGTCATTTCTGGCAGAGTTTGAGGTAAATGCTAGAGTGTCATCTGGCACGACGTCACTTTTGGACCACACTGGAAATGGCCTAATGGTGTTGGCCTGCCACCAGATACAATATTAGTGTAATCCTAAACAAAATTATTCCCTTCAAAACTCTTTGAGTTTAGAAGAGTGTAACACTGTTTTGGATTGCACTGTAAATCTGTTAAATTTAGATACTTGGAAAATGTTCCTGGGACACAGAGCCGAGTTCAGTTTAGTAATGGATGTGTGCATAAAGACAACAAATCAGAATTTTAGAATACATACTTCCCTTGGATCACCATGTTTGAGTAGGACTTCAGCGACTGCATGACCATCAGTGATCACTAGTGGGCTTAATGCCTCTGAGATGTCATAGAAGTAAAAGTTATTTGAGGTCTTTGAACAAAGATTACAAAGAATATTGTCAGTTGCAACAATATTTTGCAACAACAGGCTTTTATGTTCTTGGCACGGCAAATCAAGTGGGCTGATGCTTCAGGTTGAGAAGAAGGAATTCTGTTGCTTGCACATCATACTTTAAAGATCAAGGCTATATTAGCAGCAACATGTCTTGGCTATGCTTCATAAGAAAAGCCATGTTGGATCAGGCCAATGGCCCATCCAGTCCAACACTCTGTGACACACAGTGGCCAATATATGTGTGTGTGTGTGTATACACACACACACATACACACACACACACATATATACACACACACACACACACACACTGTGGTTAATAGCCACTGATGGACCTCTGCTCCATATTTTTATCCAATCCCCTCTTAAAGCTGGCTATGCTTGTAGCCGCCACCACCTCCTGTGGCAGTGAATTCCACATGTATTCCTGTATCTGCAGGCCTTTAGGATTGGAAAATATGCAGTTCTAGGACCATTTTATGATAAGTAATCCCAGTGAAATCAAGGAGTTACAGAATTGGGTCTTGTATCATCAATTCATGTCCCTAAAAAAATAATCAATTCATTTCCTTATTGTTACATTATGAGAACAGTGGTTCCTGTTCCCCATGGTTCCATCTCATGTGGCATTGCTAGTAAGAATGTACAAACTATATTGAAAGAACAGGATCACATGAAAAAACGTTGCTAATGCTTTGCCTTTCAACATGACCTCTTTATTCCATGTGAACTTGGCAGTGGCACATCTCTAACACATAAATCCAGCCTGTGGCCAGTTGTGATGTATGAAATATGTCCTGGGTTATCCACAGACATATGAGGATCATATTCCAAAATTTCTCTCTTTCTGTAATATTGTTTTCAGCCAACCAAGCGTGTGGTCTCAGTAAACTGGAAAACAAGAGAGTATATGTTATAACTGACAAATCCATTAACAGTTCATTAACTAACAAATCTCGACAAATATGTGAAGAACTTTTACTAGTATTGGATTTATTTGAAAAAAATATATAATCCTCTTTTCCCATTTCCAGTCAAAGATGGCTTACAAAATGTGTACCCATTGAAACCAGTTCAATACTCTAGAATGTGACAATCTCAACGAAATTGCTTGCTGACTTCTGCATTGTTGATCTGTGGTCATGGAGTTTGCTCTCTGCTGTTTTTTCAGAGCCAATTTTTGTAGATGCTCATCTCATTCCGGATGGTACTGACCCCAATGATGCTAAAGTGTACTTCTTCTTCAAAGAGAAACTAGCAGACAACAGTGGCAGCCCTAAGCAGATTCACTCAATGATTGCCAGAATATGCCCTGTAAGCAAATCTTTCTTATGTGCTATTTTGGGCTGACTTAATTGGTTTAGCAAAAAGATTGTCATGTGTTAAAATGATTCCTGCACTGTTCTGTTTAGAATCGCCAAAATGAGATACAGCTCTTTTGCAGGGAGCCACTAAATAGTCCATGCCTTGTTTTTGCACAGTAGAACTGGAACAGCATGATGGAATAAGTGAGCATTATTGACTTCCTTGATCATTTCTGCTTTGCATAACTGGATATGATCTTTCAACAGAGGATAACTGTCTAATCCAAAGCTGCTTAGAAATTGCCATGGCTGGAAAAAGTTATGTGCTTTCTTTTTGGGGGAAAAAAAATAGTTGCACTTCAATTAAAACTCTCTCCTCTTAATAAGTTATACATACCAGATCCCTGAACCTTGGACAGATAAGGGCTAACCCTTAAAACACTTTTTAAAATGGGAAATTTTACTTGAACAAAGAGAAGTAATTGTGAATCACAGTTTGTTTCCTTTTAAAAGTTCTTCTGTAAGCATATTAGCATAGAAGCGCACTATATATTTAGTACGCCACAGACCTGGAAAGAATATTCAGTGAAACCTTCACATTTCTTCAGTTCACAGACAAGTTGAATGTATTCTCTTGTGCTAGGGTCCTTACTGTGAGATAATGATACTAAGCAAATCTTTTGTTATTTTCCAGTTTCTGAACCCAGTGCAAAGTGCTGGTTTTGACTTTTAAGGTTCTAAACAGCTTGGATCACAAGTAACTAATAGACAGAAAATATTTATTTATTTATTCACATTTTTATCTCACCCTTTCCAAATGGACTCAGGGCAGGTCACATCCATAAAACAGATTAGATAATTTCTAAAACTAAACATAAAACCAAACAAATCAATTAACTAATTGAAATTTCAGATGGCAACCATTTCAAAAACCTAGTTCCTGGCTAAACAGTAACAATGAGTAAACATAGGGCCTTTTCACACTTAGTGGTGGAAACCGGAAGGGAGTCGGTATTGTGCCGCCTTGCAGGGATGGGAGTTTTCAGACACATGTTTTTTTTCCCAGTAGGATTCTGTGATTGAAGTGAGCCATTTTACACTGTTCTGCTTTTATCTCGCTTCCACCAGCGCCAGCCATTTTCGCCTGCCAGCGCACGATCTCTGGCTTTTTTTTTTTAACGTTGGGCAAAGATCGCCCAATGTTACCCAGTGTAACCTGTTACCAAGTTTCAGCAGCGGCAGTCTCTGGCATCTTAATGGAACCCAGGCATCCCTATGGTGATGCTGTTGTGATACGTTGCTATAGCGCTATAGCAATCTTAGCCCGACATTCCCTCCCCCCAAAAGCCGGAGATTACGCGCCGGCGGGCGAAAAAGGGCGTGAAAACTGCTCCCAGATTAGATACTGGACATTTCACACAGCACCCCATACCAATTTCAACTCAGAAGGAGGGGTTGAAAACTGGAAGAAGCTGCTCTTTGTTAGTAATGACTCAGGCATGCCTCACTATCAGGACAGCCGCGGTACTGTGTGAAAAGGTGAGAGTATTCCGGTAGCAGCCAGTTACTGAGTTGAGTCTGTCTGAAATGACAGCAGAAACCCGTTACTGTTCAGTAACTGACCAGCTTCCATACCGGAATACATAGGCTGTGTGAAAAAGTTCATAGTCATAATCAGGCACTACTCCAGAGTGGGCCAGTATGTGGCAGGGAGGCCATATTGATGGTCTGTGATGCCCACTGCCTCAACTAAAAGCCTGGCAGAACAGCTCTGTTTTATAGACCCTACGGAATTGCAGCAGGCTCCACAAGGCCCGGATTTCTCTAGGGACCAGGGCTGGCTCACCCACTAGGCAAACTAGGTGCTTACCTAGGGTGCTGGGAGGGAGGGGGCACCAAATTGGACTCCCCCCGTGCCCATGTCAAATGCCTAGTTTGCCTGCCTGCCTCTCTCCACCACCGCCACCTCTTTCCTTCCCTTTCTTTCCACCCTCCTGTCTCCCCGCTCGATCTGAAGGAGGGGGGTGCCTAGTTTGCCTGTCTACCTGTCTTTCCCCCACACTGCCCCATCCTGCAAGTAGCCCTGTGCCTACTTGCAAGTAGCCCTGCACCTGCCGCCTATTCATGAGTAGCCCCATGCCTACTGCCTACTTGTGGGACTACTTGCAAGTAGGCATCAGAAATTGGGCTACTTGAGAGCAGGTGGCAAGCTTGGGGCTACTCGTGAGCAAGCAGCAGGTGCGGGGCTACTTGCAAGTAGGCAGGAGGCACAGTGACTCAGGTCGGGGGTGGAACTGTGTTGCCTAGGGTGCCAGAAGGACTAGGGCCGGCCCTGATAGGGACCTTGTTCCAGCAGGCAGGGGCTGGGACAGAAAAAGCCCTAGCCCTAGTTGAGACTAAGTTGACATCCTTTGGGACAGGGACAACCAGAAGATGTTGCTCAGCAAAGCATAAAGTTCTCTGGGGAGAGACAGTTCCTTAGATATGCTGGTCCCAGGCCATTAAGGGCTTTAAAGGTTAACACCATCACCTTTAAATGGATTCGGTACTTGACTGGCAGTCAGTGCAACTGGCAGAGCACCAGCTGAATATGTGCTCATATAGGTGTCAAAGTCAGCAGGCATGTCGCCACATTTTGCACCACTTGAGTTTTCAGATCAGATTCAAAAGCAAGTCCTTGTAAAGCAAATTGCAAAAATCTAGCCTGGAGGTGATCATTTAATGGGTCACTGTGGTGAGATCCTGAGTGGAGAGGTAAGGAATCAGTTGCCTGACTTGCCAAAGGTGGTAAAAGGCAGATCTGGCAACTGCTGTGACCTGGGCCTCCATAGAAAGCAAGGCATCCAAGATCAGCCGAAGGCATTAGTGGTGCCCATTGAGGGTTGGAAACCCGATTCAAGGACCAACTCCACCCCGGCTCACAGGACCTCCATCTTAGATGGATTAAGTTTCATCTTACACTGTTTGAGCCACCCAGCCACAGCCTCCAGTGCCCAATCAAGATCTACTGGAGCAGAGTCTAGGTGGCCATCCATCAATAGATAGAACTAGGTGTCATCCGCATACTGGTGATATCCCAGCCCATAGCTCCATACCAACTGAGTGAGGGGGTGCATATAGATGTTGAACAACATTGGTGAGAGAATTGCTCCCTGTGGCACTCCACATTTCACATTGAGACTAACTCACCAATCACCACCCTCTGTCCTCAACCTTGGAGAAAGGAGGAAAACCACTGCAAGGCAGTTAACTCCAATGTCGATGAGGTGGTGGGCCAACAATTCATAGTCGACTATGTTGAATGCTGCTGTCAGATCTAACAGCAACAGCAGTGTCGACCTGCCTCAATCCAGGTGTCTCTGGAGGTCATCTGTGAGGGTGACCAATGCTGTCTCCACCCCATGACCTGGGCGGAAACTGGACTGGAATGGATCTAGTATGGATGTTTCATCCAGATAGGCCTGGAGCTGTTCAGCCATCACTCACTCAACCACCTTACCCAGGAACAACACCAGGCAGTAGTTGGTAAGAACCATAGGGTCCAAAGATGGTTTCTTTAAGAGCAGTCTTACCATTGCCTCCTTCAATCCCACTGGAAAGATCCCAAATGACAGGGCAAACTGATAATCTCTTCCAGTGGGCCTAGAACCCCAATCCTCGCCGATTTTCACCAGCCAGGACAGGCATAGGTCCAGAAGGCAAATGGCCTTACAGAAGCCAGGACTTTGTCAACATCCTCTGCAGAGAGTCAGGTGAAATGGTCCAAGCAGGGACCAGAAGATGGACAAGGGGCCTCCTGTTCTCTTACTGTTTCAATTGTTGCTGAGAGCTCCCAGCAGAGTGACAAGACCTTATCTGCGAAATGGTTCATGAATGCCTCACAGCCTATAGCCAATTCCTTTTGATTTTGTCTGCCCTGTGGCAGGGTAGCTAACAACCAAATGGTACTAAATAATTGGGCTGGGTGGGAGCTCACAGACGCAACAGAGGCTGCATAGAAAGTTTTCTTTGCAGCCTTCACTGTCATCTCATAGGCTTACACAAATGTCCTGTAAGATGTTCTTGTTGCCTTGTCATGGGTATCTTGCCACCTTTGCTTTAGCCATCTCAGCTCTCATTTCATCCTCTGTAGCTCCAGGTTATGCCACAGGGTCATTTTGTCATGGGCTCTGAGAGGGCACTGGGAACAATCTTGTTTATGTCTTTATAGAATCAGCAATGCCAATCCTCCAACAGTACATCTAATGAGGTGCCAGGGAGCATTGGATCTCACAGAACTTCCTGAAGCCACTCAGGGTCCATTAGACTCTGGGCAAGCATAAAAATTCACTTCCTGCCTAAACAGAGAGGGTTAGGCATGCTTACCCAGACCTTCATGACAAAGTCATGATCTGACCATGGAACTGGCTCAGCAGCTTCCAGATCAATACTTATCCCTGCCATGAAAATCAAGTCCAGCACATGACCCGCTTTATGCTTGGGAGCCAATATAACCTGGGAGAGCCCTAGTGCTTCCATGGATGACACTAGGTCTCTGGCCTGCAAGGAAGCTGCATCATCAGCATGAATGTTGAAGTCTCCCAGTACTAGAAGTCTGGGGGTAGTCCAAGCCTCAACCTGATATAGCTTCCAGCAGGCCAGGCAGGCTATCTAGTGGTGCATTAGGCGACCACCTTGGCATCCCAGGCCAGGCCAACACATTCAATGCCAGCAGTTTTTGACACAGGGAGTGCACTGAAGGAAAAAGATTCTCGAATGAGCAATGTCACACCCCCCCCCCCCGCCCATTAGTCCAAGACTGGTGGAGGACCGAGAACCTTGGTGGGATAAGTTGACCCAGGGCAACAGTCATGCCCTTCCACACTCAGGTCTCAGTCAAGCAGGTCAGGTCTATTTTCTGCTCCCCAAGAAAATCTCAGAGAACTGAAGTCTTATTATTAATAGTCTTGGCATTTCACAACACTAGTATCAGAGAAGAATGAACATCCTTTGCCCCAAAACCAGCATTTCTTGGGATTGGGTGTAGGTGGGAAGAAGACCGAACATTCCCATTTCTCTGACTTCTGCCGTTCCCTTTAAAGGAATTGCACCTAGTTCCACAACTATGTCTCCCCCTCCCCCCTATAATTGGTATCCCTGATCCCTGCATTACCTCCCTGCTGGATCTTATCAGCCTACTACTGACCCTGCTAAGTATCCACTGTTACACAAAATTTATTCCAAAATAAAATTCAGCACAATCAAATTAACCCTATCCCACCCAAACCTCCCTTCTTACTTCCCTCCCCACTCCTACTAAGTAAGACTAAAAAAGCATACAATTCACAAATAATTCATTATGGGTGGGTAAAAATCATCTAGTCATGCTAAACTTGAGATCTACATGAGGCCTTCCTTGGCAAACCAGCCTTATTTAAAGCTTGGTAGAAGGAAGATCTTTTTTATTACCAGCCCTCACTTAGAGAAAGGCCTTGCAGTCTACTTTCAAGACCCACCGGCTCCTAAGGACCTTTGACTAAAGGGTTGTCACAGGAATTGACATGTTGGCACTGTTCACTTTCTTACATTTAATGGTTTTCCTGGTTTTTTAGTTTTTTTAAACAATTGGATTGTCAACTGCCTTGGAGACAAATTCTGGTTGAAAGGTAGTCATATATAGCAATTTCCTTTATTGACATTATAAAACTGTTAGTATAGAAAAGGGTAGGATAAAAGAAAATGCAGAAATAAAACATACGCAGGAGTAAAAACATATTCCATCTTTCAGTCCCATTCTTTAAAAGTTATGAATTAAATCGTTATAAAATAGCTTAGTTTACCATCGCAAACTGGAATGGGACCAGAATGCACCGGAACAGAGTTCTGGCTGGGGCTGTAGAAGCAGCCACGCCCCCCTCATCCTACTTACAGAGGCATGGCTGTGGTGTCTGGGTAATTTGCTGTGAAACTCAGGGATTTTTTGGAAGGCAGGGCTGTTCCCAGGTGACTTAGCAATGAGGTTAGAGCAGCACCACCATTGCTGGTCTGGCTGCACTGCCCATTGCTCTGTAAAGAGAGATGGTCAGTGCTTTCTTTCTCTTGAGGCTGGCCGTGTACAGTGCTCTCTTCCCCAGGAGTTCAGTTGGTGAGTTTAGAGCTGGGCCACGAAAGGCTGCCGGGGGGGGGGGGGCGTTGTATTTTGTGGCAGGAGGAGGAAGAGCAGGAGAGTAGTGGACCATTGGGGGTGAGTGGGGAATTGGCAGCTTGGGGTGGGTCAGAGTGAGAGGGAGAGAATAGTCAGTCTGCCCCCGGGGCCCTGTTCTGCTGCAGTTTTGTCTTGGCCGGCAGTTTGGGGTGGCTCGGGGTGAGAGAGAAAAAAGAGTCAGTCTGCCCCTGCGGCCCTGTTCCACTGCACTTTTGTCGGGGTTGACAGTTTGGGGTGGCTCGGGGTGAGGGGGAGAGAAGAGGCAGTCTGCCCCCGGGGCCCTGTTCTGCTGTGTATTTGTTGGTGGTGGCGGGAGGAGGAAGGGCAGGAGGCCAGTGGGCCATCAGGGTGAGCAGGGAATTGGCAGCTCGGGTAGGGGTAGGGAGAACAGGTGCCCTGTTCTGCCATGCTTGTTGGTGGCTGAGCCTGCCTGCCTGGTCTCTTCCCATCTCTGTCAGCACCTGTGGCCCAAAGAATCTGCATTTCATGGGGATTGGTCAGTCAGTCTGTGGGCTGCAGGGGGAAGCTGGAAGGGCTCACTGGTGCCGGGATTGTAGTCCCACCCCCGTTCCTCCCCCTCCCCGGTCGGGCTAACAGCAGTTTGGAGATAGAGCTAGGTGGGCAGCTGAGTTAGTGTGAAGCAATAAGAACAAAATTGGAGTCCAGAGGCACCTTTAAGACCAACAAAACTTTATTTGGAATGTAAGTTTTCATTTGCATGCACTCTTCATCAGACATCTACATAGAGGGTTGGGCTACTGCAGACCAGAAGGCTCTCTATCTTGCGCCTTTGGAATGCAGCGCACTTGCTCTAGCAGCCAGTGCTCTAGGCAACTTATCCCCCGAAGAGCAACAAACTGCTTGGCCCAGTCTTGTGTTCCCAGCAGCACAGAAGGGGAGAGGGGGTGGAGTCCTCCTTCCATTCCAGCATCCAGGAGTCACCCCAGATTGTGCCTTCTCCTCTGGGGTCAGCCACTCGGGCAGAAGCCTTCCCCCGGGAGCAAAGCAAAGCTGGCTACAGCTCTCCTGCCCCAACTCAACTACTTTCTCATTGGATGCCCGCTGGCCTCTCTCCTCTTGATTGCTGCCACCACCAACTACTCGCTTGCTTCGCCTACTTAGTAGCCGGACAACTTTTGCCTTTGCTGGGAAATGCTGCTGCTCTGGTCCCTGCAGCAGCAGCTGCCACTGGACAGGAAGGCTAAAGACAAGCAGCATCCCCTGCAAGGGTAGAGAAAGGGCATAGGAGCCTGGCATTCTCTCTCTTCCCCCCCCCTCCTTCTTCCTCGACAGCTGTTAATGGGTAGGCAAGCATGCCCCTGTGACTTTGGAGAAGAAGGGGCAGGTTCAGATTGCGCAGCCCAGCCCAGCAGCTTCCGTTGGGATTGGGGGGGGGGGGGAACTGGGGAGAAAATGGCCAGGGGTGTCTTTTTTCCTTCCCCCACCTTCCACAGCTGCCCCTCCAAAGCACCCCAGATGGAAGAGAGCTGCTTCTCTGGAAGCCAGCTGGTGGAAAGAGAGATTCTAATCTTCTGGGGGAGGGGGAGGCACGTTCCTGCAAGACACTGCTGCAACAGACCTCAGCGTGCCAAGCTCCTCAAGAGTAAAAGTGGTTTTGGTAGCCTTAGGTACCCTTGAAATTTCATTTTTATTTCCAGCAGGTTCTTTTGTTTTGTTAACAAAATGCTCCTTTCAGGGTTGCCTCCCTCCCTTCATATCCAGTTGACAGACTTTCAGTTGTTCAAGTTAATGCCTCTTCTTGCAGACTTTGCAGGCACACTTTCCTATCTGTTGCTCTTCCTGAATGCCCTGAGCTATGAACAGTGGGAGTTCAGGCTTTTTGTGAATTAGACTGACTTGCTACCTGTGCCTTGGGCTTTGGAAATGCACTTAAAAATGGAAACGTTTGGTGATGTTGCCATTCAGAACTTTTGAGGTTACAGGAGAGCTTCCCTTCCCGTCTGCAACTCTATAAGCAAAATAACTGTTTTGGAAATGTTCTGTTTTTAGTTTTGCAAAGGCTAGCAAGGGAACCTGGTCAATAGCTGGCTCCAGGTTGACTCAGCTTTCCATCCTTCCGAGGTCGGTCAAATGAGTCCCCAGCTTGCTGGGGGAAAAGTGTAGATGACTGAGGAAGGCAATGGCAAACCACCCCATTAAAAAGTCTGCTGTGAAAACATTGTGAAAGCAACGTCACCCCAGAGTCAGAAACGACTAGTGCTTACACAGGGGACCTTTCCTTTCCTAATAGCTATAGTGTCAACAGTCCAAAGCATGGCATGTGGCAATTATACACATGAGCCAGGATTTTACTCCTAAATGGGGCTCCAAGACCTCTTGTGAGCATCCTCAGTCTTAAGGCTGTCATCCAGTTGATAGTCAGTTGGCTGGTGGTTGCACCTTTTTAAAACCGTATTAAAAATCAGTTGATGAAATCTGCATGACTTTTCATGTGGATAAACAGGGTTGCAAAGGGAAAAAAATAATGTTTTAGATGATATCTTTGCAGCCTCAGGCATTTAGAATAATAGAATCATAGAGTTGGAAGGGACCTCCAGGGTCATCTAGACCAATCCCCTGCATACTGCAGGGAATTTACTTCTCCCTAAGTTCACAGGATCAGCATTGCTGTCAGATGGCCTTCTAGCCTCTATCATTTCTGGTTGTTATGCATCTTTCTGTTTAGTGGGTGCTTTAGCCTTCCCGCGTCTCTCCCACATGCACACACATACTTACATGGCTTCCACAGAGTCAAACTTCCTATGAAGTTGCTTTTGCCTTTAAGAGTAACATCAAAATGAAGACTATCAAAGTGGGTTAATTTTGCTAAAGTGAGCATGTCTTTGGGGGCTAGAAGGTGTGTGCTTTGCTGACAAAGCACTAAGAGAACATCTTTTGTCCAACATTGCAAATGATGGTGATGTCAGAGGTGTGGCCTCATATGCAAATAATGGTGATGTCAGAGTTGTGGCCTCATATGCAAATGATTTTGATGTCAGAGGTGTGGCATCATATGCTAATGAGTTCCTCCTGGACTTTTTCTACAAAAAAGCCCTGGTAATATGTTTAAGTAGAGCTGCCTGGAGGAACTTTGCCACAGTTTCAGTAACATCATCAGCAGTATTGTTTAGCAAAAAAAAAAAAAGCAATTTGTGAGAGTCAGGTAAATCTAAAATACTACCAAGAATTGGTGATAAAATCCTATGCCGTACATCAATGTAGTAACAGCATTCTAATAGCACATGGGATACTGTCTCAATGGCACCACAGGGACATAATCTATTAAGGAAAGGTGTGCCATTTACTCTTCCTGTTAGGATCGCTGAGGGGAGGACATTAAGCCTAGCAAGTGAAAAGTTTCTACGTAGTGTTGAATTCTGAAGTTGGTAGGGGAGGGACAGTGGCTCAGTGGTAGAGCATCTGCTTGGGAAGCAGAAGGTCGCAGGTTCAATCCCCAGCATCTCCAAAAAAGGGTCCAGGCAAATAGGTGTGAAAAACCTCAGCTTGAGACCCTGGAGAGCCGCTGCCAGTCTGAGAAGACAATACTGACTTTGATGGACCAAGAGTCTGATTCAGTATAAGGCAGCTTCATATGTTCATATGGTAAAAGTAGCTGGGAGGATGACCCAAAATAGGTAATATCCCATGGTTGAGGGGAAAGCAAGTCTTATTGGCTGCGCTGTACAATTCCACTAGTTCTGCCTCTAACAGTCTATCCCTTATTATTCATAGTGCCTTTGTTTCTGAAAGAAGAAGGAGAGATTCAAGAGAAATACTCTGGGTGTTTTCGCACTTAGCGTTTGCTCCCCTTATTCCACGGCGCAATTATGTCCGGCTCATTTTCCTCGTTTTCGCACATGGACTCATTTGCGGAGTCGCTTTCCATGAAGCCCCGGCTCAAATCATTTTCCCACTGGCATCGACTTGAGTTCGATGCCCTGTCAATCTTTTTTTTTTAAGCGCAAGTCTGGTTGCGTAAGGACGTAATAACGTAACATCGAGCAGTCACAGCTGTTCCTTCCCCTTCTTTTCGTGGACAAACCGCATCACGTGTGCTGCTTCTGCTCATGGATTGGCTGTAGCTGTAGGATCCTCCACAGCCCTTTATGTATTAACAGAAGCATTCACAGTGGCGAATCCTAGCACTAGATTCCCCCCCCCAAATTCTGAAGTTGCGAAATATTGCAATAACGATGAGAGAGAAATCGAGGGGTGTGTGTGTGTGTGTGTGTGGCAGCTTCTTCCTTTCCCAGCCTCGCTCCCTCCCGGGTGGCGAAGCTGGGATTTCCTCTGCGCTCTTTCCCCTCCCTGGTTGGCGCTTGCAACGGGGACCTGACTGATTCCTGCCGCCAGAGCTCCCCCCCCGCCCCATTCTCTCCTTCCCCTTCTGTGGCGCGTGTGAAGAGTGAGCTCGCGTCTATTTTCTAACCGAGCGGAATGTAGCCAGGGAGAAGAATGCAGGACTCCAACTTCCCATTTTATACATGGCGATTTTGTGCAGGTCCAGAAATCCTGGTGGCACAGCTGAGGGAGGCATTGCCTTTTTAAAACACACACACATGAATGCTTTGGCCCGCGCCGGCACTAGATTTCCCCCCCCCAACAATGTATAATGTAGTTGCGAGATAACGCAACAGCAAAATAACGCAGGAGGGTTTTTTTTTTTGTTAATTTTGAAATATCGCTATTACGCAAGAAATATGAAGTTTAAAAAAAAAATGGCCGTGCGGGCACTTTTGGGAAGCGCCGCGAACGGCTGATGATTGGCCAAGGGGGTGGATGGGGTGGGAGGACGGAAAGGGAGAGGGTGACGCCCACAAAGCAGTCGATCTGGCGTGGATGGATTTCCCACAGCAAACTCCGAGGAGTGGATCTGGTGTGGATCCGGAGGTTTTCAAAAACTCTGGAAGGATGTTGAAAAACATACTCCGGCGTGAAACCCCTGAAGCGCTGGAGCAAACCGCAGCGCCGGAGCAACAGGTGGGAAAACCAGGAAAAGATCCGGAGGTAAATGGGGTGCTACGCCGGAGTAAACGCTAGTGTGTCTCCAGTTTCCTTCCTATGTTCGCCAGCCAGGATGAATTATTAGATTCAGTTAATAGTTGGAAGCAGTAGCTGGAAGGGTCAGAGTTATAATGCAAACATAGCTAATATTTGAATGTCATGAGTTATGCTCTTGTGAGCATAAAATTCTGGCCACATTCTAGGCATAAAGCCGCATATGGGACACAAAATGGGATGCCCAAGATCTTCCGTAAGAAGCCAGATTGTACCTGCTCAACTGCATAGTTATTGAGTCAATCCAGATGGGGCACCATATAATAATTGGGGCCCTATTTTCAGATTGAATACTTTCAAAACAGCTGGAATGTATTGATTCCCTCTTTCAGAGAAAAAAAAAAGCACAGAAGTACATTTACATTTCCTTTAGAATTGTTAATTATTGCTCTGAGTTGTTGGGTCCATATTGCAGTGGCTTGGAAATACAGACCTAGGTATTTGTAGTGTTTAACTTACTCAATCTCGTGGTCACCCAGTCTCCAAATAAATTGTTTCCTGGAGTTGGAGAAAACTAGGATTTTGGATTTCTCATAATTTAATTCTTGTTGATTAGCTTTACAGTATTCTCAACATCTGTTCAGTAAATGACATAATCTCACATGAGAGCATGAAAGCAGGACTGCATCATCTGCATAAAGCAAAATTGGGACCTTAGTGGAGCCTAGTTTGGGACAGTGGCCATTTACTTGAAACAAGAATGGTGCAAATCACTTTAAAAAAATTAAAGAGGAGAGGTGCAAGGACGCGCCCCTGTTTCACCCCTTTACTGGTGGTGATTTTGGGTGTTAAACTCCCCGAAGCAGAATATCTAATCTGGCATGAGGTGGTCATATATAATCTATTGATTAACTAAATTAAGTTCTTGGATGTCCCAGCAAGGAGTCTTAGGCCCTGAACAAATTGGGTTTAATAAAGGTAAATCTACTGTAATCATTGTACCACTCTGGCTGACACCTGATTAGGACAAATTCCTAACCCCTAGGAATTCCAAACTTTATGCAGCTTTTTTGGACCTTAAAGGGGCATTCAACTCTTTAGATAGAAAGCGACTATGGATTAAACTCCATCAACTGGGCATTGATAAGAGACTTCTCAAATTAATTATAACTCTGCATTCCTCCACCACTTGCCAAATCAAAACCTCAACTACTGGGGAACTAACACCTAAAATTCCCTTTCAATAAAGAGTTAAAAAAGGATGCATACTTGCTCTTTTTTATTCAATCTATTCCTCAATGATTTGACTCCTGTACTAACAGAAGTAGACTGCCATCCCCCAAAATTGGGCTCTCTGTGTGTACCCATCTTGTTATACAAGGATGACACAGTAGTAGTAGTAGTAGTAGTAGTAGTAGTAATAATAATAGTAATAATAATAATAATAATAATAATAATAAAATTTTATTTATACCCCGCCCTCCCCACCGAGGCAGGCTCAGGGCGGCTTACAAGGTATGGCAAAAGCCATGTTGAACAATAAAACAGTTATACAATTCAATCCAATCTACAATTTACCATTAGATTTTTACATAATCTAAAACAGTCTAAAATCAGTCTAAAATAATCTCATCTCATTGCTATCTCAGTTATAATAATAAAATTTTATTTATAACTCCTCCTTCTCCTTATTTATAACTCCTTTCTCGTACGAGGGTTGGGCTCAGATGACTGTTGAATAGATCTCTGTTTTTTTCAAGAAAACAAACTGCATCTGAACTACAAAAAAATCTAAGATTCTGTTTTTTGCTAAGTCTTGTAAAATCCGCAAATGACTATTCGATGGGAAAGAAATAGAACAGGTCAGGCATTTAAAATACCTAGGTCTCCATTTTAGCTACAATATGTCCTGGTCACATCACTGTAAATCTACAGTTAACTTAGTAGCCATTAGTGCATCGGCCACTTCCCAGTTTTTTTTAATAGAGGCAACCAGTCTGTTCCAGCGGCTTTAAAAATCTATAAGGCCAAAGTAAACCCACAGTTATTTTATGGTATTCCAACTTTTATTAGTGCCTTTGAGTCCAATATCGAAAGAGTTCAGTCCAAATTTGTTAGGAAAATCATGGGCTTACCATGCTGTGTCTCATATGCCCTCTTTGTCTAGAAACAGGCATCGATATTTTAGAAACTAGAGCATGGCTTATATCAATCAAATATTGGCTACGTGTGCACCATTCCACTAACTGTGGGACCTATTTATATCAAATGCTGTCTGAATCCTCCTTGTCCAAATGGATTTCCTTCCTAGAGAGGAAAATGATCACCTTAGGGTTTGTCTATGGATTCTCTCTATATGCTTCTTCTTACAAACACATATTATGTAATTAAATGCAGAATTTTAGATATTGAATTGCAAAAACTGATGAGTGCTGTGAATAAATCTTGCTCCCCTCTGAATTTTGGAATTTCCCCAACTATCAGTCATTTGCCTTCTTATTTATCAACTCTCCATGTTCCAAAATTGTGTAGAGCATTTACCCTTGCTAGATGCAATACTATCCCATCAGCAATTACCTATGGTAGATATAAAAAAATTCCACTTTCATTAAGACTTTGTATATGTAATTTAAAATGTTGTCTCATTGCCCCATATTCTTTACTGTCCCCTATATGATACTAAGAGCCCCTTGGCACAGAGTGGTAAAGCTGCAGTACTGCAGTCGGAGCCTGCTGCTCACAACCTGAGTTCAATCCCAGCAGAAACTGGTTTGGGTAGCCGGCTCCAGGTTGACTCAGCCTTCCATCCTTCCTGTCAGAACTGGGAACTTCAAGAAAGACACATTACTTTGTTTCAAAAGTTAAGACGTTTATTGAGAACTTAGTATCCAGGAAAGAAGCAGGTTAACTCTGATAGCTTTCAAGGCTATCGGCACATTCTTATGCATTGGTAACAGAAACAATAAAACTCTTTCTCACACCCAGAGAGACAGTTGTCTGTTCCCAGGCCCCTTATCTCCCAGCGCGGAGGAAGGAACCCCGCTGTTCTTCTCTGGCATGTCAGCTTCAAAGGCCACCTGTGGATGGTTCCCAGGGGCTATCAGTCACCCTTCAGTGGTTAGTATTTGTTTGAAATGCAAAGTTACAGGGTTAGTACATTTCTGATATGGAGTCAGTTAGGCTAATAATATATTGCTTAGCACATAGGAAAGTTACAAATTCTGACACTTCCGAGGTCAGTAAAATGAGTACCCAGCTTGCTGGGGGGAAAGTGTAGATGACTGGGAAAGGCACTGGCAAACCACCCCGTAAAAAGTCTGCCATGTAAACGTTGCAAAAGCTACGTCACCCCAGAGTCGGAAACGACTGGTGCTTACACAGGGGACTAACTTTACCTTTATATGATACTATATGCCTTAGGTTTCTAGATCCAATTCTGTTCAATATGACAGGCTACTCAGATGCTGTAAAGGTTTGCCGTTTTCTAAATGATTTATCATCTGAAATAACTGAGAAGGTTGCTTTATTTTTGAGTCTGGTAATCCAATGTATAGATGCATATGACTGTTTTTGTTATTTCTGTAACTATTTATCTGTTTGTTTGTTTACAATCTGGTATATGCCAATAAAGGCTTTTTGAATTGAATTGAGAAAAAGGCGGCCAAAGGTGTTGCCCACCATTCAGGATCAGCTTTTAAAAATTTGACAGGTCCAGGAGCTTTGCCCAGTTTTAATTGGTCAATAAGAGATAACTACCTCTTCTGGGGTTACTGGAGGCCATTCAGAGGTATCATCTAAGGATAAATTGTTAATATATAAAGCACCTGGAACTTCCTCTTGAAATGTCAGAGAAATGTTGGTACCAGACAGAGGGTAAAACAGCGGGAGGAATGGCAGTTTCTAGTCTGAGTGTTCTATTGACTAGTGTCCAGAATTGTTCGAAGTCATTATGGGAGATAGCAATTAATAATTCACCCCATTGTTTTTTTAATAAAGGCACTTCTTTTAATTTTAATAAATGTTTAATAAATGTTTAAATGTTTTTATATATTTGATATTCTTCAGGTAAATGAGAGTCAGCTGAATTACAAAATTCACAATAGATTGAACACAAATATACTTTGCATTCTCTACACTCTTTGTCAAACCAGGGGCTATTTATGGGTTGTTTAAACTGTTTTGATTTATTGCTCTGGAATTTTTGTCTTAATGACTCAATTATAACTCAATTATAACAGATAATCTCATAACTGTTTTCAGCTTCAGGATAATCAGTAGAGTTAATCAGTCTATTCCCTACTATTGGAAATAATAGCCTGACTCAAAAGTGTTGGTAAATATGATCTTATTTCCAGAGACCAGGGGATCCTTATTGATAAATCTGGTTCTTGAGTCAATAATTGTGAGTGGTTGCAATTGTTTAAGTCCAAGGTAAGGACTAGGGGCAAATGGTCACTGTAAAGCTGTTCTTCAATTGAAAAATTAGAAATATAGTAAGAAAGAGCTAAAGGAACTAGAATATAGTCAACTACACTACAGCCTCTAGTAGAAATGAATGTATAACCGCCGACATCCCCATATTCCTTTAAACCATTCAGCCAGATAAGGTAGAATTGGGCACATAATTGTATGAAGTATTGTCCAGCTCTATTAAGTCCACTATCTCAAGAGTGTCTGTTATCAGGTAAAAATATTAAATCAGATATCTCTTGATCTAGGCCGGAATTATTAACAAGATCCTGAATGTTGTTGCCCACCCTAGCATTGAAATCCCTGGCTAAAATAATGTCCGCACACGGATTTAGTTGAGTCAGATGTTCCATAAGGGCCGTCAGTCCACTGTTTAGCTAGTGCTGTTCTGTCTTTCAAGTGTGGCAAATAAACATTGATTATTATAAGGGCTTCACTAAGGGTAAGCATGATTACAAGTGCAAAATCTTGGTACTCCCGAGTTTCCTGTAGGCTAAAAAGATTTGCATCAAATGTTGTAAACACAAATAAAGTCCAGATTATGCGCAGCCCTTGTTAGTCTTTAATGCAGGTAGAGAAAAGGATTTATACCCCTCAAGATATATTGGGGTAATTGTCCAAGTCTCTTGAAGGAGAACAATGTCATGAGTTCTGAGGTAATCTAAGAATTCTTGGTCATTAGCTTTACCCCTCCCATCCTGCAATATTCCAGGAAACTAATAAAAATTGTTTAGCAAATTTAGTAAATTGCATGCACACACACAGTTTTCCCTTCATGTATTGCCTGCTGTGCAGTATCTCTCTCTCAATATTTTTGTGGTGGTGGTGGTGGAGCCATCTGCTCTTATTTCAGTAATAAAATCAATTCTACCTGTGAGATTGTTGTTGCGACCAAAATCTTACCTGTGAAAGGGGAGTGCCTTTGCATCTATCAGTGCCATCCTAAGGAGAGGTACAGTCTTCTCATCATATCAGATTCAATATTATTAGCAAGATGTAGGATTGCACTGCCTCTGCCATTGTCCCATTGTTTCTGAAAACATTATTGGACATTATGGGACAGCATGGTTATGTCCTTCCCGTCATATTTGTAACTGGAAACTAAAGCTGGTGGTCTTCATTCAAGTCGACAGCAATGGTTGCCATTTGCATGGGGCTGCAGCATTCTGGAACAAGTGCCAGAAGTTGCAGAACTTCCCACTGTGTGTGCTCCCCTCCCTGCAAGCGGAGGTGCAGTCACTGCTGCTACAGGCAGGGAGAGAGAACAACTTGCCTCCACTCTCCAAACCTCAGCCCCACTGTCCCAGTTGCAGTGGGTACAACACAGTGCTGCTTCCTTACTGCTGCACATGCAATAGAGTTTCACCGCCACCGCCCCCCCCCCAAAAAAGTGGTCCCATTGTGTGGACCACTTAGCTTTTCTTTTGTACAGCCTAAGGAAACGTCTTCTCCACAATTCTTATTGGCACAGAATTACCATTCTTTGTAACTTGTAGCTTAATATTTGCTTTAATGTTATTAGGGGAAGCAGTGGAATGAGCTTTGTTTTGCCATTATTTGGTTTCTGCTGTGCTGAAGCAATACAACACATGACCAAGGTTTTGCTTTTGCTGTTTTGTTTTTTAAATGGGCCCAGATGTATTTTCCAAAATACGTTAAATATTATTAAGCCATTGTTGTCATAATAAATCCCAGATGACTTTTTAAAAGTCTCAGGGCACAATTTTGTTTGTGCTATTGATGGCAAGGCTTGGGAGAGCAGGAGCTGGATGGGTGTGTACTATGGCTGCCTTGAAGAGTCTCCTCAGGAAGAGTCAGACAGGGTCTGAATGGTCCTAGACCTGCTTGGAGGAAGGGCAGAATATAAATTCAAACATAAATAATAAAATAAACATATTGTTAGAAAGGAAAACCTATCTTCCATAGTGCATCTGTCCCCTGGCACCACTCCTTTCATCTTTCTGCACATGCAGCAGGAGCAGATGATGTCGTTTTCTTTGGATTGTGTCACATTAGACCATAGATGGATTTTAGTATACTCATATAGTCCCTTGTGGAGGAAAACCGTTCATGTAGATAACTGGCAAATAATGGAGAAAGCTGGGCTCAAATACTATATTATGCAGAAAAACATTTGAACCTGCTCTACCTGCTGACAAGCTGAGTTAAAATGGCCCAGGAAAGCTTTACACTTCTATATAGTTATATTGCATATGTTGCTTGCCTGGTAGAGATTTTAAAAACCCTTAACTTCACATTCATTTCCAATAGGTATTGATCAATAAGCAAATATTCAGTTGGTTATTTGATTATGCATTAAATAGGCCTAAAGGCAAAAGGCAAAAAAGGCAAAAGCTGGAAGTCTGCAGTACCCAACTCTTTCTGCATCCATGCATCATTGGATATTTCACAATCATGTGCAATTGCAGTTCTTTGCAGCTGGATTTTCCTGTGTGGACAAGAAAATCCATTTGCAAATGATTACTACACTGTAGTGTCCACTAATGTGTGGGAGCGTCCTGTATCGAGTTTGTATAAGCTTAGACAGAGATAGAATATTAGTGCAAGGACTAGTAGATGTCAGAATATTTTGCCCCATTTGCAATTTTTTGTTTCTTTTCAGAATGACACAGGTGGACAGCGTAGCCTTGTGAACAAGTGGACAACTTACTTGAAAGCAAGACTTGTGTGTTCAGTAATGGATAATGATGGAACAGAAACCTACTTTGATGAATTAGGTAAAATGTTAGTAACGTCAATGTGCAGAAATGTAAAAACAAGTTTCACCTATTTAATCCTTCTGTGGGTTGGTGGCAAGAGGCTGGATACAGGCCAGCATGGAACTTAAGATGTTCTCCAATGAAGACTGTAGGCCAGGGGTGTCAAACATAAGGCCTAGCGGGCAGAACTGGCCTGTCCTGGGCTCTTATCTGGTCTATGAGCAACTGGTACAAGGGACAGAACAGGAGGCTGCTTGGGGGGAATGGGTGGAGCCACTCTGATTGTAGTTAAGGCATGGCAGAACAACCTCATCTCTGTTCAGCCTCCAGCTCTAGGGATGCTGAGTTGCAGGGATCCATGTTTGCTTGTGAAGGGTGCAGATAGGCTCGCCAATCCCCAGGTCCCAGCGGGGGTTCTTCCACTTTCCCAGGCTCCTTCCCACCCCCAGTCAGCTGGCCGGCAGGGGAAGCCCTGCCCCCAGAGGACCATGTTCCTTTCCACCTCCAGAGGCTTCAGTCTCTGATTGAAAGGCTTCCTCTTGGGATGGTGTGTTGGTGTTACTTTGAAGAAGTTGGCAGCAACTTGTGAGTAGAGAGGCCAAGAGGCCAATCCCTCGCTTCAGTCGCCAGAAAGGGGGGGGGGGGGAAGGGAAACGTCTGCTGAGCACCTCATTATTCCCTATGTGGAGATCGATTCTCATAGGGTATAATGGGGAATTGATCTGAAGGTTTCGGGGGCTCTGCGGGAGCTGTTTTTTGAGGTAGAGGCACCAAATTTTCCGTATAGTATCTAGTGCCTCTCCCCAAAGTACCCCCCAAGTTTCAAAATGATTTAACCAGGGGGTCCAATTCTATGAGCCCCCAAAGAAGGTGCCCCTATCCTTCATTATTTCCTATGGAAGGAAGACATTTAAAAAGGTGTGCTGTCCCTTTAAATGTGATGGTCAGAACTCCCTTGGAGTTCAATTAAGCTTGTCACACCCTTGTTCCTGGCTCCACCCCCAATGTCTCCTGGCTCCACCCCAATGTCTCCTGGCTCCACCCCCAAAGTCCCTAGATATTTCTTGAATTGGACTTGGCAACCCAAGGTGCAGACAATACTCTTCTGGGGCCTGTTGGCAGACAGCACCGCTGCTGTATTTACATCCCTCCATGAAGCATGTGCTTTGGCCCATGGGGAGGGACCTTATTCGACAGTTTCTTCCACACATCAGAGAGGCCTAGTCTTGCCACTGAGCGTGTGACTCAGTGGCCAGGCCTCCTTCTTCAATGGACCACCCAGCACCCTTCAGCTATAGGCAATGGCTGCCTTGCCATGGAGGTTGCCAGTGATCTCTGGCTGCCACACCTGTAGCCTTGTGCATGCAGTGCCCAGTCTCCACAGTCAGATGATTCAGCAGCCTTTGGCCTGGGGTGGCTGCCACCACATGGGGATGGCATGGCTTGCTGGCAATCTTTGACTTGAGCCCCCAGCATCGCCCTGCTGTGGATCACCTGGCAGCCTTTACTGGAAGTAGCCACTGCCTCACGGGCATCTCCTACTTACTGGGCTTTGCTTGGCCTGGATCCTGCTGCGCATTGGACCTGGGCACCCCTCTCACTTCCACAGGTGGGGAGGAGGGGGTTAATTCAATGTCTTCCCAGTTCCCTTCTGTGATGGTTCAAGGTCAGGGGGAGCTTGCAACACCTGGCTGCTTTGCATTTTTACCCTGGGTTCAGGCTCACAGCATTGGTGGAGGAGGTGGGCTGGAGAGGGGTTTTCCCTCTCTCCAGGCAGCACAGAAGTATCTGGTCAGTGCTGCCCTACTGGCTCTCCAGTCTGCCCATGCAGGTTTCCCTCTGCACCCCCCCCCCCCAATAAAGTTTATATCTGCACTACCTAGCATTATGTTTTATGGCACACATGGCTTGGCCTGGCAAAGTCATATTTATGGCAGATCCAGCCCTTGTAACAAATGAGTTTGACATTTGTGCAGCATAGGCTAACTACGAAGCTGTATTTATTTATTTATTCATTTCATTTCATTTGTATCCTGCCTTTCTCCCTCATGCAGGGAACCTATAGCAGGTAATATCATTCTTCCCTCCTCCATCTTCTCACAACCACCACCTATGAGGTAGATTAGGCTGAGAGTGTATGAAGGTCACCCAGTGAACTTCCATTGCCAGATGGGGATTTGTACTTGGATCTACCATATCCTAGTCTGACACTCTAACCACTACACAGCACTGGCTTAAGTAGTCCTGCCAGGGGCTGTATGTTCCACTTTTCTGGAAGAAATGGGTTGGAATAAAAGGTACCATGTTCCATGATGGAGGCAGGAACTTTGGTAAGACTAGGGTGCTTCTGGAGCCTCTGGGTCTCACCACGCCTGTGCAGCTTCATCAGCCTGGCACAGATGAAAAAGAGAAACGATAGCATCTATCACTGAAATTGTTATCCCATGCTTTCTCTAAGGAGCTCAGGGTACCACCCATGGACCTCTGTTGCTCCATTTCATTCTCACAGCAACCTTGTTAGGCAGGTTAGACTGAGAGAGTGTAACTGGCCCATGGTCATTCAAGCAGTCATTTGAAACTAGATCTCCCCAGTGATAGTCCAAAACTCTAACTACTTCTGGTTTTGAAAGGGCAAGCTTTTTCTCACAATTTTTCTTCATTAATGGAATTCATGTGGAATAGGGATATCTCCTGAAAATATTTTGCTCTGGAAATTTATTGTCAGAATTTGTGTAGCTTCATAGTACAGTGGTAGTGGAAACAACCGTACTTGTAGAGTCTATACCAATGGTCCCCAATCTTATTGGTGTACTGACTCAGAGTCCAAATTTACTTGGTACAGGGACCAACATGGGGGAAAAAAACCTCCTGGCTGAGCAGCCAAGAGAAAGGGTGGGGATCACTGAGGAAAAGGCTTCCCATCTCCCTTTCTAATGGCCATGCAGCAAGGAGAAAGGAGGGGATTGTTGGGGAAGAGGCTTCCCATCTCCCTTTCTTCTATACATAAAGCCAGGAGAAAGTGGGTTGATTGCCTGTGAAGAGTCTTCCCGTCTCCTTTTCTCCTGACCTTGCAGCCAGGCGAAAGGTAGATGGGATTGCCAGGGACAAGGCTTCCCATTTTCTTTCTCCTGGCCACATGGTCAGTATGGAGATGGCTCTCCACACCACCTCAGCTGCTTCTGGTTCTCTGGCATAGCTTCTTTAAATGGGCTGCATGAGGGAGCCCCACCATTCCAACTGCACACTCCCAATGAGAGAGCCTCACTATCCCAAATGTGTTGTTTCTTGTGCAGTCCCATTTAAAGGGGCTGCAGGAGGAACCTAAGTCCACTGAGCAAGCAGGGAACTGTCTGTAACAGGGAGCCTGCAGCTGGGCCACTGTGGAGGCTTTGGGAGCCACAAGCAGGGTTTAATGTCTCAGAGCCATTTAAACCAAACAGCTGAGCAGTGGGGAACTACCACCTTCTCGGCTGTTTCTCATAAGGAGTCACAAACCACCACAAACTGCCCAGAAATTTCAGGGAAGTTCATTGTGGTTCAGCAGTTCATAAATTTTAGTTTGCAAACTCCAAACCAGCCAAAATTTGGGATGAACTTTGGTTCATCAGTCAATTTGTGCCCATCTCTATCCACATTCATAGGCTGTACAACACACTTTCGGGTCTGGTGTACTGGTTAAGTGTGTGGACTCTTATCTGGGAGAACTGGGTTTGATTCCCCACTCCTCCACATGAAACTGGTGGAGTGACCTTGGCTCAGTCATAACTCTGCCAGAGCTGTTCTGCTCAAGAGCAGTTTCTGTCAGAGTCTTTCAGCCCTACCTACCTCACAGGGTGTCTGTTGTGGAGAGGGGAAGGAAAAGGAGATTGCCTTTTTGAGACTCCTTTGGCTAGTGAACAGCAGGGTATAAATCTAATTTCCTCCTCCTTCAAGATGCACAGGTTTGGAAACACTGGACAGCTTCATCCTACTTAGAGACTGTGTTTACTGATAAATATTGGTGGTGGGGGTTGGGGGGGGAAGCAGTTGTCTAGATCTACCAGTCATTATCAGCTATGGAAACATTCACAAGAGTTTGTGTAGTCTTAAGAACAATGCAGTTTTAAGCATATACTATGTGTGAATGTGAGAAATAGCAGTTGTTAAATATAGGAATTAAATGATGAATTTTTACATCCTAACAGTTTTGTGGGACTCAGATATATTTAATATACTGGAAGTAAATCTGATCAAGTGCAAATATGTCATGGACTGGGACATAGGTCAAATTCTGATCACAGCCACAGTGTGAAGGGGAAAATGGCATCACCTTTTCCTTGCCAGAGTTGCCAGGTCCTTTTGCCCATTCAGCAGTGGAATTTGGGGGGCATTCTGGGGGTGGGTGGGGATGGTTCAAGGTTCAGGGATCAAGTTTATTGTTACAGTCAATCAGTTCGCATAAAGCATTTTGGAACAGAATGTAAAGGAGGAGGATGTTGTGCACAGGACACTCTGGTTTGGGGGCAAATTCTATGGTTGAATTGGGCTTAAACCATAGAGTTTGTCCAAAACCAGATCATACCGCATGATGTCCTTGATGCAGTGACTTCATTTCTGGGTGACATCATCATATCAGGGAAGTCACATGGATTCACCTACTGGTCTTCTGGTCGGTGGTGGGAAAAGCCCCTGAGACCAAAGGATCCCCTGCTGGGACCTGGGCGCTTGCGATTCCTTGCTCCTATTTTGTCTTCTGAAGTGACCCCTGGGAGCCACTATTTGCTCCATTTGGAAACTGAATTGTAACAATGGCACCCATGGGGGTGAAATTATTGGGCTCACCCACTTGACACCTTAATTTTGCAACACTGGTTTGGGGGTAAAACTTGTTCTTACTGATGTTAAGAGAAGAATGTTATATGACTCTTGACCATTTCTAGACAAAGCAAAATGTCTTATCCATTTCAGGTAGGATTAAAGGCAGGGCCTTAGTTGGAGGGCTGGAAATCATAAAAAACAGATAGAGTGGCTGTTTTATTTCTTTTCCACAGAGGATGTGTTCCTTCTAGAAACAGATAACCCCAGAACAACACTGGTTTATGGCATTTTCACAACATCCAGGTAAGATCTGTTCAAGTTTGAATTGTAGATGGAAATAGAAGCTCCTGAGACACTGACAACACGGCACCCATTACATGTGTTTGTAGAAGTGTTTCAGTATCTCTCATCTAAGAAGTGTTTGTGTGAATTCTCTTCAAATGGCAGATTCACCAAAGCCCTTTTTGTAGATAAAGCAGGCATTTCCATGGGTGCCCAGAGACAGCAGTGGTGCCCTGGTCTTTATGTTAGCCTCTAAAATAATGTGTTCCTTCTGTTACTAGAGTAACATGTCAACCATTTCCAAATGGCAGAGTATACCATTCCTATAATGGTTAGAAAGAGAGTGGAGTCAGCTACTTTCAGCCATTGTCCAACTGAGAGGTGGTTTGGTATTGGCCCTTAAGATGCCTTTCCCCCAGCATTACAGCACTAACACTCCACCAGCATAAGAACAATGAAATAGTACTTCTATTGGCAGAGGAAGAGAAATTTGCTTCTACAAAATTCCTGCCATCTGCCACAGATCTATATTGTGTCAGGCTTCCCCCTTGAGTACTCAAATATGGTATTTCAAAAGGTTCCATGTATTAAGAATTTCAGGTAAGATGTGCCTCGCACCGGTTTCTGAGTCAGAACTGGCTATAAATCAGCAATAATATAGGTTCAGTGCTAGGCATAGCTTAAGCCCCACCCCCCTTACTGTTCCCAAGCATATCTTTGGACTTTTGGTTTTCCTTCCCATCAGTTTCAAGGTTGTGATTTTGATAAAATGTTACCAAGCAGTGGCCTTCAGACACAATATCCAGGCCTAGCTAGCAGGTGCAGATTATGAGAAGCAAGGGATAACAACTGTAGAAATATGCAGAGGAAAGACAAGTACAGTAGACCAGTAACCCTTTCATGGCAAACCCTTGACAAACTGTTGATGTGGGTCCCTTGGCCCTGAAGAAAAATGGGAAGGGGTCCTCAGTTGGCAGGAAGTGGGGGTGGGGAAGTCCCCCTCTTTGGCCTTCCCTCCACTGGAGGTACTCCTTATATACGGACTTCCAATTGCATTTTAAAAATTTAAAACTCTTTTGGACTAAATGATTTGTCAATGTTGGAGGAGAACAGTTTTCTATTCCCATGTTTATTTATTGTGATGTACCAGAGGGTCACTGTTAAAGTCTAAATGGGACTGGGACCCTTTAGACCAGGGGTATCAAACATATGGCCCAAGGAATGAATCAGGCCTCTGGAGGGCTCCTATCAGGCTCGCAAGCAACTCACTGTCATCTGCTTCCTTCTTTCTCTCTTGCTTCTTTCTGCATCACAGCTTGCTTTGCCAAGCTTGCTCAGGAGCTACAGAGCAATTTTCTCCATTGCACATGAAGCGACATGCAGAAAAGTTCGCAATGCCCAGCCATTTCATGTTTTCCCTGGGTCTTAGGCCAAAGCATTGACCATGAGATTTCTGTAATGAATGTCAATAAATCAAAAGTAGGTTTGCAACTTAGTTTATTATTTATTTTATTGCACTTGTATCCTGCCCTCCCCAACGGGCTCAGAGCGGCTAACAACAGTCACAATTCGGTGACAATTCACATTGTAGCGATAAAACATTGTTAAAATATTAAAACAATTTAAATACAGCTCAATTTCAACTCCGATGGCGTTCTGTCTATGTCGAATTTAATTTGTCATGATAACAGATACACACCTGAACAACACCTGAAAAGCCTATTCAAGATTGCTACAGCAGACATTGTCTCCAGACTTTGATGTAATAACTCAGAGCAGTTATCAGAAATGGTTAAATAAACAAAACATTGCAAGAGAGGTAAATCTTTAAGCATGTTTTGAGTTTTTTAAAAAAATCTTTAATTGTGTTTGTCTTTATCCTTCATAAAGTTTACATGTCCAGTACCTGGCATTACACACAGGGCCAATTATAGGAATTGTTTAGTTTCCAGTCTTGCTAGGTCTTTAAGGCACCTGTATTGATCTGGATTTGTTATAAAATTTTAATAAAGGACTGTAAGGAGGGAGGGAGCAGAATAGCTAGGGACTGTAGTTAGGATAAGTATTGTTGTTAGTCAGTCAATTAGAATTAGTGTTAGTGAGTTGTTTTGGATCAGATTAGTGGGTTGCTGTGTGTGAATGTGGTGTGGGGAGCAGTGGTGGATAAAGTTGATTGGGGGAGGCCACCATGGAACAGGGGAACCCAGTAGTATTGGGATGTGGGAGGTTATGGTGGTTGGACAAGGTATTATAAAGGAAGGAGATGGAGATATGGTCTTCTTCTGTGTCCCATCTTCAAATATGCTGGTAGTGGGGCTAGGAAAAACATTCCTTTCTCCTGTACTGATGCTGTGTAACATCAAGTCCATTAATAATAAGACTTCAACATAGCAAAATTATTTTGCGACACAGAAAGTGGACCTGGTGTGCATGACCAAAACTTGTGTGAGAGAGGGTGAAACAGTCACTCTTGAGAGAGCTTGCTCCCCTGGGTTTCTCAGTCCTCCATCAGTCCCAAATAAAATGATAAAGGGGAGTGGTGATACTTATTCAAGAGACTTTCTCCTTCAGGTCACTCCCTGCACCAAAGGTCACCAGGATTGATTGTGTAAATTGGGACACTGAAGAGAGCTTGGCTATCTGGCTGGTGTATCAACTGCCTAGCTCACCAGCACATATCCTGTCACACCTACTGGAGGCAGTATCAGGCTGGCCTTTTAGTCCTGGAGGACTTCAATGTTTGTGCCGATGAAGCCACCTCCTCTCAGGCTGCAGATCTAGTGTCATCCATGACAGCACTGGGACTCTCTTGATTTGTGTCAGGCCCCACCTTGGGTATGATCTTTGGGAAGGGGATAAATGT
This sequence comes from Heteronotia binoei, assembly GCF_032191835.1. NCBI lineage: Eukaryota > Metazoa > Chordata > Lepidosauria > Squamata > Gekkonidae > Heteronotia > Heteronotia binoei. Next base: position 2,831,513 of record NC_083230.1, read on the forward strand.
GAATCTAGATATCACTGATACAGTGCCATGGTCTGACCACTTTGCCCTGAAGTCCTGACTGAGCATTCCAACCCCACCCTGCATAGGTGATGAGCTGATTTTTGCTCACCTGCAGAGACTGATGGATCCAGTAAGTTCCAGAATGCTCTGTAGGATCCATTGCCCCCCCCCCCCCGTCAACTTGTTGGATGTGCTGATAGGGAATTGGTATATAGAGGATCTCTAAAGCCATCAACAAAATCACTCCCCTCTATGCTCCCATACCATGGTATACCTTGGAGCTACAAAGGATGAAACAGGAGCTGAGATGGCTAGAACGAGTGTGGTGGCAGACTTCTGATGAAGTTGCAAGAACATCTTATAGGATGTTTCTGAAATGCTATGAGATGGCAGTGAAGCCTCCATTGCATCTGCTAACTCTTACCTAGCTAAAATATTCAGAATAATAAGATCATTAACTTCTCTCCCCCTGGGGATGCAAAAAGATAATAATTTGGCTGTTGGTGCTGAGGCTTTTGCAAGCTATTTTGTATTCACTCTTGTCTTGTCACTCTGCCAAGAACTGCCAGCCACCATTGATACAGTACAAGAACTGCAGGCCCCTTGGCTGTCTTCAGGTCCAGTAATGAACCATTTCAGCCAACTTTCCCAGAATGAGGTTGACAGGATTCTGCGAGGTCCACCACATGCCTCCTGTACCCCGACTCATCATGGCTCATGAAAGTTAGTGGTGATGGGATACAGGCCCCCCATCAGGTATCAAGTTATCCCTGAGTGCAGATATTTTACCAGGGGCTTTGAAGGAGGTTGTGGTGAAACTGCCAGTTTGGTGTAGTGGTTAAGAGTGGCAGACTCTAATTTGGAGAACCAGATTTGATTCCCCATGCATCCATGTGCAGCCAGCTGGGTGACCTTGAGTCAGTTGCAGTTCTCTCAGAGCTCTCTCATTCCCACTTACCTCACAGGGTGTCTGTTCTGGGGAGAAGAAGGGAAGGTGATTGTAAGTCACCCTGTGAAGAAATAATCCTTGGATCCTACTGTTCCAGTCAACTACCAACCAGTTAGTTGAAAGAGTGATAGCCAAACAGCTCCAGGCCTTTCTGGTTGATTCCTCAATCCCTCTAGACTGTCTGGCACCCTAGGCAAGGCTAACGTCTGGTGCCCCCGCACGGATAACCAAGTAACATGGGGCACCTTATTCATCACCCCAGAAGGGCAGTGCCCTAGGCAATCGCCTAGTGGCAGGGCTGTCCCTGCTTGATCCTGTATCCATTCCAGTCCACCTGGGCTATGAGACAGAGATGGTGCTGGTTGCCCTTACAGATTATCTCTAGAGGCACCTGGATATGGGTGATCAGCACTGCTGTTGTTACTTGATCTGACAGCAGTGTTCAATATGGTTGATTACAATGTTATGACCCACCACCTTGCTGATGTGGGGATACATGGGCAGGAGCTCACAAGAGCAGAATTCCAGAACCTCTAAATTTTATTGTGGTCTTTATTACCCCTCCCCCCCGCTTCAAAAAAAAAAAAAACCTTGCTTCTGGGTGTCAAGTCGGCTGAATTCAATAACGAGTCTCTTGATAAAGTAGCAAGTTTATTGTAATCAGAACTGTGGACCATGGCAGAGATTGAAGGACTGAAACGCATATGCACTAATCCAGTATTTAAAGTATGAATCTAAAGGATTCCTACGGGGGGCAATCTATGCAACACATCTTCACACTAGGATGCTACTTCTTTCGTTCCCAGACCGAAGTCTTGACACCCCATACTCCCCACAGAGAACAAGGCTGGGAAGGCGCCACTATCTTGTTCACAGGTTAGCATTTCAAAGCAGGTTACACAACAAAGGCATTTCTAGAGAGGGGGCAGGAGAGTGAGCTAGCAGCCCCCGGTGTACACTGTAAAGTACCCAGACTCCTTCACTTCAGAACCAACCTTAATACAGATATTGAGTAACCCATAGCAGACTTGACATACTGCCCCCCCTAGGATCCCCCTCCTGCCGGGCGGCCTTGCAAGGAGGGCGAGTCACATTTATGGCTCCGGAACTCGGGCCCCGAGAGGCTCCGGCACTCCCCCTTCGAGGGGAGGGTTGGTGAATCTTGTGAATGCCATTTGGACGGCCCCGGAGATCTGCGCAGTAGGCTGCAATGAAAAACAGGGTGGACTTTACCAAGAGCAGGGGGGAGGTCTAACTCTACTGTCACCGGGTTGATTACCCGCTTGATTTTGAATGGCCCTAAGAACTTAAAAGCCAATTTCCTAGACGGTTGTGCCAGAGGCAGGTTTTTTGTTGACAGGTACACGGGGTCCCCCACCTTCAAGTCCCAGACTGGCACATGGCTTTTATCGTACTGTTTCTTATACGCCTCCTTGGCCAGCTTCAGGTTTTCTTGAATGGCTGGCCAACATTGGCTGGGACCTTGCCACCATTGCTCGAAACTTGAGCCCGTCAATCCCTCCCCCCCTGGCAGCATGGGGATCGGCTTTCCCTCATACCCGAACACTGTTGCAAAGGGAGATGCTTTTGTGGAACTGTGAGCGCTGTTGTTGTAAGCGTATTCAGCGAAGGGGAGGAGGTCCACCCAGTCCGACTGGCGTAGGCTCACAAAGCACCGTAGGTACTGCTCTAGCACCCCGTTCACTCTCTCAGTCTGTCCGTCCGTCTGGGGGTGATAGGCAGAACTTAGCCCCTGTTCCATCCCTAGTAACTTACAAAACTCCCGCCAGAAGGTGGCAACGAACTGAGGCCCCCTGTCACTTATGACCTTGTCAGGGATGGAGTGATGTTTGGCCACGTGGTCGAAAAATAAAGTCGCTAGTTTCTTGGCCGTGGGTAATTGGCTGCAGGGGATGAAGTGGGCTTGTTTTGAAAACGTGTCCACCACCACCAGTATGACTGTTTTCCCCCGGGAGGGGGGTAGCTCGACTATGAAGTCCATGGACACCATGGCCCATGGCCGTTTTGCTGTTTCCAGAGGCTGTAGGAGTCCCGGGGGTTTCCCCCCCCTCCTTTTTGCCATCACACACACCGGGCAACCAGCTACAAAGTCCGACACATCCTTCTTTAGGGACGGCCACCAGAACTGCCGGTGCACCAAGTGCAAGGTTTTTACATAGCCGAAGTGCCCAGCTAATTTGGAGCAGTGACATAGTTGGAGAATTTCTTTCCTTAATATTTCCGGGATGTACAGTTTCTCCCCCTTGTACCAAAGAGCGTCTTTTCTTTTCTGCAACCCCTCCGGCCGCCCACCTCCCTCCCGTTCGGCCTCTAGGGTGATTCGTTCTTTGCTTAGCCCGCTCAATTCCTTTTTCCTCTGCGAGCGGGTAGTGACCATAGCCGCCACTTGTGTGGGGGGGATCAGGGAATCTACCACTTCCTCTCTCTGGCTCTCATGCTGTGGGAGCCTGGACAGGGCGTCTGCTAGGAAATTGCGGGTCCCCGGGATGTGTTTCAGGGTGAAGTCGAATCTGGAGAAGAAGCCCGCCCACCTGATTTGCTTTTCACTCAATTTTCTTTTCCCTGTTAGTGCCTCTAGATTTTTGTGGTCCGTCCATATCTCAAAGGGCACCCTGGCTCCCTCCAACCAGGACCTCCAAGTTTTCAGTGCAAACATGACTGCGAAAGCCTCTTTGTCCCACACTGACCAGTTCCTCTGCTCCTCCGAGAACTTTCGCGAAATGTAAGCGCAGGGTCTCAGCTTCCCCTCCTCATCCCTCTGCATGAGAATGGCTCCTACGGCGACGTCGGAGGCGTCGCATTGGACCACAAACCCCTTCCGCTCATCTGGGTGGCTTAAGACCGGCTCGCTTGTGAACAGTTGTTTAAGCCGGTCGAAAGCCGCCTGACAAGTCGGTGTCCAATTCAGCCTGGCCCCTGGTCGCTTTGCCTCCTCCCCCTTCCCCTTCGTCTTCAGGAGGTCTGTTAGGGGCAGAGCGATCTGGGCGAACCCCTCAATGAATGTCCTATAGAAATTGGAGAATCCGAGGAAACTTTGGAGCTGTCTACGTGTCCTCGGGGGGGCCCACTCTAGAACTGCCTGAACTTTGGCTGGATCCATGGCCAGCCCGTCCCCAGACACCCGGAAGCCCAAATAGTCTAGTTCCGTGCGGTGGAACTCGCATTTAGACAGCTTGGCGTAGAGCTGGTGCTTCAGCAGGGTGGCCAGCACTTCCCTCACTAGTTTCACATGGGATTGTTCGTCTTGCGAATAAATAATGATGTCATCAAGGTACACCACCACCCCCTTGTACAGAAATTCCCGCAATACATCATTTATGAAATTCATGAACACCCCCGGTGCCCCTTGCAATCCAAACGGCATGACTAAATATTCAAATTGCCCCATCGGGGTGTTGAACGCCGTTTTCCACTCATCCCCCTCCTTGATGCGCACTCGGAAGTACGCGTCCCGCAGGTCAAGCTTTGTGGAAATCTTCCCCCCCGCCACCGTGCTTAGCAAATCTTTGATGAGGGGGATGGGGTAGGCGTTTGACATGGAAATCGCGTTAATCCCACGAAAATCCGTGCAAAGCCTAAGACTGTGGTCCTTTTTCTTTCTAAACAACACGGGGGCCGCGTGGGGGGGCCGTCGCGGGTCTGATGAACCCCCTTTTCAAGTTCAAGTCTAGGAATTTTCGCAGCTCCTTCTTCTCAGCCCACCCCATTTGGTAGAGCTTGGCCCTGGGAAGGCTTTCCCCGGGGATTAGTTCTATTGCACAGTCTGTGCTCCTGTGGGGGGGTAGCTGGTTGGCCTCCCGCTCACTAAATACCTCCATCAGGTCGCGGTAGGCGTCCGGGACATGGTGCACCTCTTCCACCAGGACGCACGCCCTCTCCCGAGCGGCTGGCGCTCGTGGCCCCCATGCTGCCTGCCAAAGGTGCTGGTTGCAACTTGGGTCGGGAAATCTGATGGTCTGGGCTCTCCAGCGGATGAGGGGTTCGTGCTTTTCCAACCACCCCACTCCCAGGACCACGGGGTAGCCGCAGGCGGGCGCGATCACAAACGTCTCTGAGTCCCAGTGATCCTCAATCCCCAGGGGGCACGGCTCAGTCTCTTGCGTGCAGGGTTCCCCCCCCCCATTACTGACTCATCCATCTGTTCAAAGTGCATGGGGTGGGGCAGTTGTAAGCGTTTCAATCCCAGAGCCTCCACCACCTTGGGGGAAATCAGCTCTCTATTACAGCCCGAGTCTATGAGGGCCCGGATCTGTAGGAACCTTTTTAGCTTTGGGTTCAACAATTTGACCACTATAAAGTACAACCTTCCCGTGGGTCTCACCGTGAGCAGTGCCTCCTCTCGGTCGACCTGCTGGTTGGCACCGTTCAAAGCAGGTCGGCGTCGTTTCCCGCCGGCTCCTCTTCCCACGCCAGCTCGGCCAGCTCCTCTGACAGACGCACCTCCTCCTCTTGTAGGTCGTCTTGCACCAGGAGCGCGCTGCTCTTCGCCGCGTCCTTAGGGCGGCCGGTGGTTTTCTTGGGGCCGGGGGTGCCCGGGCGGGTGGCTCCCTGCGGTGGGGCGGCCCCGGTGGCTGATTGGGGGCAGCCGGAGGCTAGATGGTTGGGGTCCCCACACCGAAAACAACGTCGGGGCCCCCCCGGGGCAGCCACCGCCTGCTTCTTGACTTTAGGTGGCTCAGCCTTCCCGGGGCTTGCTTTCGGCGTTCCCCTGCCGGCGGCCAGTGCTTGGCGCAGCATCGCCACTCGTTTCAGGTTGGTCTCCACTTCCCCCGCCAGCTGAATCCACCCCACCAGGGTATCGGGGCGGGCTTGCGTGAGCGCTCTATCCAGGATGCTCGGGTTCAGCCCATTGGTGAAGTGCTCGATCTTCATCACCTCGTTCCAGTTCCGAGCCCGGGCGGCGTTGGCCTGGAAGTCGGCCGCGTACTCCCGGATGGATCGGGCCCCTTGCTTCATGTTCCGCAGCGCCGCCAGCGCTCGGGTTTCTTGCAGGGGGTCCTCGTACTGGGTCAGCAGGGCCTGCACGAAAGTGTTTACGAAATGGAGGACCGGGCTGTTGGTTTCGCATAGGCTCACATACCACTTCTTCGCTGCGCCCCGTAGCTTCGACCCGAGGTAGTCCACGCGGCTCATCTCATCGGGGAATGAGTCCCCCCAGTAGTGCATGTAGCTGTTTGCTTGGATCGCGAAGTAGTTCACTTCCTCCGGGTCCCCGTCGAACGTGGCGTCCAGCTCCCGGCCCCCCCAGGTCTCTTTGTCTGACCGGGGCAGGGGGGGGCGCCGCTGGGGCCTGCGGGGCCGCTCCGGGTGGAGGAGCGGCGGGGCCCTGTCGAGCCGGGGGTCCCCGCGGACCCGCCGGGGCTGGCTGTTGCTGGCGAGCCCCGGTCACCCCCAGCGCTCTGCCCAGCTGCGCGGTCAGGGTCTGCATCTGGTCCTTTAGGTCTCTCACCGCCCCGTCGATCTCCCTGCGGACCATCGCGCGAAACGTCTCGTACTCCTCATCGGTCTGGTCCTTGGGGCTCGCCCCTCCGTCCTCCGCTCCGCACTCGGCCCCTTTGCTTCCACTCTCGAGGTCCTGCGCCCCCGCGGCGCTGGCGCCTTCGCTCGCCTCACCCGGGTGGACGGCGGCGGCCTCGGCCAGTTGGACCCGCTTGGTGTGGCGTGTCATGATCGCCTCCCGACGGACCGGGGCTTGATCCATCAGCGTAGTGGAGGTTCTTGGCTGGTATTGCCGTGGGGTCGCCACCAGCTGAAACTGTGGAGGGGAGGCCGCGGTCCTTCTGGCAGTATGGATGTGCCAGGGTGTCTCGGCCCCCTCCACTCTGGTTGGGAATCCTCCATTCTCCGGAGACTGTTCGGACATCGCCTTTTCAGTTGCCGGAAAGGTTGAACTCCAAGATAGGGAGTCCTTCAAAATGTCAAGTCGGCTGAATTCAATAACGAGTCTCTTGATAAAGTAGCAAGTTTATTGTAATCAGAACTGTGGACCATGGCAGAGATTGAAGGACTGAAACGCATATGCACTAATCCAGTATTTAAAGTATGAATCTAAAGGATTCCTACGGGGGGCAATCTATGCAACACATCTTCACACTAGGATGCTACTTCTTTCGTTCCCAGACCGAAGTCTTGACACCCCATACTCCCCACAGAGAACAAGGCTGGGAAGGCGCCACTATCTTGTTCACAGGTTAGCATTTCAAAGCAGGTTACACAACAAAGGCATTTCTAGAGAGGGGGCAGGAGAGTGAGCTAGCAGCCCCCGGTGTACACTGTAAAGTACCCAGACTCCTTCACTTCAGAACCAACCTTAATACAGATATTGAGTAACCCATAGCAGAGTTGACACTGGGCTCCACAGTTGAAACCCCCTGTGAGAATTTTGCTGAACTAGAAGATTTGACAAACTTTCTAATATTTTTCTCCACAAAAAATAGGAAAATAACCAAAACATATAAATCATACAGATGAAAATCTTCATCAGGCCACTGTGGCCACATAGAAAAAAGTAATTTTAAAAGTACGATGGGAGTAAGATTTTATTATGACAGTTATAATACCAGAAGCATTTTTAGGTAGATGCTGAGCTGATATAATTTAGTATAACTTCTGGTGATGTCAGGGGTGTATGGCATATGCAACTGAGTTATTCAAATGAGTTGTGCTAATGAATTCCAGCACCTCCTTTTCCATTAAATGACCCCTGTATATGGGAAAGCCTTATAGTGTCTTGCCTTCTTTCTCCATGGTCGAGGACAGAGGGTGCTGCTGTTAGCCAAACTGCCCTCAAAAAAGGTATGGGGGAATTCTATTAAGTGAGCAAAGATAGTCAATTAGTACAGGGTCAATAACCTGTGTATACAAGAGTCAGTCCTCCAAAGGAGTCCCCTTAAATAGCAAGGAGATTTTAAAAACTAAAATAGATTTTTATTAGAGAACACTCAAACACACAAAAAACACAAGTATTCAACACACATACAGGTCTAGGAAAAATAGGTAGGAAATTGATAGGGACATATGCATGAGCAAGAAAATGATGAGAGGTGATACTTTACCTCTCAATGATGAAAGAAGGATGATTCTTCAGCGAAGACAGAGGGAAGGGAGAGCAAGAGACGACCAGCGTCACTCACAATAATGGGCCCAAACCTGATCAGGAATTGGGGGTGACTCCGGCAACAAGGTAGGGATACCATCAGAGATACACCTGAATGGACAAAAACCTGACCTTTTATAACCAATTTCATATCCTGAGGCAGGGTCTTGTGATGAGCTGCGTCTACCTGGAGATGGCTCCCAGGACATAGAACAAAAGAATTTGATAGGTGATGATGGTTCATGAGGTGCGGACCATCTTTTACCTAAAGAAATTGGAGTGGTCAATCTGGGGCCAAACGTCCGCTATTGTAATACCTTGGGAGGGGGACCATAGAAAACAAAAGAGAGTAAATGGGTTGCAGGATATAACTGATGACCAGCAATCTTCTTCAATGATGATATATTGAGCTGAAAGTCAGCCTTGATGGGCGACAGGAGGATTTTTTTATTCAGAGAAGATTATGTTACAGCAGTCCATTGTTGACAGCTATGCCTTTGCATCTGCATTTCCAAAGCATTGGCAGGACTCTGGAATGTGGTGCATGCAGGAGAAACCTTCTCTGCATGGCAGTTTGCAGGGAGAGTGTTTTCTTCTAGGAACATCTTAGGAGCAAGGTTTCCTTCAGAGCTGCTCCTGGAGTTGCCTTCTTGAAGACAGCAATGCAGTTGCTGTTCTGCAGAGCTGAGCAGCTTGCTGTTGAAGTACAGTTCAGGGTTCTTTCAATGTTGCAAGCATAGGCAATCCACACACTGGCAGGCACAGACAGAAACAAGCTGTCCATAAGAAACAAATGTTCATAGCTGGGCTGGCATACCAGCCATATCATATGATTATAGTCCATAACAGTTCAGAGCAGCTGGAGAGGGGGTGCAGAGCTAACAGTGCTTGGGAAAAGAATCTTGCCATGTTACCTTTTGGTATGTGGCATCTCACAAGAGGCAATTATTTCCCCCATGTTCCCCTTCACCCAGCTAGTCTGGAGCTTCAGGCTGGATTGCCTTCAATAGTGGATGGCACCCCACTATATCTGTTAATGTATGGCTGACATGACCAACTCCCAGCTCTTGATGGGGTGCTACTAGTAACAGTGCCAATGTCCCAGCCTCCAGGTGGGACCTGGGAATCCCCTCAAATTACAGTTTATCTCCAGATGACAGAGTCCAGTTCCTCTGGAGAAAAGGGATGCTATCCCCCCCCCCCCCCATATCTTCAGGAGTTTCCCAACTTGAAGCTGGCAACCCTATACCGCATCCCCTGATGATGACTGGGAGGACCTGGCAACCTTAGCCAGCAGTAAAGAGTCTGTGTGTGACTTTGGATGCCTTGTTATCTGTGGAGGCCCAAGTCACAAATGCTGGCAGATTGGCTTTTTTCTATCTTTGCCAGATCAGGCAACTGGCTCCCTCTCTCTCTCCCCCTGAACTGGCTGCAGTGACCCTTGCAGTGGTCACCTCCATGATGGACTACTGCTACCTAGTCTAGGCAGGGCTACCCTTGAGTCTGATCCAGAAACTACATACAGTGGTGGCACATGTTCTGAAAGGAACACCATTAAGAGCACATATATATCTGGTGCTTCGCCAGCTGAACAGACTTCCATTTGAGCACCGGATCAAGTTCAAAGTGTTGGTTTTGACCTTCATAGCCCTATGCAGTATGGGAGCAACATATGTTCAGGACTGTCTATCCCAGTATGTGCCGAGAAGAGCATTATGCTCAGTGGATCAAGATCTGCTGGTGGTTCCCGACCCCCAAAATATCTGTCTATCCTCAACTCACTTTTCCCTTAGTACCTGTTGCTAGGCAACCATAGTATTCCAAGCTTGGTTCTGTCAGTAAAAGGTGGGGGGAAGACCTTTCCAGGCCTCTTTTGGCTTTTGAGGGAGAACTCATTGGGGCCTGTCCTAACTAGGGTTACCAGCTCCAGGTTGGGAAATTTCTGGAGATTTTGTGCTGGAGTTTACATAAGCCAAACTTTGGGGAGGGGAGAGGCCCCAGCTAATGCCATAGAGTCCACCCTCCAAAACAATTATTTTCTCAAGGAGGAGATAGAGATGTTGCCTGGAGTTCAGTTGTGATATCAGGAGATCTTCAGGCTCCACTTGGAGGTTTCCTACCCTAGGCCTGGCAGCACCTGTGGGTGACTTGATGCCACCTGACTAGCATGACTTAACTAGGTCTGGCTACTTGCTCCTGTTCATAAGCAGCCCCCTTATAACATCCACTGTGACATGGCAGTCAGTGCTTCAGAGCAGGGTCTGCCAGACTCAGGTTCCTACAGTGGAAGGTGCCTGAGTGATTTTGGACCACCCACATACTTTCAGCCTAACCTACCACATAGGGTTATTACCACAAAGGGAGGGAGGAAGCTGAAGTCAGAGGGGCAGATAAAGGTAAGTGGATGGATGGCTGGGAAGGAGAGAGGGTTGCCCACTCCAACTTGGGAAATTCCTGGATATTTGAGGGGTGGAGCCTGGAAACATTGGGATTTGAGGAGGAGTAGGAACTAAGTCAGGTACAATGCCATAGATTCCACTTTCCAAACCAGTCATTTCCTTCTGGGGAACCATTCTTGCCAATCTCCAAGTGAGGTCAGCAAATATTGGGATTACGGAGGTGCAGTAACTGAAAAAAATAGCAAACTCTGTTTACAAAGTCATACAATATAATTAAATGCAACTGAATGCTGATGGATAGAAATTGGCAGAGGCATTCCACAAAAAAAAAAACAAATAAAAATCACAGAATGCTGGGAGATTTTGGCACTTCAGGTCTACTGAACCCATGACTTCTGGGGTTGGATCATGGAGAATTGAGCCACTTCTCAAAAGGGGAGCAGACCAGAGCCTGGGCAGAGAAGGCGAATCTAACGCCTGCTGCCTACTTTTCTCAGTGAGGGAAAAGGCTAAGACATGCATGGGAGAATTCTGAGGGGATTTACTTTGACTGACGAGGAGTCCCAGCGGGGTTCCTTTTAGGCTTTGAATAGTCCCCATCGAAGAATCGCTTTCCAGCGTCTACAGAGGGTCTCTGTGGTCATTAAATTGACTTAAATTCATCAAGATTCAAGCCTTCTTTGGACTGTTTCAATTTCTAAATAACTATCTTTGGAAAGAGGTTAAATTTGGCTTCTAGGTAAGAAGATCTTTATCTTTCATTCCGGGACTAAAATCAACTTTATATGAGATAAAGATTGGAGTTTGGACTTAACTACAATATTCTAAAGTTATAAATAAGAGAAGGGGGAAATTTTGAGATTTTTGAAGATTTAGAAGCAAAGTTAAAAGACAAAAAACAATTTATGTTTGGAATACTTTCAGTTTCTGCAAAAATCCCCCATCGTCACGGAGTTGCTGAGCTGGTAGACATCACAGGAAGTGGCATCACAAATTGTATCACGAGATCTTTCAATCATCGAGAATGGGACTTCATGGCAAGAAAAGAAGGAAGGAGCCATCGGAAGAAGGGAATTTTAAGACCTCCTGGCCTTCTCTAGGATTTGAAAACCATAAAAAAAATGCAGCAGCCATTAAAAGAAGGTAAAAAAATACAAAATTTAAGGATAAAGAACGGGACTTTAAAAGTTACTGGAGCTGGCAGATATCATCATTACAGAGTAAAATATATTGGAATATATAAGTGGAATTAATTTTGGTGGCCTTTTGGAGAAAAAGAAAAACTTTTAAAAAGGGGTTAGAAAAATCACGTATGCCATTTTGTGTATTTTAAAAGCGTCAAAAATATAATATCTTGACTTAGGAAGCCCTGAGGACGGCGATTTTGAGTGCATTGGAAAGAGCATCTCCTAATCTACAAGACCCAGTGGTTTATTTTGAACTTTGAGAGATCAACCTGAGAGCCTATTTTGGCAGTGAGAGGATTGAAATGTCAGAACACAAGCCAGGAATAAAACAGATACGTGCATGGACCGCTTCACTCGAGGAGGAGAAAATGCTTAAGATACAAGACCAACTAGATGCCATGGAGGCAAGACTGGATAAAGTGATGAAAGAGCTAAGAACAGATAATAAAAAGCAACTAATTAAAGAACTAAAAAAAGACATTGAATCAAGTGCAGAGGTGGTGAAGTCAGAAATCAAAAAAGAAATTGAAGATCTCAGAAAGAACTCACAAACAACGTTAAATAAAGTACATATGGTTGAAAACAAGGTGAAAGATCAAGATTCCATGATCAATAAATGTCAGGAAAAGGCAGCACTGCAAGATTGTAAATTAATGAAAAACCAGATCCATTTGAGAGGAGTACCTGAAGATGAAGCAACTGATTTAAAGACATATATAATAAGAATCATTGCTGAATGTTTGGAGATTGATTCTGATTAATCTAGTTACCTTTATGACTCTCTATATAGGGTCAAATCATTGTATGCCACGAGAAACAAATTACCAAGAGATGTGGTAAGTAAATTCATTACAAGAGACATGGTGGGAAAAATCTTAAGAAAGCACTTTGAAAAAATACTGGAAATTGAAGGAGAAAAAAAGGGGAGTGATTTTTTATGTCAAATAAGAATTAGATCCAAAATTAATTTTTAAGAACAATGAAGGAAGATGTTTAGCTGTGGAAGTGATGATGAATGATAAAAAAAAACTTTGTTGTTGGGACTGTATGCCCCAAATGGGGCAAAAGACTCCTTTTTCAAAGACATTGTGCAACAATTAGACCAAGTGACTTATAATGATAATGGGAGATTTTAATGGAACAATTACAAATGCTTTGGACAGATCAGGAAAAAGAAATAAAGAGGCGAAATTACCAAAGTCATTTTTTTTATTTAGTGAAACAAGAGAGCCTGGAAGATGTATGGAGGATATTTAACCCTAATGTATGTGATTATACATTTTTTTCAGCTAGGCATAACTCTTTCTCAAAAATTGATATGCTATGGGCTACAAAAGAATTTGGACTTATTACAAAAAAAAACACAGAGATTCTTCCTAATGTTGGAGCTGACCACAATCCATTGATGTGGTCAGCAAGAACTGTGAAAAAGACTAGGAGATGGAGAATAAGTGAAGATTTGCTACAAAATACAGAGACAGTGGTGTCTCTAGAAAAAGAAACCAAAGCTTTATTTCAAATAAATGAAAAAAAGGATATTCAATTTCAAACTGTGTGGGATGAGTACAAAGCAGTGATGAGAGGTATTTTAATTAAAATGAATAACAAAGATAAGAGAGTTAAAGAGAAACAAATGCTGGATATTCAAAAAGAGATTGGAAAAAAAGAAAGGAAACTTAAAAAAAGATTGGGCAAAAAGAAAATAATAAGGGAAATTACAATACTGCAGAATCAACTGAGACATTTGTTAAACAAAGAGATAGAATGGAATATTAAGAGACTGCAACAGAAATCTTTTGAAGGAGCAAACAAACCCTGAAAATACCTGGCTTGGCAATTGAAAAAAAAAGGGGGAAATAAATTTGTCAATAAAATTGTATTAGCAGGTAAAGAAATTGTTGACCAAGCAGGAATTAAAAGGGAATTTTACAAATATTATGCTAAGTTATTTCAAGGTCAAAAGGTGGAGAAGAGAAAAATAGATGCATATTTACAAAAAATTCAAATAAATCCCTGAACAGAAAATATGGAAAGGGTCTTAAATGATCCAATTGAAAAAAATGAAGTTGAAGCTGCAATAAAAATCAATGACAATAGGAAAGGCACTGGGCCCAGATAGTTTTACAACAAAATTTTATAAAATCCTCGCAAAGACGTTAGTACCAAAACTTCAGAAGCTGATAAATATTATAAGGATTGATGGGAAAATACCAAATACATGGAAGGAAGCAGTAATTTCGTTGATATCGAAAGAAGATAGAGACACCACAAATGTAAAAAATTACAGACCAATTTCACTACTTAACAATGATTACAAAATATATGCTAGGATATTAGCAGAAAGACTCAAATAGCATTTGAACAATTTTATTAAAAAGAACAAGCAGGATTTCTTCCCAGGAGACAAATTAGAGATAATATCAGAACTGTTATAGACATTGTTAATACTATGAAGAAGAAGATGAAGAAGATATTGGATTTATATCCCGCCCTCCACTCCGAAGAGTCTCAGAGCGGCTCACAATCTCCTTTACCTTCCTCCCCCACAACAGACACCCTGTGAGGTGGGCGGGGCTGGAGAGGGCTCTCACAGCAGCTGCCCTTTCAAGGACAACCTCTGCCAGAGCTATGGTTGACCCAAGGCCATGCTAGCAGGTGCAAGTGGAGGAGTGGGGAATCAAACCTGGTTCTCCCAGATAAGAGTCCGCACACTTAACCACTACACCCAACTGGCTATGAGAAGCATCCCAAAAAAGAAGTGGCATTATTTTTTGCAGATGCAGAGAAGGCCTTTGATAATGTAAATTGGGACTTTATGTTTGCAGTGATGGAGAAACTGGGACTTGGAGAAATGTTAATAAGAATGGTCAAGGCAATATACACTGAGCAACAAGCAAGACTGTATAAATGCTGATTTGACAGATAAAATAATAGTTACCAAAGGAACAAGGCAAGACTGCCCTCTATCTCCATTGATATTCATAATGACGCTAGAGATTTTGCTTATGCAAATACAAGAAGATAAAGAAATAGAGGAGCTGAAATTGAAAGGTTTTTCTTATAAATACAGAGCGTTTGCTGATGATGTAATGTTTATTAATGAAAATCCCTTATCTGTGACACCATTGCTGCTTCAAAAAATACAAGAGTATGGAGAATTGGCAGGCTTCTATATAAATAAAGAAAAATCGAAAATTTTATGTAAAAATATGACAAAGAATCAACAGGAAGAACTACAAAGTGCCACAGAGTGTGAAGTTACTTCAAAAGTAAAATATTTAGGTGTGGACATTACCATGAAAAATATAGATTTGTATAAAAATAATTATGAAAAGCTTTGGAGAAAAATTGATGAAGATTTGATAAAATGGAACAAATTGAACCTGTCCATGCTGGGCAGAAATGTAAAAAACATGAAGGATCTTTCTACCATATGTGGTAGACTTGTGAAAAGGCAAAGCAATTTTGGCAAATGATTCAGAAAGAAATGTCTAAAATTTTTGGCTATGACATTAAGAGGTCTCCAGACTCTTTTTTGTTGGGATTACAAATGGAAAGTTTTCCGAAACAAAATAGAACGTTGTTGTGGTATCTGCTTTCAGCTGCAAGGACATTATATGCACAGTTATGAAAGCAAGATAAAATACCAGAGAAATGGGATTGGTTTTTAAAAGTTATGTCTTGGAGTGAAATGGACAAACTTACAAGAATCTTAAAAGACTATGATTTAGAGAAGTTCAGAAAAGAATGGGAGAAATTTCAAAAATATGTTGAAAAACATTGCAAGGTAAAGGGTTACTTAGTGATCTTTCACAATAGTTGAAATGTGGCGGATCAATGGACTAAAATTTTTAAAGGAATAATTTTCTTGAGCTTAAGGTGCAAAGAAAAAGTGAAGATGGATTTACAGACTAACTTTCTTATTTTGCTGGTTTTATTTCTTTTTTGTAGTTATAAAGATTTAAAATGGAGATTCTTGATTGGATAAAATTACCTTGTATTTTTTTTTTATAATTTTAAGTAAACACTGGCAGAAGTCAAGAAAAGGGTGGGAGAAGAGGAGGGGACAAAAGTGTGATGTATTGTTGTCAACTGGTATTATTCATTATCTTCTTTGGAAATAGTATAACTGTCAAGCATGGAAGTTTCAAAAGAACCAAGCGATGATTTGGAAACAAAGTCTTAGTTTATTGATAATCCATTGTGCTCATAGATGGAACAACTTGAAAGTGATACATTTCAGTTTGTGGCATCTGGCTTTAAGGGATACATCAAAGGGAACAGTAGAGATAACTTGGAATTCTATCATGAGTGTGTGAATTACTACAACTATGCATTTGACTATCTTTTGCGGTTAGAAACATCCTGAGTCCCAGGCTGGAGCTTGGGAACTGTCTCGGGAGGCACTATCTTCAAAGCAGGCATTCCTGCATTTGTTACAGAAGGTGAGAACTAAGGAAGGGGTTACATGGCTTTGATATGTAGCAGTGGTAAAGTAACAATCTAACTAATACAGCTTTATATTAAGAATAACTTGCATGCTTGACAATAACAATATATTGCAGATCAATAAAATTGGTTTTAAACAAAAAGTCTACTGAACCCTTGAACATGACAAGATGGTCCCTTAAAGAAGGATAATATATCCGATACAAAATTGGACTGGTTCTTTTATCATTGGACAGTAGCTATGTTGTGCACTGGATGGTCTTTCAACTGCATTTTTGTATTGTATCTTTAAAACCTATTTGGAAATTAAAGAAGATTATATTGTATGACTTTGTAAATGGAGAGAGTTTGCTATTTTTTCAATCTCCAGGTGAGGCCTGCAGATTACTCAGAATTACATCTGCTCTCCAGATGGACAGATATCAGTTCCCCTGGAGAAAATGGTAGACTCTGAGTCATTTTACCCTGCTGAGGTCACCATGGCAGTTGGCACTTCGGAGCAGAGTATTCCAGATCCAGCTACTTGCTGTGGAAGCTGGCTTGGTGATATCGGATCAGTCACAGACTTTCAGACTAACCTACCTCACTGGGTTGTTGTGCAGATCAAAAAGGATAATGATGTAAGCTGATTTGGTCCCCACTGAGGAGAAAGACTGTACTTTTCCTAGATAGAAGCTGCAGAGAGCAGGGAGGAAATGGAAAGTGATCTACCCCCATCTCTTTTGCTCCCATTCTTCCTTTCTCAATCTACTAAGTGGTTTGATTCTACTAAGTGGTTAAGTGTGCGGACTCTTATCTGGGAGAACCGGGTTTGATTCCCCACTCCTCCACTTGCACCTGCTGGAATGGCCTTGGGTCAGCCATAGCTCTGGCAGAGGTTGTCCTTGAAAGGGCAGCTGCTGTGAGAGCCCTCTCTAGCCCCACCCACCTCACAGGGTGTCTGTTGTGGGGGAGGAAGGTAAAGAAGATTGTGAGCCGCTCTGAGACTCTTCGGAGTGGAGGGCGGGATATAAATCCAGTATCTTCATCTTCTTCTTCTACTTTCGTTATCTGATAACCTGTCCCACATTTCCTCACTTTCTCCATTTCCCTTCACAACAGCTTCCTTCTTGACATACCTTGCCTCCTCTATCTTGCCCTTCCCTCCCCAGGAGGTCATGACACGCACCCACAGCAAATTTCTAGCGCCCATTGTATTTCTCTCTATAACAGGCTTTATTACTGCTAAATAATAATAAAGATAATCCCACATTAACACAATCGACATTGTAAATTTCAAATTTCCAGTTAATGTTATCCATAGACTTGAAACTTATTTAGAAATAGCTTTATTATAGGCAAAATCAAACTGAAAGGAATTTTAGTGCCATAATATCTTTACTGCCATTGAGACTGGTTTGTTTGTGTATTTTCAGTAATAGAACACTATTGTTCATTTGTATTTCCACAAAATACCACAGTAAATAGGTAGCGTACATTTCCATTTGTCATGGAATGAATGAATGTGGCAATTTTTCCTCAGTGTATAGCAATTGGAAAATCACATTTGAAGTACTGACTTGCTATACTTTTGACTATAAAGTGTAAGATTACACTGCAATTGAGCTCTTCCTGGTTTATCTAAGTCACCTGATGTTCTTGCAGTATAAATTGGGTTGAGAAGCCCATATAAGATGATAACAAAGTGAGCACAGAGTCTGTTCCAACCGCTTGAGGCATTTTACTAAGTCTACATAGGACTTAACTTTGGCCTAGATTTCTTTTACTGCAAGCTGAAGTAGAGTTTTCCCTTTTTTTTTCTAAATCAGTCCAAGTGAACATATTGTATAATTAAATCTAAAAGCCTTAATGGATTTCATTTGGCAACAATGTCTACATTTTTTCACCTCCAAACATTCCAAATGAAACATGTTTCAACATAAAACTATTGTTAATTTTAATTAAAAACCACTTTCTTGAGAGTGTTACTGAAATGAATAACTTTTATAGGAGACATAATAATTTTGACAAAAGGCACATTGTCTGAAGTTATTAATGCATCTTTTGTAACTGATTCATGGCCACAATTATTTGAAAAAAACAAAAACATGAAGAGTATCTGGAGGCAAGGCTGAAGGAACTATATATACAAGAAAGCATGAAATCTACTTAAAGCTGTTGCATGTGTTTAAGCAGATGTAGATATGCTTAGGAGATTGTGATTAGACATGTACAAGTGAGTCTCCATGAGGAGGGATGTGTCTCACTTCTGTACTCTCTCTCTCCCCCTTGCTTATCCTTGCAGTACTTAAAGTTCTTCCCCTTTCCTTTTCTCCCTCCAAACCACCTTCCTATTTCTGTTTTACCCCAGAGCCTTTGTTCCCGCACTCATCCACCTCTTCTTTTCCCTCACCCCTTCAACTTTACTTTTTTAATCTCCCTCCCTTCACCTTTAACCTTCCTTTCCTTCTATCTTTGGTTTTCCTCCCCGTCACTCCCCTCCTCCCCCATCCCATGCACTGACACTAACTGAGAATATATATATATGTGTGTATAATTTATATATATATGTGTGGGCATCCTTACTTGCGGTCAAAAAATAACAACAAAGAAAAGGCATGCACCTGCCTCACAAAGTGTGCAAAGACTAAAGCTTGCGTGTTGGAACATCAGAACCATGCTTGACACAGTAGACAGTGGTCGCCCTGAACGACGCTCTGCTCTAGTTGCCCACGAACTTCTCAGGTTGAATATCGACATAGCAGCTCTCAGTGAGGTCCGTTTCCCTGAGGAAGGTAGTCTTCAAGAACACGGTGCTGGCTATACCCTCTACTGGTCAGGTAAGTCAAAGGCTGAGAGCCGCCTTTCTGGCGTTGGCTTCATGGTCAGGAACTCCATTGCCTCCAAACTCGAAAACCTGCCAACAGGTCACTCAGATCGCATCATGTCCATGCGCCTCCCACTTCAAAACAAGCAGCATGCAACACTCTTCAGTGTGTATGCCCCAACCCTTCAAGCAGATCCTGCAGAAAAGAACAAGTTCTATGCTGATCTACACAACCTCGTACGGAAGACCCCTACAGAGGACAAGGTGATCATCCTTGGCGACTTCAATGCCAGAGTAGGTAAAGACTCGGAAGCCTGGAAAGGAGTACTTGGCAAACATGGCATTGGCAACTGCAATGACAACGGGCGCCTCCTGCTAGAATTCTGCATGGAGCACCAGCTCACCATCACCAACACTATCTTCCAGCAGAAGAACAGTCTGAAGACAACCTGGATGCACCCACGGTCCAAGCACTGGCACCTTATCGACTACATTCTGGTGCGCCAGAGAGACCTTCAAGATGTCTTACACACCCGAGTAATGCCCAGTGCAGAATGTCATACGGATCATCATCTTGTACGCTGCAATCTCCATCTTCACTTTAAACCCACACCCAGGAAAGGAGGTATCCCTCGGAGGAAGTTTCAGGTTGGCAGTCTCCAGTCAGCCGAAGTTAAAGCTGCCTTCCAGGCAAAACTCCAGTCAAGAATTGAGGACCCCAGTTGCCCCACAGACCCTTCTCCAGAAGCACTCTGGGAACACCTAAAAACTACCGTCCTGCAGATCTCTGAAGAAGTCCTCGGGTTCTCCACAAGGAAGAACAAGGACTGGTTTGATGAGAACAATCAAGAGATCCAAGATTTACTGGCGAAAAAGAGATCTGCCTACCAAGCACATCTTGCTCAGCCCTCCTGTCCTGGGAAAAAAGCAACCTTTCGCGCTGTATGTAGCAACCTCCAGTGCAAGCTTCGAGACATTCAGAACGAGTGGTGGACCAAGCTTGCTGAGAGAACCCAGCTGTGTGCAGACACTGGTGATTTAAGAGGGTTCTACGAAGCCCTGAAGTGCAGACGGCCAAGTGCTCCTCACAGACAAGGCATCCATATTGAACCGGTGGTCGGAGTATTTTCAGGTTCTCTTCAGTGCCAACTGCGTAGTTCAAGATTCAGCAATTCACCTCACCCCACTTCAACCAGTGAAAACAGAGTTGGATGAGATCCCCACTCTAGAAGAGACTGTTAAAGCCATCAAGCAACTGAAAAGTGGCAAGGCAGCAGGAGTTGATGGAATTCCACCAGAGATCTGGAAGCATGGGGGCACAGTACTACATAGCTCACTTCACAAAGTACTTGTCACCTGCTGGGAACAAGGCAAATTACCACAGGACTTTCGCGATGCAATCATCATCACCCTATACAAGAACAAAGGGGAAAAGTCAGACTGCTCCAACTACCGGGGGATAACCCTGCTCTCCATCGCAGGCAAAATCCTTGCCAGAATACTCCTGAACAGACTGGTGCCCGCCATTGCAGAAGAACTCCTCCCAGAGAGCCAGTGCGGCTTCAGAGCTAACAGGAGCACCACCGACATGGTATTTGTTCTCGGGCAGCTCCAAGAGAAATGCAGGGAACAGAACAAGGCTCTGTATGTGACTTTTGTCGACCTTACCAAAGCTTTCGATACCGTTAGCAGGAAAGGCCTGTGGCAAATCTTGGAACGTTTAGGATGTCCCCCAAGGTTCCTCAGCATGATCATCCAGCTACACGAAGACCAGCGAGGCCAAGTCAGACACAGCAACGACCTCTCGGAGACCTTCCCAATAGGCACAGGTGTAAAGCAAGGCTGCGTTCTCGCGCCAACTCTCTTTACGATCTTCTTTAGCATGATGCTTCAAAGAGCCGCAGTAGATCTAGATGATGACGATGGTGTCTACATCCGCTATCACACCGATGGCAGCCTGTTCAACCTGAGGCGACTAAAGGCCCACTCCAAGACAATGGAAAAACTCATCCGAGAGCTACTGTTTGCTGATGATGCTGCACTCGTCTCCCACTCGGTATCAGCTCTGCAGCATATGACGTCCTGCTTTGCAGAGGCTGCCAAGCTATTCGGCCTAGAAGTTAGTCTGAAGAAGACAGAAGTTCTCCACCAGCCTGCACCCCAGGAAGATTATCACCCTCCCTGCATCACTGTGGGTGAATCAATTCTGAAGACAGTCCAGCAGTTCAGCTACCTGGGGTGCATCATCTCCTCAGATGCCAAGATCGACAAGGAGATTGACAACAGGCTGGCAAAGGCAAACCGTGCATTTGGCCGACTGCACAAAAGAGTGTGGAGCAACAAGCATCTGAAAAAAGGCACAAAGATCAATGTTTACAAAGCGGTTGTGATGACAACCCTCATCTACGGTTCCGAATCGTGGGTTTTATACCGTCATCACCTGCGACTCCTTGAGCGCTTTCATCAGCGCTGCCTTCGCACCATCCTCAACATCCACTGGAGTGACTTTGTGACCAACACTGAAGTTCTCAAGCGGGCGGAGGTTACCAGCATCGAGGCACTGCTGTTGAAGACGCAGCTGCGCTGGGCAGGGCATATTTCTAGGATGGAAAACCACCGCCTTCCCAAGATTGCCCTGTATGGCGAACTGTCCACCGACCATCGAAATAGAGGGGCACCAAAGAAGAGGTACAAGGACTCCTTGAAGAAATCCCTTGGCACCTGTCGCATCAACCATCACCAGTGGTCTGACCTAGCCTCAGATCGCAAAGCATGGAGGCACACCATCCACCAGGCTGTTTCTTCTTTTGAGAACGCACGCATAGCTGGTCTTGAGGACAAAAGGAGATTGAGGAAGAATCGCACTGCTACAGCACCAACCCTAAATCAGACTTTTCCCTGCAGCCACTGTGGCCGGACCTGCCTGTCCCGCATTGGTCTTGTCAGCCACCAGCGAGCCTGCAGCAGACGTGGACTATTGCACCCTTCTTAAATCTTCGTTCGCGAAGCCAAGCCGAGAGAGATATGTGTGTGTGTGTGTATAATTTATACATACACACACATATATATATATATATTCCCAGTTAGTTATATATATATATATATATATATAAAATTTGGGGGGGGGGCACTGTGTGACACAGTGTTGGACTGGATGGGCCATTTGCCTGATCCAGCATGGCTTCTCTTATGTTCTTATGAGAATTGGTAACGATCAACAATACTGGCTGGGGGTTACCTAAAACCCTGCCCCTGAATGACTGCCAGCATGTCACAACACGGAATTATGAGATCTCAGTGAGTATTCATCTCTTAACATGACAGATATTGTTTCTGTTATTTGGATTTTCAAAATTCCCAATGTATTTGGTTTTAAGATTTCAGATTTTTCTGCAAACCAGGGGCTTCACTGGTTTGCAGAAATGTACCCCCATCTGTCCCCAGTTCTACTGTGTGGATTTTTTTTTTATTCACACTCTAAGGCCTTGTTCAGAATGAGATATAGCAGTGATAACCTGTAAAGCACCTCCAGTGCAAACATATGTGTATCTGTTTCACATAAAGGCCATAAATGCTATGAAAAAGTATGCACGTCTTCCCACAGAGCCATGAGAACTGCAGTATGGTGAGGGTAGCATTCTGGGCTGGTGACCCTCTCCCCCCCCCACCCCGGGTGTTCCTCAGGACAGGGTAACAGAGAGGTCACACAGGTCAGGACAAAGTATAGGCTTAGAGACCTACACGCACCTGCAGTGCTCTCAGTAGATAACAAGATAACATAGCATGTTTAAGTACAGAGAACATTGACATAAATATTTTATAGATTTTAGCATGCAGTGCTTATTGATGGTAAATTTGACCGACCATGAATGCTGATTCACTGTTGGTGGAAAGTGCTGTCAAGTCAAAACTGATATATGGCAACCTATAGGGTTTTTAAGGAAAGAGATGAACAGAGGTGGTTTGCCATTCCTTGCCTCTAGATAGCAACCCTGTACTTCCTTTGTGGTCTCCTTTCCAAGTATTACTCTGCTTAGCTTCCAAGAGCTGATGAGTGCAGGCTAGCCTGGGCAATCCACTAGATAGGCTCTCTATAAGCCTCTGCCTGAAGGTCAAAGGTGAAAAAGGAAACGGCCCCAACCTTGTTCGTTCTGTGACCTCAGGCATTATGATTGGAAAGGTGTAGCCTTGATAGTTTGTCAGAACAAAACAAACAAGAATCAAGTGGCACCTTAAGGACTGACAATATATATATTTTTCAGTATGAGCTTTCATGAAACCCAGCACTTCTCTTCAAATATGAAATGAACTGATAGGTCAGGATACTCTTTAGTCTTGTAGGTCCTGGATCAGTTTTCCTCCCCACCTTCCATTGCCGCTCTGCACTTCTGCCTGGGGAGGCTGAATAATTGTTAAACCTGTTTTAGTGCTGAAACCTAAGAATTGCTGGCTGCTTTCTTTTTTAGAGATTCCTGAGTTTTCCCTCTGCTGTAATTTATAGCCATAATTTAGAACAATAAAATGTTTCAGTCTTTTTGTTTTTGTTTTTCTGTCTCTCCTGCTGATTTTACAATTCTAGTTTTTGCCAAATGCCTGTTCACTTAAGAGTGAATTTTATTATGAGCAAACTGCAGGACAGTTCTCTCACTTGGAAAATTTCCCGTTACTTTTTTCTCACCTACTCAAAAAAATACATTTTTTCTTAACATGAGAAGGAAACAACAAACAAGCAAAAGCAAAGCAATCCAGTCACCTCATATGCATATTCCTGCAGACAGTTATAAGCCATCTCCCTCTGCCTATACAATGTGACATCAGCGTCAACATGTTTATATGCATCACATGGCTTTGCTTTTGTCACTTCATTAAGAGGTCTTTAATTATCTTGAATTTATACACAAAAGTTGGTTAATCCAGACTTTGCTCTCATTAAAGATAAGATTGGTCCTTTTTGGTTTCCAGAGATTATGGTTTATAAGTACATCTACATTTTTTCTCCTTCTCTTTTGATGCTAGACTTTCAGTCTTTCTGTAAAGGGAGATAGCAGTCAATACAGAGTAAAAGCACTGCTTCATGCAACACATCATTTACCTATAGAATTGGGTGTCTCAAGATGTGGAATTTGCCTCTGGATTAAACAAGAGGAAGGCTAAACACTTTCATAAATGATAGATCTGTTGGTTGCAGTGTGCCACAGTGACTCAGTGGAACCTCCATGTACCAAGGAAGCAAGATTCTGAATTCCAGATGTTGAATATGAACAACAGGGAGAGTTTTTATCCCCATGCCATGCTAACATGCTGATGTCCTCTGCTGGAAACAGAATTCTGGACTGCAATTCTCTTGATCAGATCCAGATTAGTTGTTTCGGTTTTAAATCTCATAATGCTTTGCATTCCTTGATTCAGTCTCCCAGCTAAGGGGGAACAAATTTTGTCATTAAGCCATGTTTCCTTTGAAAATGGTTTTGGTTCATTGCTCATGTTAACAATTCATTGCTTTAATTTATGTATTTTTGTGCAAGTTATATGTGTAATATACACCATATCAGTATAATGAGCATATTGATCATACACCATATACATCATATATACACCATATCAGTAATATACACCACAACAGTATAATGATCATACATCAGCAGCGCCTCCAAGACAGCAATGCACGCGGAGCTGTTGAGCTGGCCTGACTGCGCCACGGAGATCTAGTGTGATCGCGGGCTGGAGTGTGCGACTGCCTGGACTGCAAGTGGAGAGCAACAGCAATGATAACAGCAGTGGTCTGGCTGAGTTGTGGAGGATAGGCACAGCCATGGAGCAACCCAAGCTGCAAGAGAGGTGCAGTGGCAGCAACGACATCTGCTGTGGGACGCTTTTGCCCCTGAGGAGGATTTGCCGCTCGTCTCTCCCCAGCCGCGAATGCCATCCCGTCGACTGCTTGGACTGTTATCTGGGCTGTTGCTGCTGCCTCCCATGCTGCTACACAGCCTGCTGCTGTTGAGAGTCCCGGTGGCACAGCCAGGAGACTTGGGGAGGGCCTCTACCCCCTCCGAGCCTGCCTAGAGAAGCAGATGCTGGCAAGTGGGAAACAAGACTGTCGGGCTGCAGTAAAGAGTCAACTTCAAAGACCCCAGAGACTAGAGCAAAAAAAAAAAGGGGTGGGAGCTAGTAAGCTCTGGGATGAATTGGAACAGAGAAGGCTCCTGCACTTCAACCACACTTCAATATCTTTAGCACTTAATATCATCACTTTCACTTTTAACTTTGCACTTTAGTGAATGTCCACCAACAATAACTGTCTTCCATTGCCAACTTTTTATAAGAATTTAAATTTATGTTTATGTAGAACGCCGACGCGGGGATTCAGGGGTTGGCTTTACAGTGGCTTTCCTCTTTCCTCGAAGGTCGGGGACAAAGGGTCGCGATTGGGGGTGAACTATCCCGAAGGCGCACGCTTGATTGTGGAGTGCCTCGGGGGGTGGTTCTCTCCCCGATGTTATTTAACATCTATATGCATCCCCTTGCCCAGATTGCCTGAAGGTATGGGCTGGGTTGTCACCAGTATGCTGATGACACCCAGCTCTATCTACTTATGGACGGCCGATCGGTCTCCGCCCCAGAAAATCTAGACCAGGCATTACAGGAAGCGGCTGGGTGGCTCAGACTGAGTGGGCTGAAGCTAAATCTGGCAAAGACAGAGGTCCTTTGCTTGGGTCGTCGGGGTCTGGGGAGGGAAATCCCCCTACCAGTTTTTGAGGGTGCGCCGCTGATAGCGGCAGACAAGGTCAAAAGCCTGGGGGTACTATTGGAGTCCTCCTTAATGATGGAGGCTCAGATAGCAGCCACTGCCAAGTCCGCATTTTTTCATCTTAGGCGGGCAAGGCAGTTGGCCCCCTTCCTGGAGTGTGACCTTCTAGCAACAGTGATCCATGCCACGGTCACCTCGAGGTTGGACTACTGCAATGCTCTCTACATGGGGTTGCCTTTGTGCCGAACTCGAAAGCTGCAGCTAGTGCAGAATGCCGTGGCCCAGCTGCTGTTAGAACTCCCAAGAAGGGAGCACATCCGGCCAGGGCTCCGGGATCTGCACTGGCTGCCAATAGCTTACCGAGTCCGGTACAAGGTGCTGGTTATTACCTTTAAAGCCCTATATGGCCTAGGACCTGCCTACCTGAAGGACCGTCTCTCCCCACATGTTCCCCAGAGAGTACTGAGATCGGGAACTCAAAATCTCCTAGTTATCCCCGGGCCAAAAGAAGCTTGCTTAAAATCTACAAGGGACCGGGCCTTTTCTGTTACGGCCCCCTCCTGATGGAACCAGCTGCCGGAAGAGGTGAGGGCCCTGCGGGACCTCGCCCAGTTCCGCAGGGCCTGTAAGACAACCCTCTTCCGGCTGGCCTATGACTAGCTGGTACAAGAAACTGAGTGTAGTTACACTAGATGTCTGCTGTCCCTAATGTTTTAAATGTTTTAAATGTCTTAAAATTTTAAATGTATTAATTATTTTAACTGTTTTTATGCTTAAATTCTATTTATGTCAAATTCTTATGTTGTGAGCAGCCCTGAGCCACTTGTTGGGAAGGGCGGGATATAAATCATAAAATAAATAAATAAATAAATAAACTATTTTGAAATTGAGACCATTTGGCTGCTAAATTAATTGATATTTATTTATATTGTTAATTAATTGGGTGCATAAATTAATTTGGTTGGTTAACTGATTTGGAATTAACTGGCTATTTGATCTAATTAATTGTATTGTTGGGTAATTAATTGGGGAGGGGTGGGATTTTTAGAATTAATTGACTGTTGGTTCCACTGATTATATTTGTTAGCTAATTAATTGGGCAGTATTTAGGAGAGGAGTGGGATTTTTAGAATTAGTTAACTATTTACAATAGATTTGTTTGGTAGTGGGATCAATTTTGGGATATTGTAGGTTAGACTAGAGTCGGCAATTTTTGGCTGGCAAGGGTAGATAGGGAAGAACTACAGAGTAATACAGGGCTGCACATCCTATAAATCAGTTTGAGACTGTTGCAGAGACCACTAATAGCGTGATGACCAGCCAGGGGATCCCAATACTCCTGGGGAGGGGAAGGTATGATGATGGGAACAGGCATAAACTTAAGGGGAGACAGTTGAGACATGAAGGAACTTGGCCCCCTTCCAGCCTGTATCCCATCCCAATGGTAGCAGATAGTGGGGCCAGGTTTAACTATTTGCCTCTGTCATTGGTGTTACGCAATGCCAGGTCCATAAATAACAAGACCTCAGTCTTTCAGGACTCCTGGTTGAGCAGGATCTGGTTCTGGCCTGCGTAACTGAGACCTGGGTGCGAGATGGGAAGACAGTAGCTCTCTCTCAAGTAGCTCCCCCAGGGTACTCAGTCTTTCACCAGTCATGGACTAGCAGGCGGAGGGGAGGGATGGCCCTATTCATACAGGAGGCTTACTCCTTCTGGGCTCTCCTGTCTCCTGAGATCAACAGCATTGAATGCACTGGTCTGGCGTGGGATGTTGGGGAGGGTTTGGCTATCTGGCTTGTGTACCAACACCTTACCATCCCTGATGGAAGCCATAACAGGCTGGGCATTGGAGCACTCCAGGCTGTTGATCCTGGGTGACTTCAATGTCCATGCCGACGATGCAAGCTCCACTCAGGCAGCGGACCTAGTCATCCATGGCAACACTGAGACTCTCCCAACATGGAACAACACCCACTCACCAAGCCAGGCACATGCTGGATCTGATCTTTGCAGTGGGAGTTTTAGTGGACTGGATCACTGTGGAAACAATGCCATGGTTGGACCACTATGTTCCATATGGATGTCCCACCTCAAGCCTGTTTAGGCAAGGAGCGTATATTAGCTTGCCTGCAGAGTCAAATGGACTCAATGCGGTTCCAGATGGCTCTATGGGATCCCTGGCCTCCTGGTGACCCATTAGAGGACCTAGTGGAGTCCTGGCATGACCAGCTCTCTATTGCCATTGATGAGATTGCACCTTGGCTCCCTCTGTGCCCTCATTCTAAGTTGGCACCGTGGTATAACCCAGACTTGCAGCTGATGAAACAAAGGCTCAGACAGCTAGAGTGTACTCGGAATGAAGTGACTAGAATATCCTATAGAGAATTTATGAAGTCCTATGAGATGGCAGTCAAAGCTACAAAGAAAGCTTACTTTGCGGCTAAAATTGTGTTCGCGAATTTGTGTCCGGCACAATTGTTTAGTCTGATTCAGTCTCTTACAACCCTGCCAGAAGGCAGGCCAAATGTTAGGGAATTGGATATTGGCTGTGAGGCTTTGGCGACTTTTTTCGCGGATAAGATCTTGTTGCTCCGTCACAACTGCCCTGCCACATTTGAAACGGTCTGTGAACTCAAGGCTCCATGCCTGTCTTCTGGTTCAGTTTTACAACACTCAGCTTGGAGGAAGTTGACAGAATTCTCTCCACTGTGCACCCAATGACTTGTGATCTGGACCCTTGCCCATCCTGGCTGATTAAAGCTTGCCAGATGGAGCTACGTCATCCTTTACGGGATATTGGAAATAGATCCCTCTCTGAAGGGCTTTTTCCATCATCTCTTAAAGAGGCAGTGGTCCACCCTCTCTTAAAACAAACAACATTGGACCCGGCAGAATTGGCAAACTACCAGCCAGTGTCAAACTTACCCTTTCTGGGTAAGATTATTAAGAGGGCAGTGATACAACAGTTGCAGAGCTTTCTTGAGAATGTTTCCATCCTATATCCCCATCAGTCCAGCTTCCACTCAGGCCATGAGACAGAGACAGAACTGGTCATTCTTGTAGACAATCTCCAGCGGCATCTGGACCAAGGCGGTTTGGCAGTGCTGATGTTGCTAGACCTGTCAGCTGCATTTGATACAGTCGACCATCAGCTACTGACCCAGGGATTCAGAGGTTAGCTTTACAGTGGCTTTCCTCTTTCCTTCAAGGTTGGGGACAAAGGGTGGCAATTGGGGGACAGTCATCCCAGAGACACCCGCTTAATTGCGGTGTGCCTCAGGGAACGGTGCTTTCACCCATGTTGTTTAATATCTACATGTGCCCCCTTGCCCAGATTGCCCAGAGTTATGGGCTGGGTTGCCATCAATATGCGGATGACACCCAGCTCTACCTACTGATGGATGGCCAATCTGACTGTGTCCAAGAAAATCTGGAGCTGGCATTGCAAGTCATGGCAGGTTGGCTTAGACTGAGTTAACTAAGACTGAATCTGATGAAGACAGAGGTCCTTTGTCTTAGTCGCTTGGTCCTGGCAGGGAAATCCCCTTACCGGCTTTTGACAGAGTGCCACTTACAACGGTGCCCAGGATTAGAAGCCTGGGAGTGCTACTGGAGACTTCCCTAACAATGGAGGCCCAGATAGCAGCTGCTGCCAAATACACCTTTTACCATCTTAGGTGGGTAAGGCAGTTGGTTCCCTTCCTCAAGCATAGTGACTTGGCAACTGTGATCCATGCTACGGTCACCTTGAGATTGGACTACTGCTATGCCTTCTACATGGGGCTGCCCTTGTCCCGAATCCAGAAACTGCAGCTAATGCAGAATGCAGCAGCCAGGCTGCTATTGGGGCTCTCCATGTGGGAGCATATATAGCCTGGGCTGCGGACACTGCACTGGCTGCCAGTGGTATACCGAATCCACTACAAGGTGCTGGTTATTACCTTTAAAGCCTTATATGGCCAAGGAGCTGCTTATCTTAGGGACCATCTCTCTTCACATGTTCCTCAGAGGGTACTTAGAACACAGAACTTTTTATCGATCCCTGAACCAAGGGAGGCAAGACTGAAAACAAAGCGAGAAAGAGCCTTCTCAATTGCCGCCCCTGAGGAACCAACTGTCTGAGGGGGTCAGGCCTTGCGAAACTTTACCCAATTCCACAAAGCCTGTAAGACAACACTGTTTCAGTGAGCATTTAACTGAGATGCTGACCTACATTACCGAGATGTTAGATCTGGTGGATGCTTAAGATAATTGAACGCCATCTTAATCTGTGCTGAAACTAGCACCAAATTGTTCTTAAATTGTTTTTAATGCTTTTTAATGTAAATAATTTATTTTATGCCACGTGTTGTAAGCCTCCCTGAGCCTGCTTTGGCAGGGAGGGAGGGATATAAATCCAATTAAATAAATAATTAAATACTGATTTATAGGTGGACAAATAAGACTGAAAAATGCATAGTGGGAGAAATCAGACACAAGGAAACAGAAATTGGTAATAGACATAGAGGGCAGGTTCAAGCTATTTCAATTTCCAAAGCAGGATGCACCCAGCACCTTCTGGTCTTCATTGCAACCAGTTGGGCCTAAATCAAAACCTGAAGACCCAGAAGGTGATACCAGTCACTTCCACTCAGCAGTAAAGGTAACTTACACTTCTTACTAGCATTGTTTCTCCCAGAGGCTTCAAAGCAGGTGATGGGAGATTGTCAAGCATGAGATTTCAAAATAACCAGTCGGGTTTTGAAACAAAGTTTTGTTAATCCATGTGGCTCACTTGAGCTAGGTATTGGAACTGATACTTAGTAAAAACAGAATACAAGCTTTAAAATGGCACATCAAAGGTTCTATAAACAATTCTACATTCACGTGTGAAATTCACACTCTAACTTCCTTATCTCTATTGCGGTTGGCGCATCCTGGGTCCAGGCCTCGCTGGGCCTGGGAATGAGTCCCAGGAGGTCTTATCTTCAAAGAGGACATTCCTGCATTTGTTAGTAAAAGTGAAAGAAGCAATGGGGGGGGGGGTTGCTATTTTGATGTGCCTGAATCTAATTCACGGTTAGTAACAATTCTATGATCTGACAATTATAACAACTAGAAAATTCACAATGCTTGACATACTGCCCCCCCTCCCCTAAGCTCTTGCTCGGGGTTTGTCTGGTTGCAGTAGGTAAAATCTTTTAAGGAGGAGGGGGGCCTGGAGGTCGGATGCTTTTACCCATTCATCACAACTGGGGGGAAAATACTTCCAGCATACTAGGAAGTAGAGTACCCCCCTTTTTTCTCTTGCATCCAATATCTCCTGCATCTCATGGTGACTCTGACCCTCCACTTGAATAGGTTTGGGCTCCGGTGGGTGAAGGTGCCAGCTTGTAGCCCCTGGATCCCGCCGAAGAAGGCTGCAATGCAAAACAGGATGGATTTTATTAAACAGTTTTGGCAATTCTAACTCCACTGTCACTTTATTTATCACTCTCTTTATTTTGAATGGCCCCAAGTATTTGTATGCGAGCTTCCTGGAAGTCTGTGGCAAAGGCAAGTTCTTTGTAGACAGGAATACAATTTCTCCTACTTTAAAATCCCATTCTGGGGCATGTTTTTTTGTCATAATGCACTTTGTAATCCCGTTTGGCCATTTCCAGGTTTTCTTGAATTATGGACCACCCTTTCCCTAGCGTTTCCCACCATTGCTGACAGGAGGTGGGGGGCTTGTCCCCACCGCCGCTGGGCAGCAGTGGGAACTGTTTTCTCTCATAGCCATTGAAAATTTTGAAGGGAGTTGCTTTGCTTGAGCTATGGAGACTATTATTGTATCCATATTCTGCGAACGGTAACAGTTCCACCCAGTTAGTCTGCTGGAAGTTCACATAGTACCGTAAATATTGTTCTAGAAGCACGTTTATGCGTCCATCTGCAGGTGGTAGGCAGAGCTCAACCCCTGTTCCATGCATGCCTGTTAATTTACAAAACTGCCTCCAGAAGTTGGCAATAAATTGAGAACTGCGGACACTAATGACCTTATCGGGGAATGAGTGGACCTTAACAACGTGTTGGAAAAACAAATAGGCAAGCTTCTTTGCTGTAGGCAATTTTTTACAGGGAATGAAATGGGCTTGCTTTGAGAAAGTATCCACCACCACCAATATTACAGTTTTGCCCTGAGAAGCTGGTA
This sequence comes from Heteronotia binoei, assembly GCF_032191835.1. Taxonomy (NCBI): domain Eukaryota; kingdom Metazoa; phylum Chordata; class Lepidosauria; order Squamata; family Gekkonidae; genus Heteronotia; species Heteronotia binoei. Next base: position 2,863,340 of record NC_083230.1, read on the forward strand.
GTTCCACTATAAAGTCCATAGAGACCACGGATCAGGGGCGTTCCACAGTGGGAGTGGGCTGAAGGAGGCCGTGGTGTTTCCCACCTCTTTTCTTTGCCATTATACACAACAACAACAACAACAACAACAAATTTTATTTGTATCCCGCCCTCCCCACCGGAGCAGGCTCAGGGCGGCTGGTCACAAATCGGGCAAGTGGTCACAAATTCTGAAATGTCTTTTTTCATTTGAGACCACCAGAATTGTCTATTGACTAGGTGTAACATCTTCACGTATCTGAAGTGACCTGACAGTTTATTACAATGGCAGTGTTGTAAGACCTCTTGCCTCAGTGTTTCAATTTCCTGTCGTGGTACCAAAATCCCCCTGTCCCTTTAATCAGTCCTTCAGGTCTTCCTTCGCCTTCGCGTTCTGTCTCCCTCTAGTCTTAAGCAAGTCTGTCAAAGGTAACATTACTTGGGCGAACCCCTGAATGAAATTTCTGTAAAAATTTGTGAACACGAGGAAAGATTGTAGCTGTCTACGTGTCCTTGGGGGTGCCCAATACAATACTGCCTGTATTTTGGCGGGATCCATAGTGAGTCCTTTGCTGGACACTCTGAATTCCAGATTGTCAAGCTCAGTCTGGTGGAACTCACACTTGGATAACTTTGCATACAGTTTGTACTCGTATAGGGTAGTGAGCACCTTCCTCACTAATTGTACATGGGAGGCTATGTCCTTTGAATAGATAATGATGTCATCCAGGTACACCACCATCCCCTTGTACAGGTACTCTCCCAAGACTTCATTAATAAAGTTCATAAACACTCCTGGAGCGCCTTGTAATCCGAAAGGCATCACGAGGTACTCGAACTGCCCCATTGGAGCGTTGAATGCAGTTTTCCACTTGTCCCCCTCTTTGATTCGCACTCTAAAGTATGCATCCCTCAGATCCAGTTTCGTGAAAATGGACCCCTCAGACACTGTGCTCAGTAGATCTCGGATCAGGGGGATGGGATAAGCGTTGGACATTGAAATCCCATTTATCTGCAAAAATCTGTGCAAAGTCTAAGGCTCCCGTCTTTCTTCTTCCGGAAGAGTACCGGCGCTGCATGCAGGGCAGTAGCTGGCCTGATAAAGCCTCTTTTGAGGTTCTTGTCTATTCTGCCATACTGGGTCCCAAAGTAGCACCACAAGCAGAACTTGGAAAAAATTTTTGCATTGAGCTGGTGATGCTTCTTCTGGAACATCCAGGGCTTTCTTAAAGCAGGAATGCACAGGAACACATGGCCAAAATTCCGGCTCAAAAAAGATCTCCAGCAGAGGGAAGGCACTAGTCAGCTACACACTCCCAGACTGCACGCTCCGTCCTCTCTGCTGCCTCCAGCCTCCAATGGACTTGCAAAGAGAGTAAGAAACACGGAGCCACCATGAGCTGGGCCTGCCACTGCCCACTCCACCACACATGGCTGTCTCTCTCCAGCTGTATTGGGAGGGGGTAAATAAGGTCTCTCATTGGGCTGTTAAGAACACACACCCATGAAATGCAGCTGATGGCATTATACGGTTCTGTGTCAATATGCAGAAAGTAACCTACTGAACAGGTGACATCGCTTCTGGTGATGAAGGGGTGTGACCTAATATGCAAATGAGTTAATGCTGGGCTTTTTCTACAAAAAAAGCCCTGGGAACATCTGTTTATCATGAAACCGTCAGGCTAGAAGTAACCCAATAGCCATCTAGGTCACTGCATCTACTCACCAGCCCTCCCAAGAAAATATTTTTTAAAAAATCACTTTGCCTTCCCAATAGCCATATGGAAGACACTGAAATACAGTAAGGTTGGATTCAGCCAATTTGGGTCCATAGGCACTTCCCCCAGGCAGATCAAAAAGTCAACGTCAGGCACAACTGCTGCCCATTCTGCCCTTGCACACATCCCATTCTCTGACGGCTCTTAGACTCATCAAATAGCTACCAGTTGAGAAATGGTAGCAAAGTCTTCTGCTGCAGTCCTCCCACATTTCCTAGTGCCTGACCATGCGAGCATGCAAGCAAGGTGGATTGGTGGTGTGACTCCACCGGTCCACTCTAGATGCTCACCAGTATTCTTTTTTAAAAAATCATGGCCACGAAGTGGATGAGCACATATCCGTGACCACTAAAAACATAAAGGGTAAAATCCCAAATGGGAATGGTGCACAACAACTGTGCGAATGCTCCAACTTACACCCCACTTGATATATGGGCAGCTCAAATGGGAGTGTCTGATCAAGATTTGTGTGCTCCAATTTGCAATGCCTCACAAGCACACAGAGCTGCTGGTCTGATGCAGCCTAAATGTCACATTCTGTAAAACACTGAATGAAGCAGCAGTATCCATGAGTTTTTCCACACCAGGTTGTTGCTCCTCTGAAGGAGTGATCTGAAAAAAATACAAGGGAAACTCAAGAGTAACTGGAGAACAATGACTGGAGAACAATAATGTATGCAAAGGATGGGGAAAACTGATGCAGTTAAGAAGCTGAATCGTAGAAAAAACTGTGGAAAAGCCCCATGTTAAAAACAAAATTGAATTAAAGGAGTCTGACTGTCAACAATCAGCAGTACCAGAAGTGACTTGTCTTCACTTCCTGGGCTTCAGTGCTGCCATCCCAACCCAGGAGAGGATGGGCACACCTTGCTTGTTCTGACAAAATGCCTTGAACCAGCCCTGTGATATACTCCAGCACAAAACCAAACATCCATTAAAACCACCTGAAACAAAAATTTGTTCACCTGTCATTGAAATGATGATGGTACACAAGCTTCCCAGAAAAGGCCATTCCACAGTTGTGGCACCACTACTAAATGGCCCTTTCTCAAGTAACTGCCCACCTCCATTCTATAGGCAGAGGTACCCGGAGGACCTCTGTTGAAGGTCTCAATGCATGAGCAGAACTACACAGTAATAGGCAGATTGACTAAACACAATCTAGGTTATAGCTGGCACAGCAATTAAATGTGATCAGAGGTACCCTCCAAACTCGTATAGTGCTGTACTGTCTTCAGACACGGTATGCAGGGTGGTGTACTGATGCACAGTGTGGTATTTAAAGCACAAGTTGGGATGAAAGACTGTTTTGTTGATGTTTTAGTCATTTCAAGGTGTTGGTGCTGACTTTTAAAGTTCTTAATGGCCAGGGACCTACATATCTTCAGGACCACCTCTCCTGGTATACCCCTAGGAGAGCCTTGCATGCTGGTGATGAACATCTGCTGGTGGTCCCCAGCCCAAGAGATATCCATCCTCAATCAGGGCCAGGGCTTCTCCACTCTGGCCCCAATCTGCTGGAATTTTCTAAAAATTCCACCTGGGCCTTGCAAGATTTATTATCTTTCCCCAAGAACTGTAAGCCAGAGATGTTCTGCCAGACATTCAGTTGAGGGCAGCAATGGTTCAACTTAGCACTCCCACTTCCACCACCACCCCTGCAAGATAATAGCACCACTGGAACTTAGATAGTTTCACACTAGTGAGAGCAGCATTATTGGGATTTTTGACACCATCTGTTTTTTAGGGAATCTGATGTTTTATTATTATTATACTAGTAATGAGCCCCATGGGTAGAAATACAACTTGCACAAGACATTTGCTATGAGTGTCATAGCCTTGGCAGGGGAGGCTGGGGAAGGAAGGGCAAGATAGAGGGAGGCAAGATATGTAGAGAAGGCAGCTGTTGGGAAGGGATATAGAGAAAGTGAGGAACTGTAGAGTAGGTTATCAGAGAAGAGAGTAGATTGAGAAAGAAGGATGGGGGCCAAAAGAGATGGGAGTATATCACTTTCCATTTTCTCCCTGCTCTCTGCAGCCTCTACCTAGGAAAAGTACAGTCTTTCTCAGTGGGAACCAAAGCAGCTTACATAATTCTTCTCTCCCCCTTTTGATCTGCACAACAATCCAATGAGGCAGGTTAGTCTGAAAGTCTGTGACTGGTCCAATATCACCCAGCCAGTTTCCATAGCCAGAAGCTGGGTCTGGCAGACTCTGCTCTGAGGTGCCAACTGCCATGGCACACTGGCTGCCATGCAGGAGAGGGGTGACCTCAGCAGGGTATAATGACTCTACCATTTTCTCCAGGGGAACTGATATCTGTCCATCTGGAGAGCAGATGTAATTCTGAGTAATCTCCAGGCCTCACCTGGAGATTGGCAAGAATGGTTCCCCAGGAGAAAATGACTGGTTTGGAAGGTGGAGTCTATGGCATTGTACCTGACCTACTCCTCTTCAAATCCCACTGTTTCCAGGCTTCAACCCTCAAATCTCCAGAAATTTCCCAAGCTGGAGTTGGTAACTCTGTCTCCTTCCTAGCCAACCATCCACCAACCTGCCCTCTGATGCCACTTTCCTTCTCCTCCCCCCTCCCTGCAGCCTCTACCTAGGGAAAGGACAGTCTTTCCCCACAGTGGGAACCAAAGCAGCTTACATCATTTTCCTGTCCCCCTTTTGATCCATGCAACAACCATGTGACATAGGTTAGGCTGACAGTAACTGGGTGGTCTGAAATCACCCAGTCAGAATGAAATGGGCAAGGCTTTCTGGGGGAGAGTTTCAGAGTTGTGGTGCCACAAGCAAGAAGGTCCTCTTCTAGGTTGCCACTTGCCTAATTTCAGGGCCTCAAAAGATGAACATAGTGGTTAGGTAGGTTTGTAAGGAAGTTTTGCAGTCCTTCACTGTAGAGGGCTTTTTTTTAACATTTCCTCATTGTTTAATCAGAAAAAACACAATACAAATACACAAAAACAATACAAACAGAACAAATACAAAACAGAAAGCATACAATAATTTCTCCTTGTTATCATTATCTAGGCAGTTTGAATGAGACAAGAAATCAATATCTCCCCCCTCCCTCGACATCATAATGATGCCCCCTCTCCAAGTACCCCACATATAGCTTCCTGGGATTAAAAGTATACTTTTATCCACTTATCCATATATCAATATGCAGAAGAATTCCCCTCCCAGCTTCCACATTCAGCAACAACCACAATTGGGATTACTAAACACCACTGAAAGGAGGAGGAGGAATCACTTCCTTTAGGCAACACCAAATAAAATTCTCCACCAATCCCAATAATTTCTCCCACCCTGGGATCCATACTCCCTCCCCCAGAAACATAACAATAAATTCCAACCTCCCAACAGGAGGGGGGGGGACAAAAAAGCTGAACTCCCTACCCCGCACCATCATTTTGCACAAATCACAAGCTGACCTTCCCCAATTGGTGGTCCACCCCTCCATTTCCCTACATAGAAAGGAAACAGTTCCAAAACCCAGTTCCAGACCAGTCCAGTCTAGGAAATAACAGTGGGAATCCATTAAAGTTGTTATTTGAAGGAAAGGATGGGGCAGTGACAAGAAGGAGGGAGGAAGAAGAAAAGTAATCCAAAATAACCAAAGAAAATGCCATTTTGGGAGGGGAAGGGTGGTCAATGAAAAGGAGAGGAGAGAAGAGGAACACACTGTAGGTTTTAAAGGTCAACACTAGCACCTTTTCAGCAGCCTAAGAATTTTAAAATAATGTAAAATATGACAAAAGAGATTGTGAAGCATTTTCTTTTTTGTTTCTTCCCTAGTTCCGTGTTTAAAGGCTCAGCAGTGTGTGTGTACCACTTATCAGACATCCAGAGAGTATTTAATGGGCCATTTGCACACAAGGAAGGCCCAAATCACCAGCTGATAGCCTATCAGGGAAGAATTCCTTACCCACGACCTGGGACTGTAAGTACCAGTGATGATTCTGTCAGTCCAAACTCCAGATTGCCTTTGTTTTGTGTATTATCTTTAAACATGTACTACAAAGATATCCTGTGGAAACTCAACCCAGTGATGCTCTGTAAAGTGGATTGCATCCTGTTACTTTACTTAATGTTGATCTGTCTGAATATATTCTTCTCCCTGTCAATGATGCAGAGCAGGTAAGAATAATAAAAATAGCAAGGGACAAACGTCTGTGTTTATGAAAAAAATTCCAAAGATTATGCAACCAATTGGTACCTACAAGGTGCCCTTTGAAATTACTTGATATATAGCAACTATTTCAAAGTTATTTTTTTCACTGACGTCGTTTTAGTTCCCCCTATCAGATGCTTAGACATTAGCTTCCTTGTTCTGAAAAGAATTCACACAGATCCCAATTTGAAATGTTGTTCCTAGAATAAGTACAAATAAAGAAATCAGCAACATTTGTCATTTTCATTTGTCAATCTTGTGTTTGGCTTAAAGGCTGAATTCAGAAAGACAATTTGGGCCGGCACAGGAACAGCCCACATCCTGATTTAAATGGCACATTCAAACACACACATATGGATCCCGCCTTGCTCCCGCCCTTTCCTCGTCCTTCACCATTGCTCTGCCACTTCAAAGAGCTACCAGATAGTAAGTGGTAGCAAATCCCAGCCATCTGAATGGCCAGGGAGCTCCAGGGAAGTGTCGCTCATGTGCTTGAGTGGTGTGACCACTCCTCCAGGGCATGCACAGCCCATCCCTGTTCCAGCAGTGGGCTGCACACTATCTGACCACCCCTGGGGTGCTTTCCATTAAACCAGCTTTCTTCTGAGACGGGAGGCTGCCACCCGAAGCTGCCCTTATGTACCCAGCCAGAGAGTGCAAGTAGGTTTCTGCTGTTGCATGTGAGGGGAATCAAGAAAATGTAAAAGGGTTTTTCCACAAGCAATATTTTCCTGGTAGATGTTTGTTTCCTGCTGTCGTCACTGTTCAGAGAGGGTTCACTTGGTTCAGTATATGCAACCTTTTGCCTTTGTACCTGTGCCAATTCTGTTGAGCATTGTTGTACTGAGGTTTTTCAGGTTCTGGCTGGTGAATTACAAAGTCTTCATCTTCCCAGTAGGCTTCCCAACCCTCCCGCCCTGACGGGGGTCCCCAGGATTGCCACCCTCTTCCTCCGCTCCCCAAAAAAACGGAAGCGGGGGGAGGGGGGGAAATGACGCCTGGGAGCATGGCGAGCCACCTGATCCTGGAGCGGGCGAGGCCGCCGCACCACTGCCGCCCCCTCCCCGCTCACCGCAGCTGCTCCTTCGAGATGGGCCCAGGCTGAGCCCATCTCGAAGGAGCAGCCAAGAGGTGGCAGCAGCGCAGGCAAAACCAGAGAAGGGGAGGGCGAGGCAGGCCAGGAGCATGGCGAGCCACAAATCTGGGCCCTTCTAGGACCCGGACTCGCGGCTCGCCATGCCCCCGGCCCGCCTCCACTCCCCCCTCCGATTCCACCCCAGAGGCAGAGTGGAGCAAGCGAGGCCGCCACGCCGCTGCCGCCCCCCCCCCGCCCCACCGCAGCTGCTCCTCCGAGATGGGCTCAGGCTGAGCCCATCTCGGAGGAGCAGCCACAGCGAGCGGAGAAGAGGCGGCAGCCGCGCAGCGGCGTCGCCCACTCTGAGATGGGGCGGCTCGCCATGCTCCCCGGCACCATTTCCCCCCTTCCCCCTAGCTCCACCCCAGTGTCTCCTGGCTCCACCCCCAAAGTCTCCTGGCTCCACCCGCAAAGTCCCCAGATATTTCTGGGATTGGACTTGGCAACCCTACTTCCCAGGTAGGTGGGGATCCAGTTCAGATCATAACTACAGAGTGCAGAAAGACAGAGAGCCACTATTTGCCCTGTAGAGTAACTTTGTGTGAAGGCTATTAGTATGTGTAAGTTTCCCCAACAGGACAAATAGAGGCTTTCAGGGGCCATTTCAGGTCAGTACAACAGTGCAAGGGTAAAGCTTAAGCCCTCTTTCCTGTATGCCATGGTTCTGATCTGAATTGGACTCTTGCTTTCCTGACAATTAAGTCTGAGCACAGAACTCGCAAAGCACTTCTGATTGACAAGACTGCAGCAAACACAGTGCCAACATGTAACATATAGCTAGGCCTGAGTGAGTGTGTGGTCAAAGTCAAAGTTTATTAAAACAGTCATAAGACCAGCATACAAAATAATATAAAATAATACAGTATAAGAACATGGCAATAGACAGTTACAGCCATAATTCCTAAAATTCTGGACCGAACTAATCCTTCACTAATGACTCAACTTACAGTACGATCTACGCTTTTTATTTACCAGATAACAATACCTAGCAACCTTGCGTGAGACGGATTCATAATTGTCAGCCAATAAAAACTTCATCACTTGTTCCTCGGCATATTTACATTAATTTGCCAATGGTTTAAAATGTGAGAGAAATGTGTGGGGTTTTTGTTGTTCATGATTGAATCATAGACTCATAGAATTGGAAAGTACCTCCAGGGTCATCAACCCCTGCAAAATGCAGGCAATTCACAAGGATCTCCTTGCTGCCCATACATCCAGTGACCCCTGCTCCAACCACAGAAGATGGCAAAAAGAAGAGGGGGGGGGGAAACTCTCCAGGATCCTTGGCAAAAATGGCCTGGAGACAAAATACTGCCTGATCCCAAAGTGGCACAGAATCAACATTGCTGTCTGATGACCATGTAGCCTCTGTTTTAAAAACCTCCAAAGAAGGAGAGCCAACTACCTCTCAAGAAAGCCTGTTGCACTGAGGAACGGCTCTGTCAGGAAATTCTTCCTACTGTTTAGTTGAAAAATCTTCTGATTTAATTTCAACCCCTCTGCACCATCCTCTATATCGGGGTCCCCAACTGCCAGGCCGGGGACTGGTACCGGGCCATGGCCTGTTTGCAATGGGCCAAGCAGCCTCGCCGCCCCCCCCCCCCCGCGGCGCCTCCCCCCCTGTTTTCACCATTTTAAGACTGGGAAAGGGGCTGTGAAGTGCCTCTCAGGCTGACCTCCTCCCCACCAATCAGCTGATCGGGCAGGAAACCTACAGCAGCAGCAAGGGACGCTGCCCGGGGGGGGGGGCGGGAATGGCCTGGGAGGAGCATCACAGCCCCTTCCCCATCCTTAAAATGGTGAAAACGGGGGGGGGGGGGTTCCACTTCCTTTCCCCTTTAGTGGTAATTCTAGTATGAGTCTTTCAATTATGTACTCCCCATGCAAGTCTGTTATTGTGACTGTATGCTGTGTATTACCATGATAATTTGCAGTGCACACAAAGACATTTCTGGTGTGCTTCATGATGAATGAGTACACACACTGTTGTATCTTTCTCCATGTGCTTCACAGTTTGTATATTAGTGATTTCTCTTATACATATTTTCCACAAAACAATATCTCTTTCTGAACAATGCAAGTCTCCGTGCCCACTCTGGCAAACCAGCTGATTTCTAGGGTTGCCCAACGTCTGCTTCTGCACATGCTGCAGGTGAGAATTTTAATTTCTAGTATATTAGGATCCTTTCTCCAATTTGGCAGCGTAGATCCCTTGAGTAAGGGGTACAACCCCTACAACTGTCAAGTCCAGAGATTCCCAATAATGAAGTCCTTTGTTTTGTTTCAAATAGACTGGTTTATTCAGGAATTCAAAGGTGCTAGCCATGGAACATGGTGCATGGAAATACTGAGATACAAGAGGTTACATGCTTACTATATAGGGTATCATAAACCATTACAAAAGGTGCTTCATTTGAATCTAAGGTTCAGAGGTTAAGGTGGTAACTATCTTTTCTACTACAAAAGCATTCTCACGCTATACTGCGAAAAAATAAGCAAGCCTGTGAATTTAGGGAGTACATCCTTGAAACACAGCAGACCTTTTTCAGTGTCATAAACATCCTTCTGCCAGATGGTAATGCCTATATGTTCCCCACATTGTAAATAATGGAGAAGGGACAGAGCATTGGCCTAACATTCCGCCAGCCAGGGCTAAGCAAAGGATAGGGCTTGACAACAGCTTCCACCCAAATTGCATCCAGAAATGTGTTTTCCATAGAAAGGAAAGGAAAGCAAACAATTCAGTAGTGAAACAAAAACAAATACAGTTGTTAAAAGAATAAAGCAACATTTGTATTCCCTGCCTACCCAATGACATTTGCAGTCCTTTGGGTGTGAATGAGTGCTAGTTCGTTACAAAGAAGTCCCCCTGTCCCTAATAGAAGTGGAAGCAAAAGGAAAGGCATTTATTCTAAAAGGGCACACCTGTGTTTTCCCACTGCTTGGTTACTGTGAAGGTGGGAAATGGAGCAGTCTTGTTTTTAGTGAGTCAGTGAAATAATTAAAAGCTCCTACTAGAGTCCCGTGGCACAGAGTAGTAAAGCTGCAGTACTGCAGTCTGAGCTCTCTGCTCATGACCTGAGTTCAATCCCAGCAGAAGCTGGTTTCAGGTAGCCGGCTCAGGTTGACTCAGCCTTCCATCCTTCTGAGGTCTGTAAAATGAGTACCCAGCTTGCTGGGGGGGAAAGTGTAGATGACTGGGGAAGGCAATGGCAAACCACCCTGTAAAAAAGTCTGCCATGAAAACATTGTGAAAGCAACATCACCCCAAAGTCGGAAACGACTGCTGCTACTAGATCACAGACATCTTGAAATGGCATGCAATTTCTGAAACCCTGGCTTCAGTAGCTGCTCGTTTGCATCATTCATCATTGTTTAGGCCTGCCACTGGAGTGTCTCCTCTGCTTTTGCGGGCCAGCATTCAGGAAGCAAGTGAACAGATTGGCTAACATGCTTCTGCAGAGAAAACAAATCCCTCAAACTTGGGTTGATGAAAGTGGTGTGAAGGAGTCCTATCACTGATCCAAGACTGAGGAATTTGGACTATGAAAAGTTACTGATATCATGGCACAAACATTTTAATCCATTAAAAAGCTGGATACACTTTAGTCTGTTAAAATGGCAACTTGGGATTTGATGAATGAAATGAGACTTTGGAACTGTATGAATAGAGAGTAGGAAATGATTTTTTGCAAACTAAACATGCTTTATTGAATGAATTTTGCTACAATAAATATAAATATTTATTGAAATCATATATATTGGATTTTGTAGATTGATTCACGGTATTTTCTCTGCAAAATTTTCCTTTCCGGGAATCTCTTTTTGACTTCAGGATTAAGACGCAAAAGAGATAATAAAAGGGAGCAGTGAATGATTTTGAAAGATGAGGAAAGACTGATAGATTCATGAGATGTTTAGCCTAGACAGATGATTACAGTTTTAAAAGCCAGCCATAAAGTGAAAGTAAACCACTTCACTTCTTCTTCCTGAGTGTTAAGACAAGAGGCACTTTGGCAGAAGCTGCAGGCAAAATTAATTTAAGTTAAAATAGATTCAAGTGGGCAGCCCTGTAAATACCAAGAAAAAAGTTTGCTGACTTGACAGAATATTTGGTTGGGGGGCAATGTCTGTGTCAGTTGTGGAACCTCTTTTTTTCAGAAGAGACTAGTAAGCATCCCTGAGGATTGGGAAAAAGATGCTGCGATATTTGTGGCAGATCAGTTGCTGGACTGCACAATGTCATGCTGGGAGTTTGAATCCCTAGATTAAAAACAACCTGCATAGCCACTAACACTGGGGTCCTCAACACAGTTGACCTAATGAGCCCTTTGAGAACATGTAGTGGACACCAAAACAAATGGCTGCCATAGGGGTTAACTCCAATCACAAAATACTGGAAGCATCCACAGAATTTTGGGAGATTCCAAACCAAATATCTTATGTTGGAGGCATCTGTCTTTGAATGTTCTGAGCAAATAAAATTATACAACTCACGGCCCGGTTGCTAACAGGCCACAGACCGGGGGTTGGGGACCCCTGCTTTATATGACCTCCTGGACTGTTCTGTAACACTTCCTGCTCCAGAGAGGTAGAGAAAAGCCAAGACTGAGCCTTTGCTTTGGGGGAAAGTTGCTTCAGGAAAGAAACAAGTGAGTGCCGGGGAAAATGTTGATAAGTACCAGAGCACTCACATCTAATTAGCATGTCATATAAAGCAGGGGTCCCCAACCCCCGGTCCGTGGCTTGTTAGCAACCGGGCCGTGAGTTGTATAATTATTTTATTATATATTACAATATAGTAATAATGATAAGAAGAAGACGACATTGGATTTATATTCTGCCCTCTCAGAGCAGCTCACAATCTCCTTTATCTTCTCCCCCCACAACAAGCAGCCTGTGAGGTGGGTGGGGCTGAGAGAGCTCTCCCAGAAGCTGCCCTTTCAAGGACAACTCTGCAAGAGCTATGGCTGACCCAAGGCCATTCCAGCGGCTGCAAGTAGAGGAGTAGGTAATCAAACCTGGTTCTCCCAGATAAGCATCCGCACACTTAACCTCCACACCAAAATAAAGTGCACAATTGTATCATTCAGAAACCATCACCCCCTCCCCCCGGTCCGTGAAAAAATTGCCTTCCACAAAACCAGTCGCTGGTGCCAGAAAAGTTGGGGACCACTGATATAAAGGATTAAGGTAGCAGTGTCTGGACTTTGTGTGCTAAATAAATGTTCAGATGAGGTATAGAGAGAAACTATAGCTCTGTGGTAGGGAGACCTTTCCCTGCAGTGGAGACCAAAGCAGCTTACATCGTTTTCCTCTCCCCCTTTTGATTTGCACAACAGCCATGTGAGGTAAGTTAGGCTGAAAGTGTGTATGTGGTCTGAAATAACCCAGTCAGCTTCCACAGCAAGAACCTGGGTCTGACAGACCCTGGTCTGAAAAATGTCACAGTAGCTGTCGTGGGGGGGCTGCTGCTGAACAGGAGCAAGCAGCCAGGTCTAGTTAAGTCAGTCAGGTGGCATCAAGTCACCCAGAGGGTGCTGCCAGGTCTCAAGTCAAAAACCACCAGGTAGAGGCTGAGGATCTCCAGGTGGACACTGGAGGTTGGCAACAATGGTTCCCCAAGAGGAAGTGGCTGGTTTGCAAGGTGGAGTCTACGGCGTTGTACCTGTCTGCATTCCCACCCCTCCTCAAACCCCACCCTCTTCAGGCTCCAGTTCTCAAATCTCCAGGAATTTCCCATCTGGGATATCAAACAGGGAGGAAGTCCTAAACTTGTATATAGCAGCAACCTCTGCTGGTGTGTGAGCACACTGTTTTGGAGCATCAACTTCTACCATGGTGCAGAACTTCTGTCATAATTGTCCCTCTCCATAAAGCTGGAGATAAAGACAACACCAAAAACTATTGACCTATTAGTTCAATGTCAATTGTAGGTAAGATCTATGTAGCATTTTTGTTGAGCATACTTCACTCTTGAATGACTGATTCTAAGACCATTGGCCCAGAACAGGTAGGATTTTGTAAGAGATATAGTATCCGTGATCATTTTTATGTGCTATCCCACTTGATCAGGAATTGTGTCATTTCAAGGAAGGATTTTTTTATATGCAGCTTTCTGGACCTTTCATATGCACTTGTTTCTATATCTAGAAGCCATTATGGGCTAAATTGAAACAAACTATAGACAAGAGATTGCTGTGGATAATTTAAAAATGTTATACTGATGCACAAGCCCATTGTAATGTCAAGTCGGCAGATTCAAAGTAGCTAGTTATTGATATCATGGTTCTCAACTTACAGCAAGATTGAAAGACTAAAGATCATACAGTAGAATGCAATCATATAAGGTATACTTCAAGGGATTCTTGAGGGAGGAGTACTATGCAGGGCACATTCACACATTGATGTTACAATTTCTTTCTCAGGCCTGCTTTGGCCTTGAGCGTCTCTTGGCTCCAACCTCCCCCGATGCCCAGCCTGAGAATGCCCGATAAACTCTTTCACATATTCCCATTTCAAAGCAAGGCTACATAACGAAGGAAAGGAGGGGGTGAGGAGAGTTCAAGCTAGCAGCATTGGAATGCAGTATGGCTTTACCCAGGATGCTTTTCTCCTGAACCAAAGATTGAGTGCAGGCCTGACCAAAGTTAAGAGCAGACTTGACATGTAATAGTGAATGTCATTTAACTCTTCCCTTACTGGGGGGGGGGGGGGTTGTTGACAGAGGTTCCTTCTAGCACCATCTTTATTTAGTCTGTATTTGTCTGATTTGCCAGGGTCCCCCCCTCACTTTTTGATTCTTCTCTGCACTTACCTAATTTACTGGACTCAGTCTTACTTTTTCAAACCTGGATAGGCCTTCTTCGGGCCTTGAAAAGGTTCCATACTGCCCCAACCAGGATAGCCCAAGCAAACCTGGTCTCATCAGATCTTGGAAGCTAAGCAGGGTTGACCCTTGCAAGTATTTGGATGGGAGACCTCCAGAGAATACCAGTGTCAGGAAATAGAGGTGGGTTATCAAGCTACTTCTCTGAGCATCTTCCATGCCCCAGGAGTTGCCAGTCATCTCCATGACTTCTGGGCACACAGATATGCACACATATGCATGCACTCACACATGCACAAAGTGCTAAAGAAAAAGAAAAGGTTCCATACCTATTGTTTGCATGAGGAACTATCAGTTATACTAAAACTAAAGGAGGGACAGTGGCTCAGTGATAGAGCATCTGCTTGGGAAGCAGAAGGTCCCGGGTTCAATCCCCGGCATCTCCAAAAAAGGGTCCAGGCAAATAGGTGTGAAAAACCTCAGCTTGAGACCCTGGAGAGCCGCTGCCAGTCTGAGAAGACAATACTGACTTTGATGGACCAAGGAGGGTCTGATTCAGTATAAGGCAGCTTCATATGTTCATATATGTTAAAATGATACAGTTTGCACCTCACCCTTTGACTAAAAGAGAGACATGAATAGTTAATGGGCAGAAGATCTCCCAACCTTCCTCTTTTAGGTATCTGAATGCCCCCCCCCCCAAAATACCCTGTTCTGGAGATCTCATAAACAACTGGTCTCTTAGAAATCTATTATTACTATGAAGCAGGGCTTTTAAATAGAAAAGGCCCAGCATGAACTCATATGCATATTAGGCCACACCCCCTGATGTCAGTATTATTACACACATGACTAAGCTCAGCTGGAATTCATTTGCATACTAGGCCACACCCCCTGATGCCAAGCCAGCTGGAACTGTGTTCCTGGGCATTCCTGCTCAAAAGAAGCCCTACTATGAAAGCAATTTTGTGCTACTTTTTTCAAATAGGACACAGTATATTCCAGCAGCTATTAGAGTTTTTAACTCCATGGCAATTTCACAACTTTTATAGTGTCCTATATGGACTCTACAGAGTACAGTCTCTGTTCCTTTGGGCAATTGAAAGGTTCCCTTCATTTCATAATCAGTCCTTGGTTTAGTCTTGGCTCTGTAGAAGCCTGAGCATGTGCCTTTAAATTCTGATCTTTTTTTTGAGGCCCTTGAGGGTAGCTCTAACTTCAGAGACTTTTATAAAGCTCCTTGGCTCCTGCTTTTTGAACAGAAATATCTCTTATAAATCTTAAGGTGGAGGATCTTTTTTCTTCCTTGGTTAATCAGAATGAGGGGACAAATGAACCTTCATCTGATACAGCAAACCAGGTCTTAATGGTTTTAAGACAGCCATTTCAGAAAGAGGGAGGGATCTCAGCAGGAAGATAGGGTTGCCAAGTTCAATTCAAGAAATATCTGGGGACTTTGGGGGTGGAGCCAGGAGACATTGGGGTGGTGCCAGGAGCAAAGCTGCGGCAAGCATAATTGAACTCCAAAGAGAGTTCTGGCCATCACATTTAAAGGGCCCGCACACCTTTTAAATGCCTTCCTTCCATAGGAAATAATGAAGGATAGGGGCACCTTCTTTTGGGGCTCATAGAATTGGACCCCCTGGTCCAATCATTTTGAAACTTGGGTGGTATTTTTGGGAGAGGCACTGGATGCTATACTAAAACTTTGGTGCCTTTCTTAGTGTTTTATGTCAGACTGTGCTACAGTAGTACTATTCTCTCAGTCAATAGGGTTGCCAGGTCTAACTCAGGAAATACCTGGGGACTTTGTGGGGTGAAGCCGGGAGACATTCCCATTCCCTAAAAATAACTAAAAATACAGCAGTGCAGTTCCTCTGAATACAGTCTTCATTTCCTTATCCTCTTTTTTGCATTCATATGGTTCCACAGCAGCTGCACTTCCACTAAAATGAAAGTAAACTCATACACACACTCACACTCACAAAGCAGCCAAAATAAACAGTTTGCATGCCCAGGGGTGGAGTTTTCCTCTATCCTATACTCAGGTTCTAGTTAGGTCTTTACAATTCCTTTTACTACACAGCTTCTTCCCTCACACACACTTGGGGCTCTTCCTGCTCACCCCCCCCCCCCAGCTTCAGTCTCACTGAGATTTAAAGGCACACGCACACACCCTTCCAAAACAGAAACCCAGAATTTGGGAAGTGCATTCCCTTCAGGGGGAGGGACGGTGACTCGGTGGTAGAGCATCTGCTTGGTAAGCAGAAGGTCCCAGGTTCAATCCTTGGCATCTCCAATGAAAAAGGGTCCAGGCAAATAGGCATGAAAAACCTCAGCTTGAGACCCTGGAGAGCTGCTGCCCATCTGAGTAGACAATACTGACTTTAATGGATTCAGTATAAGACAGCTTCATATGTTCATGACGTAAATGCCCACTCAGAAGGGATTTTTAGAAAGGGGTAAAATGTGTTTTTGCAAAGGGGTAAAGCTTTGCTGTGTGCCTGGCAGGTTGCTGCCTGCTTGCACACACATTTCTCTGATTGGTCAGCTGTGGAACTCTGTGTTCTGAGGTGAAAACCAGTTAACAGAG
The DNA here is from genome assembly GCF_032191835.1 of Heteronotia binoei. Classification (NCBI taxonomy): domain Eukaryota; kingdom Metazoa; phylum Chordata; class Lepidosauria; order Squamata; family Gekkonidae; genus Heteronotia; species Heteronotia binoei. Next base: position 2,879,875 of record NC_083230.1, read on the forward strand.
ACTGCAGACAGTTGAACAGGTGTCCTGACTGACTCATCAACATCCAGCCCAACCTCCTAGGCTTAGAAACCCAAAATTTGGGGAATGTATTTCTTCCATGGTTGGCTGGGAAGGCGATAGGCTGCCAAAACTCAGGTTGCCAAAACCAGGTTGGGAAATTTCTGGAGATTTGAGGGGTGGAGCATGAAGAGGATGGACTTTTCCTAGAAAGGCTGTGTGGGGGGGGGGGAAGGAGATGGGAAGCTGAAGTCAGATCAATCCCCCTGCAGAAAATGGTTGCCTTGTGTATGTGGGGTGTCTTCCCACCCTGGGTGGGCCATTCACTTGGGTGAATGGGTAGGAAGACAGCGAGGGGAGCCCCGAGCCTCTTTCTAGAGCCCATTATATTTCTCCCCACAATGGGCCTTATTCCTACTGCTATTATTTTACAAAACCAATTGCAAAAACAAAACACGCTTTCTAAAGCAAACACAAAAAATAATATACCCATAAGTATTATAACTGGTAGTTAAACACTGTAGCAAAGCTTGGGTTTCATACCAGTATACTGATAAATGCTCCAAATCAAATCCCACTTCAGAAAGTTAAAAATCCTTGAAGTATATTTAAATGCAGCTTGTAATATTCAAACACCACGCTCATTTATTTGTGTTCCAAAACTCAGAGGAAGTGGCTTGTCAGAGGGCATTATAATAAATTAGAAATGAAATATTCTTAAGGTCTGTCAACGGTAGCTAAGCTGTGGTTATCAATGCTTCTTTTGCAGTGTCCAGGAGGAGCTTTCACGCCCAACATACAGACAACCAAGGAGTTTCCAGATGATGTGGTCACCTTCATCAGGAACCACCCCTTGATGTTCAGTCCCATATATCCAGTCCACAGGAGACCTTTAATCATTCGGACAGGCACAGACTTCAAATATACAAAGATAGCTGTTGATCATGTTAACGCAGCAGATGGAAGATACCACGTCTTGTTTCTTGGAACAGGTAAAAAAAATTCGACAAGGGTTTTATAAAATATGTTTGTGAACATCTAGCAGCATAAAACAGGGCCAGCCCTAGGGAGCGTGGCACCCCAGGCAGATTCAATGCTGGCCGCCCTGCACTGCTCAGGGGCCCCTATGTGTGTGCGCGCTTGTGTGCACACCCCAGGCCACTGCCATCCGCCTACCCCCCTTCCTTCCTCCAGTGCAGCAATGCACTCAGAGGAGTGCAGCTAGCCCCAGCCCTGCCTGCTTCATCACGGCCAGGCATCTGAGTGCTGGAGGAGGCTTTCTGGAACCTGAAGTGAGGGAGAGCGAAGCCTCCTCCAGTGACGAAGCGAGCAGGGCCGGGGCTAGCTGCACTCCTTTGAGTGTGGCCTTGGGCTGGGGTGTGGGAGGTGGCAGTGATGACAGTGGCGGGGGGGATTGAAATTAAGCATTTGTCTGGGGTGCCAGAAGGGGGGGAGCCCAATTCGGCACTCCCCCTCCCGGTGCCCTAGGCAGATGCCTAATTTGCCTAGTGGGTGAGCTGGCCCTGCATACATATACATGATTAAGAGGTGAGTTTCCAATAAGTGATACAAATTTCTTATCTTTGTCATGTTCTTTCTTTGTAACCATCTGATTTTATTGGAAGGGAAAATTAAGATACCAGTAAATTACATAGCCAGCTAACTTGCCATGCAACATTAGGCATGTCCAAAAAGCAGAAGTGAAATATTATGTCTTGCACTTATGCAATGCCTCACATTTTCCAAGGTATGTGGTTAAGAGCACACACAACCCCCGCTCCCAATTCAAAGCTCTATCTGGCAAAGAAGATGATTGTCAATACCCCCTTTTCTATGGGCTTTCCTGCAATTCCTCGTATTCGGGTATGATAAAAATCCTTGAGCAAAGCAGCTGGGGAAGAGAATTGTTTTCTCCAGTGGAAAATCTGATAGGATCCAATCTTTCTTTCTCTAAAGCTATCTTTGTTTTTACTTTTATTTAAAAAGTGTGCATCCTATATTCTCCAATAACTGCCCAATACAGCTAACATCATTAAATGAATCAATAAAAATACAAGTTAAAATTTAAAAGACAACAGATAAAATAATAAATAGATACATCAAAACACCAGCAATAAAGCCAATAATCAGTAATTTACAACAGTAGACAGTATATGCAGTAGTGTAAAATCAGCATTAAAGCAGCAGCATAAAAGGACAAAGAGATAAAGCTCACTTAAAAATCTAGATGAAACAGAACATTTGGCCTGGGGAGATTCATAGGCTGGGATCAAGCAGTACCCCTAAGCTTTGAACTTGCATTCTGCCTGAAGAAGCAAACCTTCTGCCTGAAGAAGCAAACCTGTCAGAACTGAATGTCAGTTTATTGTACCTCATCCATTCCATTATCTTATTCCCATTTGGTAAATGTTCAAGGTTGTTTCCTTTCTTTTGGCTTTGCCCATTTACTGTGTCATGACCAAGGAAGATGCTTAATATTTGATAATCAGTATTTTTAAATAAAGAAACTTTAACGTGACATTGTTAGCATAAAAAAGTTTACTATTCTGTCTGCATGCAGCACTTATAGCCTTTTGTGTTTCACTGAAAAACAGAACAGAATTTGCTCAAGATAATGAAAGTCACCAAGGAAAATACAGTTGGAGATTATGTATTTTTTAAAAAAATTGAAAGATCTGTGTCCATACCCTCCTGCTAAGTATAAAAGCTGCATTGTAGAGTTCTGGTGGGCTCGGAAATCAGCAGCCCTTGGTAGAGACAAATGGCACTTGGTTCATTTGTGATATTGATGCTTAGAAAATATGGATGGTTTCCTGAAGCTAAGTTGAGAACTTGCCAGTAATGTCTGTCACTGTCTGAGATGCATCTCAGTTCTTCAAAGAAAAGTGCAGAAGGACATGTAGGATTAAGTCCTGAGGATCTTTCCCACTAACAGAGGCACTTTCTTCCAAGGTGCTTTCCTGTGGTGGAAGGAGCTCTCTGTTTCACACAGCATTAGTTGAGCATCTTCCATCAGGAGAAGGCTTCTTCCACCAGAGTAAAGCTTCTCAACTAGGGGATGAATCCATGGGATCCAACCTGTTGTTTCAACACGATTTCCAAATGTCAATGACTGTTTCCCTCATATCTCATTGGTCTTGAAAAACCAATATTTCATACAGAAGGTTCAAGTCACCTTCCTAATATATAAAGGATTTTTTTAATGTGAAGGGAGTCTTCAGTTACTTCATTCAGTTTTAGTCTTTTTAGTGTACATGTTTTCCCTCCCATTTTATGCTTACCCTATGAAGTGGGTTAGGCTAAATCAGAATGACCATCTCAAGGCTACTGAGTGAGCTACATGGCACAGCTGGGACTCAGTGTAACATTCTAACCACTACACTGTGAGGGCCACTGGGGAAACTATAAACAGCAATTCACCATCTGCAGCCTGATGTTCTAAGAATTCATTTCCATATAATTTAACATAACTGGACACATAACTGATTTCTCATTGCTAGTCACTGATCTCAGACTCCAGGCAAATAGCTTGGAGAAAGAACCCCTCTGCTGCTCATCACATGATCACACCCCTGGAAGAGTACAATCAATCCTTTCATTTTTGCACATTGCTAAGGAACAGAACACAGGATTTCTCCTGCAACCATAGCCAATGGTGTCAAGCACACAGCAGCTGTTTCATGCTAAGCATTTAGTAATGGGCACAGTGTGCCTTTTCTAGACTACAGAAGGAGTGAAATAAATCCCTTAATTAGACTATTGTTCTTTGGATGTGTTGCCTGGCTTTCTGGATGATAACCTTATGTTTAGCTTGGACCATCCATCCTTCCCCCCCCCTCAAAAAAAAATTCTCCTAAAGCAGCAGACACAATTCATGAGTTGATACTCAACCCTCAACACCATGAGGCAACTTTTCTATATGATCCAGAAATGGAACAACCTCTACAAAGAAAAAGGAGTGAGCATTCAGCCCTAAAGAGAAGAGTATTGTCTGCATTTTATAATCCTCTGCTGAAACAATTTGTTCCTGGTGTGATTACAGAATTTCAGATTTATCTGGAGCAAGAAAGGTTATCTGAAAACCTCCTGAGGATCTCACTAGCCTAGGATTGCCAGATCAGGTTGGGAAAGTTCTGGAGATTTGGGGATGGAGCCTGAGGAGAACAGGAACTTCAGTGGGGTACAATTCCATGGAGTCCACCCTCCAAAGCATCCGTTTCCTCTAGGGCAACTGAACTGCATAGTTTGGTGATGACCAGTAATTCTGGGGAATCCCCAGGTCTGACCTGGAGACTGGCATCTACTAGCCCTCCCATCTTCTTTCACCTTTTTGTTCGGCCTTGAATCTGATGTTACGTATTGCAATACTTGTAAAAATTACTTCACAATAAGTTAAGTTTAAGATTATTAAATTTATACCCCACCCTCCCTGCCAAGGCAGGCTCAATCCTTGTATCTTCCATCCATCCATTTTGTGGTAGGATGAATTATGTACTCAGCCTAAGGCTTAGGAAACCTAGGAAATTTTTGGACCACAACAAACACCCAAGGTGTCCTTGCACATGGTTGCGTCTGAAACCAGACTTTATGGGAGACATGTGGCTACTTTTGTAAGCATGTTCACCCCCTCCTCGTGTCCAGTCATACAGATTGTATGATATGACGTCTCTGTGCTATAAGATTCCCACCTGTATCTCCCCCCTCCCCCCCCAAAAAATCTGCAGCACAGTAATCTTTTGTTTCACAGTTAGTACAGGGGAAGAGGAAGTGACTTAGTACTGCTGTTTACAGCAAAAGCAATGCATCACCCAAACATTTAATTCCAGCCTTGGTTGCCCAACAGTAGAATGGAGAAATGAGACATCCCATAGCATAAGCTGTATGAAATAGTTTGGGAAGAGCATTCTTCCCAAGAGCATAGTCCTGGATGCTGGTGCATATTACCAGCATTGTGTCAAACATTGTATACTTGTGTGATATTATAGAAGCCAGATTTCAGAATTGTCACTAACCCAGAATTAAATATGGGCACATCAAAGTAGTAGCTCCCACCTTTCTTCTTTCGTTTTTACTAACAGATGCAGAAATGTCCTCTTTGAAGATAAGACCTCCTGGGACTTGTTCTCAGGCTCAGCCAGGCCTGAACCCAGGATGTGCTAGTCGCAATATAGATAAGGAGCCCAGCGTGTGAATTTCACACGTGAATGTAGAATTGTTTATAGAACCTTTGATGTGCCATTTTAAAGCTTGTATTCTGGTGCTACAAAGTATCAGTCCCAATCTTCAGCTCCAATGAGCCACATGGATTATCAATAAGCCTAACTTTGTTTCAAAATCCAAGGACAGGTTATTTTGAAATCTCATGCTTGAGACATTGTACTGGTGTAAGATTTCCTTGGTATCCCATGCAATGCACAGGCTGGCTTTATTTTATTCATCAAATTTTTTATTTTTATTTTTCAAATTTATATCCCGCCAGGTGGCTAACAACAGTTTAAAAACATTAGCAGTTTACAAACATATTAAAATTAGATCTATAAAAACATTTCCATATATATTAAAAATCCGAGATGACAAGCTTCTGTTTTTCATTATATAAATCCAGTGAGATTGTTGATGTTGAAGGTAATAGCCACCTCCCCCCTAACCATTAAAGGTGAGTTTGAAAAGTTCAGTCTTATAGGCCCTGCGGAACTGTGGCAGGTCCCGCAGGGCCCTGATGTTTTCAGGGAGGGCAAAGTGGGGGCTGTTACTTAGAATGCTCTGGCTCTAGTGCTGGTCAATCGAGCTTCTTTCGGTCCAGGGATCTTAAGGAGATTTTAAGACCCTGAATGTAGTGCTCTCTGGGGTACGTATGGGGAAAGGCGGTCCCGAAGGTAGACAGGTCCCAGGCCATATACAGCTTTAAAGGTTAGAACCAGCACCTTGAAGCGAATCCGGAATCCCATAGGCAACCAATGTAATGCTTTCAGCACAGGTTGAATGTGCTCCCGTACAGGTAGCTCCATTAACAACCTGGCTGCTGCATTTCTTCAAAATCAGGGGTTGTTTTGTAGAAAAATAGATGGTGGAGCTCATTAGCATAACTCATTAGCATATGTCACCCCACCCCCCACCCCAGCCAAAAGCAACCCGATGCAAGAAAGGAGAGCCATGGGCGAGTGAGGCATGCTTGGGCTGGCTAGAGATCCAGCCAGCTCAAGCAGGCCTCACTCACCTGGGGTTCTCCTGGGCGGCCCCCCCAGTCAAAAGGCCAGCAAGCCACCCGCCGCCCAAAATCACATAAGAGATGGAGAACAGGTGGTGCAGGCTTCTCCAGGGGTTAACGAGGACTGCTGGGGTCTGGCAAAGCTCCTGGTGACTGGCTGGCTTCCGCTTTCCTAATTCAGGGATTGTTACACAGCTGCACCTACTATTGAATGTACATGGCAGATGGGGAGGAAGAGGGGGAACCCTCAGAAAGGTTCAGGAGCTGTGCTACTGTGAGCTCCTGCTGAATCTGAGGCCTGTTCCAAATATTCCTGACTTATGCTCTAGAAGAAAGTTGATTTTGTGAAATGAGTAAAGTTAAAGTCCAGTGGCACCTTTAAGACCAACAGTGTTTTATTAAAGGTATGAACTTTCATGTGCACGCGCACTTCTTCAGATATAATGAAATGGTAGAAAAACATTCAAACTTATAGAAAAATTAGCATATAACATGATGAAGATATTTTAAGATATGCAGAGTTAAAATTGGAATAACAAGTTCAGTATATAAAGTCAACAGCTATATGGATTTAATTAGGAGGGAACAACTGTTGAAGCAATAAATATGTCAAGATAGGAGATAAATGTGTAAGAAAATCCCTTCTAATTGTGTGAAGTAAACTTAGCACATGAAAGCTCATACATTGAATAAAACTTTGTTGGTCTTAATTAAGGGTGCTACTGGACTCTAACTTTATTCTATTGCTTCAGATCAACATAGCTCCCCACCTGGATCTATCTTAGTGAAATGAGTTTTGAGAATTTTAGTCTTCCTTGTGAGTTTTATTCATCATGTTGTAGAACTTGGAAATTGTTCTTGCAACTATATGGCAAAATATTCAGTGACATGCTAGAAGATGGGTTAGCTTTTCCTGACTCTGGTCTAGTTTTCGCACCTCTTGAATGTTACAGGTTTGTATACTGTCTGATATATTGATGAACAGTATTCAGGAGCATTCAACCAGCTTTATTTTACAGGTCAACAACTGTAACTAGTCTGAAGGAGTAGGACCATCTCACATGTGGCTTCACTTTATAGAAACTTAAACAGAGTGACAATTTTGTAAATCTACTCTGTACGTTATTCTCTGACTGATATACACCATTGCATCTAAATTTTTGAAGAAAAATTCAAAGAAATTTGGAGGACCTTGCTGGGTGAAATCTCCAAGAAATTATACGGGATGTAAAAGCAAGTTTGATAAAACACATACATGAAGTTGCCTTATATTGAATCAAATGGGTTCATCAAAGTCAGCATTGTCTACTAATACCAGTAGTGGCTCTCCAGGGTCTCAGGCAGAGGTCTTTCACATCACCTACTGCCTGGTCCTTTTAAGCAAACAGAGAGGCAGTTTGGTGTATTGGTTAAGTGCATGGACTCTAATCTGGGAGAATCGGGTATGATTCCTCCCTTCTTCACATTCACCTGCTGATGTGACCTTGAGTCAGTCACAAGTTCTTGCAGAGCTGTTCCTCTCAAGAGCAGTTCTCCAATTCTGACATGTTTATTATCTTTGCTGTTTTCTCATTTAACTAATAATATCAAGATCAAACTTGTTATTCTTTCCATTTGTTAATTTTACTATTTTGCCATTGGATTCTAACTTTGTACTATTTTGCATGATTAACCACTACCCACAAGCTATATGTAGCACTGCTAACTGCACCCCATTTCATTGTCTGATGAACTGTGCCTGCACATGAAAGCTTGCATTCTCAATAAAACGTGGTTCGTCTTAAAGGTGTTACTGGGCTCCAACTTTGTTCTGTTGCTTCAGACCAACACGGCTGCCCCCCTCGATCTTTCTAGAGCAATTTCTGTAGGGAGGGGAAGGGAAAGGAGATTGTAAGTCCCTCTGAGACTCTGAGTGAAGGGTGGGGTATAAATTTGATCTCTTCTCTTCTTCTTAACTGGAGATGTCAGGGATTGAACCTGGGACCTTGTGCATGTAAGGCAGATGCCATTCCAATGAGCCACTGAAACATGTAATGCTTCTCACCAAAGTGAATCCACACATCTCTAAAATGAAACTGAGTGGTGTATCTCATAGGTCTTCATGGCAAAGAAAAATTGGAGGAGTTTCCAGAAAGTAAGTGAAATGTTGTGGGAGGTTTTGCATAATCCCCACAATGTGCAAAGAACTGGAAACAATCTCCTCCAAGCTTAATAAAGACTCATCTGTTTTCAAGTGACAGAGATGTTTCCAATGGAATTTAGACATGAAGCTTATTTTAAAGAGGTTTTTCTTTTGTCTCTGTGTGTTTCTTGACCTTGGAGTCCACCAACCCCTGATCTGCATGCATATTTGAGCCATAATTGCAACTGTAACCTATTGCATGCTTGAAAAACAAATCAAGGAACCACCTCAAAGGATGAGGTCCCTCCCGAAGGATGTCATCAGGGTTGGTTGTGGAGATGGTTTCTGTGATGTGGATGGCTTCCCCTTCCAGTTATTGTCCCTTGCTTACTTGTTGGTCTGTTGGGAGGGGGGAGGGCTTTTAAAGGCCTGTTCTGAAGTCTTTGAAGTTTACAGTACTGTGTAGAATGTTCTTTTGGGGCTGATTTATGTTGAAAAAATGTATGGAATTTTCTTTCAAGTTGCCAGACATGTGGATATTCTGTACTAGTTAAGTGCTATGTGTATCACAAACTCTACTCTAGCTTGATGTAAATATTCTTCAAATTTACAGAACTAGATTCTCTCTCTCTCTTTTATAACAGTTTTGGATCTGGCCCCATATTTGGTTTCTCACTAGGTCTCTGTTCCTTTATTGACTTTCTTTCTGACTCCCATCCCTTCCAGCTGTTCACTTTTCAACCTCACTTCCCCCACCTCTTTCCAAATTCTGATTTTGCTGCATGCATTTCATAGTGTTCAAAGGATTTATTTCTGTGATCCTTTCAACCACTGTGGATTACTGGACAGAGTTAATGACCCAGGATGGCCTGTTAACTGACAGCAGCTTATGTCCTGTCAGTGAGTTCATGGCAGAGATAACGTTTTGCCGTGGATATTCACAGTTCACCCAAGACAGAAGAGGGTATATATATTTCTGCTATTTTTCTCCCTCCCAGCTCAGACCTCGGTTTTCTCCCCTTTAATGTTCTTGTGGGTCTGTTGCCCCTCCACAGGAACAATTTCACAGGGCTTAGTGGGTGGCAACAGGAGAGGGGAGGGTGTGGGGCAAACCTGTTCCATAAAGTCTGCTCTGACATAGGATCTTGCTGAATACAAGCCACTGAATAATACATTTGGATCTGCTGAATTTTATAATATTGTTATTGTTCTTATGGTAGGATCAGGCCCCCAGAGGGTTCCTGTTGGGCCTGCTAGCAACTCATTGTTGGCTGCTTCCTTCACCCTCTCTTGCTTCCTTCTGTGTCGCAGCTTGCTTTGCCAGGCTTACTCAATCGCACTGGCTTACTCAATCCCTACAGAGCAAAGCCTCTATTTTCTCCGTTGGCTGAGGCACCTCCCTTCGGGAGAAAGGGGGGGGAGGGAGAGTCTGCTTTGCTAGGCTTTCTCCAGCACCGCCACTGGGAAGCTGTCGCAAGGCTGGTGCCCAAGACCAGATGCCGCCCCTCACTTCCTCGGCGAGGGTGAGCTCAGTGGCAGCCATAGTGGGGCTTCTGGCCTCAGCATGCATGCATGCTCACCTGCTGTTGCTCTGCTCTTTGCATCTGTGCTTGGAAGCACAGACACGAGGGACAGAGCAACAGCGAGTGAATGGCATATGTGTGTGCTCCCACCGAGAGCATTATTTCCCTTACTGAGGAAGTGAGGGCATGCAGGAGCACCAAAACCAGTGCCCTCCCCTCAGACCCATGCTCCAGGGAGCCACCTCATGCTGTCTAATGGCAACGCCAGCTCTGGCTCTCTCAATCACACAGCAGAGCTACTGAGCCAAGACTCTCTTCCAGTTTGGTGTAGCGGTTAAGTGCACAGACTTTTATCTGGGAGAACCGGTTTTCATTCCCCACTCTTCTACATGCACCTGCTGGAATGACATTGGGTCAGTCATAACTCTCTCGGAGCTGTTCTACTCTAGAACAGTTCTTGGAGAGCTCTCCCACCTACCTCATAGTGTCTGTTGTGGGGAAGGGAACAGAAAGGAGATTGTAAGATACTCTTGAGACTCCTTTGAGTAGTGAAGGACAGGGTATAAATCCAATCTCCTCCTCCTCATCTTTCTTCTATTGGCTGAGGCTCCTCCCCCACCTCATCCCCTGAGGAGGAAGGGAAAGACTAAGAGCTTCCTTTGCTCAGTTCCCTTGATTGCATGGGAGAGATACAAAGCACCCTTAAGGCCAATGAAGTTTTATTCAAGGAATGAGCTTTTTGCCTTGCTACAGAAAGAGAGTGTGTATTTTGTTGGCTCATTATGCCAGGGCTCTCCTGGATACAGCTGGATCCTCCCCCTTTTTACTGTATTCATGCTTTCATGATCCAGTCTTTCTCAGTAGGAAAGCAATCTGAACTAATCAGATGAGGAATAACAAGCCAGAGAGGTGGATTAGGCTGAGAGTGTGTGTCCAGACCAAGTTCACATGTTCTTGACCAGCACATGAATCAACTTATGTACAAAAGCTCACAATTCCCAGCCATTTAATGTTCTCCTTTGAGTCTTAGGCTCAAAGCATTGACCGTGAGATTTCTGTAATGAATGTCAATAAATCAAAAGTAGATTTGCAACTTACAGATGCAAACCTGAACAACACCTGAACAATAGAGTCAAGATTGCTACACCACAGACATCGTCTTCAGATTTTGATGCAATAATTCAGAGCAAGAGGTGTCCAAGACAGTTAAATAAATAAAATATTGCAAGAGTGCTAATGTTTTATTTTAAGTTTTTAAAGAAATCTTTAATTGTGTTTGTGTATTTTATAAAGTTTGTATCTCTGCTATCTGGCATTACATCTTATGACACACATGGCCTGGCCTGACAAGGTCTCATTTATGTCAGATACAGCCCTCATAACAAATGAATTTGACACCCCTACTTTAAACTATGATTCAATATTTAACCACCTTCCTACATGCCTGTAGAAGCTGGCAGAGAAGAGCACCTTGCTAATCTGCAGAATGTTAAAATATGGCTTAGCTAAGTGCCTAAATTCAGCCCTGCCTCAGGTTTATTTATTTTTTTTATTTTTATTTATTTATATTATTATTATTATTTATTAATTTATTGCTTACTAGTTAACTAGCTAATGTATTGCTTAGTAGTTAACTGCTCGTGGCGTAGAGTGGTAAAGCTGCAGTACTGCAGTCAAGCTCTCTGCTCACGACCTGAGTTCGATCCTGACGGAAGTTGGGTTCAGGCAGCTGGCTCACAGTTGACTCAGCCTTCCATCCTTCTGAGGCTGGTAAAATGAATACCCAGCTTGCTGGGGGGAAAGTGTAGATGACTAGGGAAGGCAATGGCAAACTACTCTGTAAAAACGTCAGCCGTGAAAATGTTGTGATGTGGCATCACCCCAGAGTTGGAAATCACTGGTGCTTGCACAGGGGACTACCTTTACCTTTAGTTAACTGTTTATATTGCCATAGATTGTTGTCATAAACCTTTCTACAACAGTTTATTTCCCTGCAAATTGGTAGGAGTATTCACTTGACTTGTGAGTGGTGTTTGTGGAAGTAGAATGGCCAGTATCTATCTGTATACAGTTCACAACATTTTCAAGTTGTTTTTGGCTTTTTATTATGATTAGATAGTACAAATAAGATTGGGCATCATTTTTTTATTATGCACATAAAGCTGAGGAACAATCCTTTAGCTTTTGGTCAACATATTGACTGTTTCTAATTGCAAAGTCTTATAAATTATCATAGCTCCATTCTTCCATGCTTCAGTTGCGCACATTAGATTTAAAATCATGTCAGAAGCCTTTCTTTCTCTCATGCTTTTCATTAATATAATATAATATAATATAATATAATATAATATAATATAATATAATATAATATAATATAATATAATATAATATAATATAATATAATATAATATAATAGATTGCCAGATAAACTCTGCATCAGATAGAGGCAAAGACACACAGTTAGCTACACAGATTTGAAAAAAAGCAAGAATCTGATGCAGATCCACAGTCTTTAGCCTAACTTTACAGGACAATCACAAGTGGGCTGGGTTACTGGGTTTCTCAACCCTGTGGCCGGATCCTGCTCCTGCCGCACAACTGCGCTGAGTCAAGCTTGCAGGCTTCCGGAAGCTAAGGAACTGCCTATGGCGCCTGCCCCAAAGCCTTTCCTGGCGTTTTAGTCTTTGGTCAAGAAATAATATTCAAGCCAGGACTGTTACCAAATGTCAACTAAAGAAAAAATGTGTAGTGAATCTAAACATTACTGCTTTGGAGAGGGAACCAAAAAAGATAACACTAGTGAAACGTCTTCAGAGAGGCTCATCTAGGGATCTTGATAGACCATACACTGAACATGAGTCAGCAGTGTGATGCTGTAGCTGAAAATGCAAATGTAATTTTGAGCTGTATCAACAGAAGTATATTGTCCAGATCACACAAAGTGATGGTATCGCTTTACTCTGCTGTGGTTAGACCTCACTTAGAGTATTGTATTCAATTTTGGGCACCCCAATTTAAGAAGGATATAGATAAGCTGGGATGTGTCCAGAGGAGGGCAACAAAGGTGAGAGGTTTGGAGACCAAGTCCTATGAGGAAAGGTTGAAGGAGCTGGAGATGTTTAGCCTGAGAGGAGACAACTGAGAGGTGATAAGATCACCATCTTCAAGTACTTGAAGGGCTGTCATGTAGAGGAGGGTGCAGAATTGTTTTTGGTTGTCCCAAAAGGTTGGACTGAAACCAACAGGTTGAAATTAAATCAAAGAGTTTCCAGCTAAACACTAGGAAGAACCCCCTGTCAGAGCAGTGCCTCAGTGGGACCTCCTGCGGAGGTGGTGGGCCCTCCTTCCTTGGAGGTTTCCTTCCAGAGACTACATGGCCATCTGACAGGAATGCTGATTCTGTTAACTTGGGCATATCATGAGAGGGAGGGCAGGAAGGGTTGCATCAGTACTTAGTTCTTGTGGCCCTTTCTTACACACCCAGAGTAATGCTAATTGCCACTTTGGGGTCAGGAAGCATTTTTTCCAGGCCAGTTGGCCAGGGATTCTGGAGTTGAGTGTTGCTTTGTTTTGGGTTTTTTTCCATCTTCTGGGTGTGGAGCAGGGGTCACTGGGGGTGGAGATAATTGTGAATTTCCTGCATTGTGCAGGGGGGTGGATGAGATGAACGTAGGTACCTCTAAATCTATGATTCTGTGATTCTGTATGTCATGATCCTAGACCTAGTGCAGCGTATAAGCTCCAGGGAAGCCTGTATTAGAGTAGCAACCAGGCCTACCAGGATTCCTTCTGTCCCTCTGATTGAATGGAAAACCCCAATGGAGAATGGAGGGGTAAGATCTTGGAGAAAAGGATAAGAGGCCTAGCTAGCGAGGGGGAAGTGTTCTCTCTGGAAAGGCTGAGCTGGAGAGAGGCTGCAGCAGGAGGGTTCCTTCATCCAAAGAGGGATGACTTGGTTTGAAATTAGAAGGAGGGAATGTGTAAATCTTCGTGGTCTCTGCTTCCCACCCTTGGGATAAAGCACCTGCACCGATCCCTGATAGGTATCTAGAAAGCCTGGGATTTTTCACTACTGGCACCCAGTGAACATGTGCAGAAGCCCCAATACACATGCTCCCAGGGCCAGTGTGAGAATCCCTCCAGTTCCTTTTTTACTGCCACATCGGACAGACCCGTTAGTCAGTGCTCCGGTCAATACTTACCTTTATCTTTTCATATTTGTTTTCTTCGTTTCCTCATATCTTCTGTTGTTTCTTTCTTTGTTGGACTTTAAAAAAACCAGTTCAGTTGCTGCCTTAAATCCTTCACCCTCCCGGGTGCCTCCGCCTCATCGTGACTTTCCCGCCACTACTGTCTATGGAAAAATGCTGGGGCTTTTTCAACAGGTGTTTGCAGTGTGGCAGCAAAATTGCCCCTTCAAATGGGCATTCACTGTGCCTCTTGTGTCTTGGCAAGGGCCATCGGGTTGAGTTCTGCCCTCATTGCTCAAAATTCTCTAAGCAGATGAGAAAAAACCAAACAGCCAGTCTCTCAGCACCCTTAGTAGAATCGGCCCTGAAACCGCCGACAGTTGACTCTGCGGAACTGACAGTGGCTACCCCGATTGCTTCATCGACCAGGAGTTCAGGGTTGAAGCCTGCCAACTTTGATTGTGCTACTAAAAGGTCATTGGATTCTGCAGATGCATTCACTCCAGCTAAGAAGCATCAAGATGAACTCAAACAAAAAAAGCATTGACAGCGTGCCTCGCACGCCCTCACCATCGAAAACCTCACCAATATGTCCCACCGTGAAAGATTTTGGCATCCCTGGACCAACATGGAAGTCCCTTGGTAGCAGGAAAGCTCGAGTCTCAGCCTCTCCACTTGTTGAGTTCAAAGCCTAAGATCGATTTAAACTAGCAGACTTCCAGATCTGCCTCTCACAGGCAGAGTGAGAGTGGAGCGGTATCGACCTTGATATATCAGCACCGATAGTCAGGGGTTCCAGGCAGATCCCAGTGAAACCAGTTAATGGATACAGACTTGGGGTTACGGGCACCACCTAGACTGCCCCCTTCATTGTTTTGGGAACATTGCCAGTGGCCCTACCCCTATGGGCCTTACTCATATCCTCCAAAGTACCTGTGGTACAATCCTCAGGAGATGCCAAATTGGGACCAGCACTCAGAGGTTTTCCATAAATCGCAACTCTCTCGCCATTCCCGGGCTCAAATGCCTCCGTCAGCATCGATCTCAGCAACACCGACTCATCCTTCAGACCTGCCCTCCCCTCCTAGGCTGCCAGAATGCACTGAAGTTGAGGACGCAGCATCCTCATCGGACTCGGAGACTGGGGCAGAGGACTTGGGTGATCAGGCTCCAACCAAATCCTCCCCCAACCCTCATATTGCAGATGACCTCCCCATTTCTCTCTCTGAGGACCTTAAATCTATGAGGATTTGGTTAAACGTGTACCTCAATCCCTCTCTCTCCCTGTAGTTTAGCCACAACTGGTGATGGACGACACTGTCTTTGATATTATGCAAAGAGATACCTCAACATCAGTAGCCTTACCTATCACAAAGGTTGTTCTACAGACTATCAAGGAAACGTGGGCGAAGCCTGCTTTCACACCTATATCATCCCGAAGACTGGACCACATGTATTGGGTTCAAGAACCAGGAATAGAATTTATTTTCAACCATCCCAGACCTAATTCGGTGGTTGACTACTCTTTGAAGGCTCGCAAAACTCACTCCTCTCCACCTGACAAGAAGGGGGAAAAAATAGACAATGCAGGTAGGCATTTCTATTTAGCGGTAGCACTTGAAGTTAAGATTGCATGTCTCAGCAAAGACCTCTGCTATTTGCTTGAGGCGTCATTCTTGGCTAAGGTCCACGGCCTTACAGCAGGATACCAGATCTTACATGGAAGACCTGCCCTTTGAAGGGGAGAGTCTTTTTAGTTCCACCACAGATACTGTCCCACAAGAAATGGACAAGAGCATTAAAACCTCATGTAATCTCAGCATCTCAACATCTGCCAGATCCAATAAACCTAGGCCCTGGAACAAACCCTGGTCTAAGCATCCTTACCAGAAGCAGCAGAATGACCAAACTTGGAGGTCACGCTCTAACCAAAATGACAGCAGATCCCAGTATGGCACCAAGAACAAGTCTAAGTTTTCCACCACAGCTTCTTCCTCTGGTAAACCTAAAGGGACCAGGCCCCCTAAGCAGAGCCTTTGACTCCCCAGATGGCATTATTTCCCCCACCAGTACCTTTGGACCCATCTGCCTCCACCCATACTTACCTGCTTGGCGGAACATCACCACGAACAAATTGGTCCTCCCAATTATAGAGCAAGGGTACAAGATAGAGTTTGAGCAGATTCTGACATGGTCAGTCCTAGTTATTACACCACCTTCTCCCACCCTCCTGGAGGAAATTTACAGCCTGCTGGACAAACAAGCCATAGAACCAGTACCGTTTCCTTTATGGGGTCTGGGGTTCTACTCCAGGTATTTCACATTCCCTGACAGTGGGCTGCATCCAATTATGGACCTTCGGACCCTGAACAAGCTTATCTTGCACCAAAAATTTGTGAAGGCCACGCTTCTAACAGGAATACTCAACCTCCAAGCAAACTCTTTGAGCAGAGGGGCTGCATCCCCACATGAGTGGGAACGCAATTGGACCTACCTCCTGTGTGTCTTCCAGAAGTGGAGACAACCTCAAATCGATGTATCTGATTTTAGCTTTCCATCTCCTCTCCCCTCCCTGGAGCCTCTACCTAGGAAAAGGACAATCTTTCTTTGCATTGAGAACCAAAGCAGCTTACATCATTCGCTTCTCCCCCTTTAGATCTGCACAACAACCCAGTGAGATAGGTTAGGCTGAAAGTCTGTGACTGGTCCAAAATCACCCAGTCAGCTTCCAAAGCAAGAACCTGGGTCTGGCAGACCCAGCTGTGAAGCGCTAACTCCTATGCTACCTTGGCTATCATAAGGGGGCTGCTGCACAGAAGCCACAGAATTCCAAATTCTGCTGCACAAAAGCCACAGAATTCCAAATTCCACACAAGAGTAGCTAAATTTCAGATGGAGCCTGACGATCTCCTGGTATTACAACTGAACTCCAGACAACAGATCTCTCTCCCCCCTGGGGAAAATAACTGCTATGGCATTATATTCAGCTGAGGCCTCTCCCTTTACTAACAAAACCAAAGTTAGTTGCTTAGCCTCTGTCTAGCAGCTTCCCAGTGCCCCAATCCTCATCTGTCCTGTGGCAAAGCTGAGGGGAAGAGGAAGGGAGTGACAGGAAAGAGGTGGCCATCATTACCTCTGAGGAAACACTCCTGGTGAGCCAAGCCTTGCTGCCTATTTTCATTACCACCTTCATTTCCTGTCTCTTCACCATCTCCCTGATACCACTGCCCACTTTCTCTTCCAAATGCCGCAGAGAGTTGGTAGGCAACAGCAGGTGGGATACTGCCTAGGTCATCATGCCTCCTCAAAGTGGCCCTTCTTGGTCTCCTGCTTCTGACAATATATTTGGGCAAAAAAAAATAATAACTAAATATATGTTGCTGACCCCTGAATAGTGCTGTTATTGGGAATGGAATTTCTGTTTCCAAAATTCACTTTCCTTAGATTGCTTGGATATTAAGGAGAAATTGGGTAAAAGATAAATTAAGAGAATTGCTCTTAACAATGCTACATCTGAACTAAGTTACTGAATAGGAAGAAATCTTAAGACACTAGTTTGATAAAATATATATATAGAGAGAGAGAGTCAATGTACAGCTATGGTAACAAAAGGAAAAATCTAGAGTAGGGATTCCTAGGAATCTCTCTCGGCTTGACTTCGCGAACGAAGATTTAAGAAGGGTGCAGTAGTCCACGTCTGCTGCAGGCTCGCTGGTGGCTGACAAGACCAATGCGGGACAGGCAGATCCGGCCACAGTGGCTGCAGGGAAAAGTCTGATTTGGGGTTGGTGCTGTAGCAGTGCGATTCTTCCTCAATCTCCTTTTGTCCTCAAGACCAGCTATGCTTGCGTTCTCAAAGGAAGAGACAGCCTGGTGGATGGTGTGCCTCCATGCTTTGCGATCTGAGGCTAGGTCAGACCACTGGTGATGGTTGATGCGACAGGTGCCAAGGGATTTCTTCAAGGAGTCCTCATACCTCTTCTTTGGTGCCCCTCTATTTTGATGGCCGGTGGAAAGTTCGCCATACAGAACAATCTTGGGAAGGCGGTGGTTTTCCATCCTAGAAATATGCCCTGCCCAGCGCAGCTGCGTCTTCAACAGCAGTGCCTCGATGCTGGTAACCTCCGCCCTCTTGAGGACTTCAGTGTTGGTCACAAAGTCACTCCAGTGGATGTTGAGGATGGTGCGAAGGCAGCGCTGATGAAAGCGCTCAAGGAGTCGCAGGTGATGACGGTATAAAACCCACGATTCGGAGCCATAGAAGAGGGTTGTCATCACAACCGCTTTGTAAACATTGATCTTTGTGCCTTTTTTCAGATGCTTGTTGCTTCACACTCTTTTGTGCAGTCGGCCAAATGCATGGTTTGCCTTTGCCAGCCTGTTGTCAATCTCCTTGTCGATCTTGGCATCTGAGGAGATGATGCACCCCAGGTAGCTGAACTGCTGGACTGTCTTCAGAACTGATTCACCCACATTGATGCAGGGAGGGTGATAATCTTCCTGGGGTGCAGGCTGGTGGAGAACTTCTGTCTTCTTCAGACTAACTTCTAGGCCGAATAGCTTGGCAGCCTCTGCAAAGCAGGACGTCATATGCTGCAGAGCTGATACCGAGTGGGAGACGAGTGCAGCATCATCAGCAAACAGTAGCTCTGGGATAAGTTTTTCCATTGTCTTGGAGTGAGCCTTTAGTCACCTCAGGTTGAACAGGCTGCCATCAGTGCAATAGCGGATGTAGACACCATCGTCATCATCTAGATATTCTGTGGCTCTTTGAAGCATCATGCTAAAGAAGATCGTAAAGAGAGTTGGCGCGAGAACGCAGCCTTGCTTTACACCTGTGCCTATTGGGAAGGGCTCCGAGAGGTCGTTGCAGTGTCTGACTTGGCCTCGCTGGTCCTCATGTAGCTGGATGATCATGCTGAGGAACCTTGGGGGACATCCTAAACGTTCCAAGATTTGCCACAGGCCTTTCCTGGTAACGGTATCGAAAGCTTTGGTAAGGTCGACAAAAGTCACATATAGACCCTTATTCTGTTCCCTGCATTTCTCTTGGAGCTGCCTGAGAACAAATACCATGTCGGTGGTGCTCCTGTTAGCTCTGAAGCCGCACTGGCTCTCTGGGAGGAGTTCTTCTGCAATGGTGGGCACCAGTCTGTTCAGGAGTATTCTGGCAAGGATTTTGCCTGCGGTGGAGAGCAGGGTTATCCCCCGGTAGTTGGAGCAGTCTGACTTTTCCCCTTTGTTCTTGTGTAGAGTGATGATGATTGCATCGTGAAAGTCCTGTGGTAGTTTGCCTTGTTCCCAGCAGGTGACAAGTACTTTGTGAAGTGTGCTATGTAGTACTGTGCCCCCATGCTTCCAGATCTCTGGTGGAATTCCATCAACTCCCGCTGCCTTGCCACTTTTCAGTTGCTTGATGGCTTTAACAGTCTCTTCTAGGGTGGGGATCTCATCCAACTCTGTTTTCACTGGTTGAAGTGGGGTAAGGTGGATTGCTGAATCTTGAACTATGCGATTGGCACTGAAGAGAACCTGAAAATACTCCGGCCACTGGTTCAGTATGGATGCCTTGTCTGTGAGGAGCACTTGGCCGTCTGCACTACGCAAGGGACTCTGAGCCTGATATGATGGACCATATACTGCCTTCAGGGCTTCGTAGAACCCTCTTAAATCACCAGTGTCTGCACACAGCTGGGTTCTCTCTGCAAGCTTGGTCCACCACTCGTTCTGAATGTTTTGAAGATTGCGCTGGAGGTTGCTACATGCAGCATGAAAGATTGCTTATTTCCCGGGACAGGAGGGCTGAGCAAGATGTGCTTGGTAGGCAGATCTCTTTCACTAGTAATTCTTGGATCTCTTGTTTGTTCTCGTCAAACCAGTCCTTGTTCTTCCTTGTGGAGAACCCGAGGACTTCTTCAGAGGTCAACAGGATGGTAGTTTTTAGATGTTCCCAGAGTGCTTCTGGAGAAGGGTCTTTGGGGCAACTGGGGTCCTCAATTCTTGATTGGAGTTTTGCCTGGAAGGCAGCTTTAACTTTGGCTGACTGAAGGCTGCCAACCTGAAGCTTCCTCCGAGGGATACCTCCTCTCCTGGGTGTGGGTTTAAAGTGAAGACGGAGATTGCAGCGTACAAGACGATGATCCGTATGACATTCCGCACTGGGCATTCGGTTGCACCATGACGTGGCAAACTCTGTGAGAAACGGGGGGGACCAGCAGGAAGGTGTTGCCATGGATGCAGCAATGCAGGAGAGGCCATTGCAGTGACCATCTGCCAGGCATAGCCGGACAGTGACCACGCGGCGTTCACTACACTGGGAAAGGAGAGGCTATGTAATGCGCATACACTTTCCCTGGGGGGGGGGGCAGGATACCCAAGAGGGAGCCCCCCTCCCCCCCCCATAGGAATAGGAACTAGGAATAGGCATTGGAAAAAATGGCCAATATTGTAATGCCATTTTATAGATCTGTGATGTATTCACATTTGGAATACTGTGTACAGTTCTGGTACCCCGTTTCTCAAAACAGAGCAGAAATGGGCAAGCAATATGGTTAAAGCACTAGAGCAATGGAATTCAGGATATTTAGCTGTCCAATGAGCCCAGTTTGGAATTATGCATAGTCAGGCACAGTCAATAGTTAGATGGGAGGCCACCAAGGAAGATAGGGGTTGCTACATGGAGGAGGGAATGGAAACCACCTCTGTTCATCTCATGCCTGGTGCATCCTGTGGAAAGGGTTGCCACAAGTCAGTTGCAACTAGACAGCACGTTTTTCTTGGGACATTTTTATTTAGAGAAAAAACAACTGAGGTTTATAAAATTATTTATGGGATGGAAACAGCCAGAGGGAGAACCTCTCATAATATAATACTTTAGCATCCAGTTACTTTTATGGGCATAACTTTCTAGACTGACCAAAAAAGTACTTTACCAAAAGAATAACTAATGCAAAATTCACTGGGTACAAGTTTAGTAAGCTTTAAAAGGGGATTGGACAAATTCATGAAGAACACAGCCATCCATGGCTATTAGCAACAATGTAGAAATGGACGCTCCTTATCAGAGCCAGTAGCAATCTGAATATGAGTATTGATAGCTTGTAAGCTTTTCAGTAGTATCCAGCTTGCCATTATGTGAACAAGTATGCTGGACTTGACCTGACCTGGGTAGCCCAGACAAGCCCACTCTCATCAGATCCTGGAAGCTAAGCAGGGCCAACTCTGGCAAGTACTTCAATGGGAGACCTTGGAATATGATTAGGTGGGAGGCGGGTCCAGACTTTATTCAGCCACCTCTCTGAATATCCTCCAGGCCCCCAGTAGGGATCAGTCACTAGAGGTCGCCACGACTTCCAGGTGCACATACACACTCACACACACACGTAAAAATACCACCACCACCACCCCCCAAAAAAATACTGGACTTCAGGAACTGTTGGTGTATTCCATCATGGCTGTTCTTATGTTCCCAGAAGAACAGAATGCTAGGGTAATCACCATTTTAATTTTTATACGTTGAAATCATAGATATAATAAAACCCTTACGAGTGGCTCGATCCTCAATTTTTGTTGGAAGTTGTGACTACCACCTTGCACTTTGTCTGTCATCACTCCCCCTTGTCATTGGGTAGCCTCGCTGTGACCCACCTACTGCTGGCCCTGTCAGGCCAGAACCCCATCAGTCAGCCTCTGACAAAGACAGTTGTCTGCTGAGAGGTTCTGCTGGAGCCTTACATATCACTACTGCTTTTCCTCAGTCCATTTCTCCACCCCAAAACAAAACTGCCACCATTTCGCTGCCTCCAACTAACACTGCCTACCAAAGCTCCACTAGCCCAGTATGCTTCCCCCGCCCCTACTGTTTGGGAGGTGAGGTATTTATATTTATAAATGTGCCAGAAAATCCTCCTTATGGGGCAGTATTCCACCTCTCTGTTTACAGCACAGTCTGTGGTTAAATCCAGTGTGAACTAATATCATGTGGCATACATACTTGCTTAAGTAGCATTGAGCATCGTTTAATAATTATATATACTGAAGAAAACTGACAGAAAAGAGTTAAACATTTTCAACTGAAGGAAAAGGAATGTTCCATCACAATGGGGGAAGGGGGAAGTTCAGCAGCAGCAGAAACAGACTCTCTATATTCTATATTCTCTATACTCAAGCCATCTTTCCACCTGCAAATAGTCTTCACTCTTTCTATTCAAATTAGGCTACATTGGGCTGCTTGCTTTAAAAGGCAGGAAGCCATTTGAAGAGTCCCTTTCGCTCCCCTCCCCCACCTGCAAGTAGGAGGAGTGAAAGGCAGGCTTCTAATGGCTACCTACCTACCTACCTACCTTCCTGACTGCTTGCCTGTCTTACTGTCATTTCTCTGTCTCCCTGTCTTCTTTCATTTCCCTTTATTTTATTTCTTTCTCCCAAACTTTAGCATAACTCTCCCTTCATTCATTCCTCTCATTCTTTCTCTGTCTTCCTTCTCCTTTTTATTTCTCTCACAGGCCTCATTTTGGGCAGGAGCTCACTGGAGTGGAGTTCCAGAACCCCTAAATTTTATTGCAGCCTTTCTTTCTTAAACCCCCCCCCCCCAAAAAAAATACTTGCTTCTGGGCTCCATTGTTCAACCCCCCTGTGAGAATTTTGCTGAACTCTAAGATTTGACAAACTTTCTCATATTTTTCCCCACAAAAAATGGGGAAATAACCAAAACATATAAAGCAGACAGATGGAAATCTTCATCATGGCACTGTGGCCACATAAGAGAAAGTAATTTTAAAGGATGATGGGAGGTGGTAAATATGATGGTAAGGTGACAATTGTAATTCAAGAAGCATGTTAAAGTAGATTCTGAGCTGATATAATTTAGTACACCTTCCGGAGATGTCAGGGGTGTGTGGCATGTGGAAAGAGTAATGCAAATGAGTTGTGCTAATGAGTTCTGGCACCTTTTCTTCTACAAAATGACCCCTGCTCTCCGGGCCCGTAACCAGAAAATTTTAGATGGGGGACCCAGGGGATAAAAATTTAGGTGGGTGGGCGGGCAAGCAAGAAAGGTGGAGGGCAACTGAGAAAGGCAGCAGCTTGGAGGAGAATGCACCTTACCCAGCTGCTCTCGCCTTCAAGGTGAAAGCAGCTGGGCAGGGCATCGGTGCAGCTTCTCTGAGCTCAGCTTCCCTTGCAAGGGAGGCCCAACTCAGAGGAGAACACATCCTGCATGGCTACTCTTGCCTTCAAGGTGAACGCAGCCAGGTGGGACATCAGCGCAGCTTCTCTGAGCATGACTCGGAGAAGAACGCTTCCACAGTGTGCTCTCAGAGGTGCTCTGTGCCTCCGAGAGCACACTGCACAGGCCTGGCTTGACTAGAGCCTGCCCAACCCTCCTTCCATACTGCTGCACCTGCTCTCCCCATGGGCAGGGGTGAGGCAGCAGGGCAGGCACAGGTGGGAGGGCACAGGTGCCGGCCTGGGATGCCTGAGGCCCTAGCATCAGGCCTGCCAGGATCCTGGGCTGGTGAAAGAGGTGGTGGCAAAGGATGACAGGCTCCAAGTGGTGGAGAGGTGCCCTGCCACCCCCTTCAACTGTCTGGGTTCCAGGCAGGTGAAAGAGGCAGCATGCTTTCTTCTTTTCAGATATAAAAGTAAAACTCTGCAAAGGTGAGGAGCATGTTTTTAAATGTAATAGCATTTTGAATGATGCGAGTTTGTAGCAGGTGGATTCAGTGCTCAGTAGATCTGGAGCAAAGCTGAATGGAGAAAGGGCCTTTCACTCTTTTCTCCCCATCTTTTCCCTACCATTCTTTCTCTGTCTCTGTCTTTCTGTTTGTCTATCTTCCTTCCTTCCTGCCACCTACACATTTATCACCCCCCTCCTGAATATTTTTTCTAGGGCCCGTTGTACTTCTGCCTACAGCGGGCTTTACTGCTAGTATTATTATAAATCATACACTGCATGTCATGGATAGGGGTGTGCATTCGGTTCAGCCATTCTGGTTCTTGGGGGGAGAGGGGGCTGTTTGGCCTAATTTTTATAATTAAAAAAGTTCAGTTTTTTAACAGTTGAGTTTGTTGGCCTTTTCTCAGTTGGATTTGTTTGGATCTGTTGTTGGTTTTGCATCCTGTCCTGTTGTCTCTTTTCCTGGTTCTGTTTTATTTTTTTTTTTGGGGGGGGGGAGGGTTAAAAGTTAAGTTTCTTTCTGTCACATTTTGGGGGTTTTTAATTACCTCTGGTTGGTGTGAGGGGGTTAGTGTGTGGGCTGTGTGGGGTGGGTCACTTTCATGTTTTTATAGAGCTATTTTTGGAATCTGAGAGTTCCATGCAGTTTTGGGGGCTCTCCCTCAACCCCCCTGCCCCCCAGTAGCCTCTGATTATGCCCTATCTTGCCATTGATTTCAATGGCCCATGGGGTATAATGGTGGAATAGGGGCACCCTCTTCAGGTGCCCCTGGAATGGGAACCCCTGGCCCAATCTTTTTGGGACTTGAGAGGTCCTCTGCAGGTCCCCTGCAAATTTGGGGGCTCTCCCTCAAATCCCCTCCTTTCCAGGCGGCTTCTAATATACCCTATTTTTCCATTGATTTCAATGGCCCATAGGGTATAATGGGGCCGTATATTCGGAAATAGCTGTATATCTCCAGTATATACGGCTATTCCGAATGCCGGTATTCGGAAATATATGGTATTCCGAATATTTTGGTCCCGTATATTTCCGAATCCGATTAATTCTGATATTTTTTTTGCGCACCCCTAGTCATGGGCTTACTCTAGGAAGCTTTTTTGTGGCCAGATTATCCACGTTAACTGGTTTAAAAGGATTTCAGAATGAAATTGGGAATTGTTGTGCATATTTGTAGAGATGGGTTTATATATCAGATTACATGTTATGTACTGACTACTGTAAAGGTTTTAAATTAAGAAACATGTTTGCTACTTCAGAAATTACAAGTTTTTTGTTAGATAAAAAGAAAAAAGATCTAATACAAGATGTTCTGCTTTGTAATTATGAAAAAGAACAAGAGGTAATTGATTTTGTGTGTGTGTGCAGGCACGTGCATGCAGTTTGTATGTGCCAGATCTCTGAACCTTTGCCCTAGCTCTTTGTGAGTTTTGGCATCTTCTCCATTCTTTTCTCTGTCATGCAATTTTCTCTACTGTGGTCTTCCCAACTACTCTGATCTCATTTTATTTTTCATTCTATTGTTCCTTCTTCCATTCTTTTTCTGTTCCAGACCAAGGCACAGTTCAGAAGGTTGTAGTTCTGCCCGGCAATTCCACAGCAAGTGGTGAGCTCATATTAGAAGAACTGGAAGTTTTTCAGGTGTGTCTAGCTCACACTTCTTCTCACTTTTGTGTCTTCACTTGTACAGAAAATTATGGTCTAAAGGAACTTGGCAAAGTTGAAATGTCCTTGATAAAAGAGCGACATAACTTTTAGCAGACTGTAAGCTTTTTATTGTGAAATAAGATCTTTAAATGTATTTAATATGCATTTATATTGCTTACTGTTTCTTATGTTGTCAGCCTGAACTAGAGGATTTCAGTAACTGAGTCTTTTTCCATGTTGCAATGGCTACCAGAAGTAAGAGCTTTCTGCTGTATGATACTTGCAATCACTTGCAGCAGGACACCAAATTATCTTGCTTTTTGGTTATCTGATGAGCTCACTGATGCCAAGATATTGATCTCAAGGACTGATGCCATCTATCAAGCTCAAGTTTTCTTTATTTTTTCTAAACCCCAGATATTACTGGTGTTGGAAAGCCATAGACCTGGATCAGCCTAAGCTGCAAAGTTGGATTAATAATTGGGAAGGAGAAGCCACTAAATGCTGCCAGTCTTTTTTTGCAAGATCCCTCTGCAACTGCACATAAAAATTAGAAAAACATTCATGTTGCAAAAACAATGGGATCTTCTGCATTTGCTTTTTCATTGTTTTTGCATCCCTTTTGCTTCAAACTTTTTTCCTTTTCTGCAGACGTTTTGCTTTCTCTAGTGGCTGATTCAGTATTACCTCACTGTGATGTCACCCCAGAGTCGCAAAACAACTGGTGCTTGCACAGGGGACTACGTTTACCTTTTTTTTTATGACTGGGATATTCCTCTGCAGTTTATGGCAGACATACATCAATGCAATAGCAAATTGACTACTAGAGGGAGCAAAATTCATGTGGAAAAGGAAAAATGTGAAGCAATGCAAATGAACAAGCAATGAAAATGAGAATGTGGATGAACCCAGTGATGAGTCCTCTTGTACTTAAAAAACTGTGTCTCAATGAATGCATTTTTCCACCATATGGCTGGAGCTGTTTCCTAGATGCTTGAACTACTGAGAAGGAGTGGTGCTTCCCATCAATAGTTTGTGAGGCAAAAAGGGCTTACTGGCTTATCACTGGCTCTCTTTCACTCTTTCAGAGTCTACCTGCCCTTTCCGCTTATCACCAGAAGTTGGGCTATCTTTATAAATAGGACTTTGCTCATGTGAAAAATAGCCACAGGTCAGTCAGGTTCTGACTGTTAAGAATTCCAAAAGCTTCCTCAAAGAAAAGCAGAGAAAACATACAGGGGATCACAGGGCCACTGATAGCCTTCTCCCTGGTCCTTCCTCCCCAACCAGTCTCTAAAAGGCAAATAAACACAAAACATATTCAGAGAAACAAAGCAGGAGTCAAGTTCACCTTTAAGACCAACCAAGTTTTATTGAGAACGTAAGCTTTCGTGTGCTCTTTAAGCTCACTTCATCAGACGAGGCTTAGAGAGCACACAAAAGCTTACGTTCTCAATAAAACTTGGTTGGTCTTAAAGGTGACTTGACTCCTGCTTTGTTCAACTGCTTCAGACCAACACAGCTGCCCTCTTGGATCTATATTCAGAGAAAGTTAACTTTGAACTGTACGATTCCCTTCATCTGCTTTTGTCTGGAGTAGTTTTCAGAAATATTAACTGTTAGAGCCTGGCAATGAGCGTAACATGTAGCCAACAGCTTTGCCGATGCAGCCACCATTTCATCCAACAGAAGTCACTGTTGTGAAATAGACTGAATGTTACACAAAACAGTGAACAGTTTATTTCCCAAGATAGCCAGGGCTGGCCCTAGACTGTCTGGCACCCTAGGCAAGGCTAACTTCTGGTCCCCCCACTGATAATGTCACCACTGATAATAGTGCCAATTTGGTGCCCCCCAGAAGGCCAGTGCCCTAGGCAATCACCTAGCAGCAGGACCAGCAGCAGGACCTGGGAGAGGCAAAAATGGTACTAACTTTTCCTCCCTGTTTGTCCTGAGAGAGTGTAAAGTGATCATTAGAAAGCCTCTCTTGACTCATTAATGGTAATCTGGTCAATGGGAGAGTTCACCATCCTCCAGAATTCTGAACAGACATCCTAGAGATGTGACATGAACCAGCATTAAGTAATTTATTGCAGCATAAGCTTTTGTGTATGAAAATCTGGTGGAGTAGACTCAGGGCTAGTTCTCCAGCCAAGCAAATCAAGCCACACAAGGAGGGTGCTATATCACCCCAGGGGCATGTAGTGGAGCATTCATTGTGAGACCTCCAGCAACTGGAAGATGCTAGATCATCCAGAAATTACCTGTGGTCCACCCATGTGCTGTGGTCTACCTTTGGCTCTTCCTTGGTCTGTTCTGGTCCAAATGTTCTGTGTAGTTAGATGCAGTAAAGCCAGATTTGCTGTAACTTTATTTTTCACTTGTGATTATTCTCATTAATCCATGAGTGCCAGAAGAATGAGTGCCAATGTTTTTCTCTTATATACATTTTTTTAAAAATAGAGGAAATGTTAGCTTTATAATTTAACATGACATGCCCATTAATGCTTGAGAATGCCCTTTTACCCAGCACAGGGAAAAATCAACATTCTAGCCAGCTTGATGTGTCATTTGGATAAGTCAAACTCAAACAAAATGTCAAGTGGGCCGGCACTTCATTTTTAATACTGACATTTAGCAATGATAATCTAAAACCATGGCACCAAACTGCATTCAGTGCTGTGTCGAGTGCAGGAATTACTAGATATTCCCTTCTTTCTGCTTACAGGCTAATTAAATATGAGCTGTGAGACAAAATGTTGCATGGTATCTTCTCCCAAGCATAAATACAGGGATTTGTGACAAAATGAAAGAGACAGTCTGAAGAGGGTAAGCAGCCTGTCTTCATTGGTGATGTGGTTCCTAAAGGGCTGTTCCTCTCAGACTGTCTAGACAATGTGTTTGTTTTGAGGTGTTTAATGCAATCACATCATGGGGCTCACACATATGGCATACTGATTGAGACAATTTAGAGATGTCAAACATTGTGCAGCCCCTGAGAATCATGAGGTGAGAATTATATCTCCATGAGAATATACCATTATATTTAGGTTACTATTTAAAATACTCAACAATATGAGAATATAGAAATATAACTTTCTCTCTTTTTTATTTGCCTTACAGAATAATGCACCTATAACAACAATGGCCATTTCATCTAAAAAGGTAAAGAGAGAGAGAGAGTAATACTTAGTTTCCAAGTGCAGGCCTGCAAGGAATTTGTGGAAGCAGCCATTCCATTTCCTCGTGTTTGCTTAATCCCCACTCCCACCACCTCTTCGCTCTCTCTGCCTTCTTTAACTCCTTCTCTCTCGCTTTCTCCCTCCTGCACACCTTTCTATCTCACTTTCTTCCTCTTTCTCCATCCCCAATTCCTTCCTTCCTTCCTTCCTTCCTTCCTTCCTTCCTTCCTTCCTTCCTTCCTTCCTTCCTTCCTTCCTTCCTTCCTTCCTTCCTTCCTTCCTTCCTCCCTCCCTCCCTCCCTCCCTCTTCTTCCCTCCCTGCCATTATTCTCTCTTTCTTTCCTTCCCCACATCAATTACTTTGATCGTGCCTGCTGCTGGATTGTCCCAGACTCATGGGGCTGTCTGCAGTTGCTGGGGAAATGTCTCTCATGGCCCAATTTTCCCAGCCTGCTACCCCATCAGCCCTGTTCCAGTTTTCTGGCCAGGGTGACACTGCCCAGTTCCTTCATCAAGGCCTGCCCCAGCTGGTTATGACTTGATGGCAGAAGAAGGCCACCTTGCATCAATGGAAACCAAAGAGGGCCACCTGGTTTTTACAGCATTCACAGGAGGCCACCTGATGGCAACTCTACTGCAACAAGCCCCACAGAACCCACTAAAGTAAGCAAAGATGGGGTAGAGAGACTTCGTCCCCAGATAGTCACCCCCTGCTCCCTCATTGGGGCCCATGCCATCCTCTTGTGAGTGGTGGTGGAAAAACCCTACCTGTCGTCTGTGGCAGCCACAGAGGGCTTCCTGGCATCGGCAGTGCACCAACCTCTTACAAAATCTGGTGGCAGAAGAAAGCCACCTGGCATTGGTGCCAGCCACAGAGGCTGGAGAGGAGAAGGAACATTGGTGGAACTCATGGTGGCAGTGGCAAGTCTCCCCCCACCCACACCCACACCCACACATCGGTTCCTCTGCCCTCAGCATTGCTGCCTCACCTCCTCAGAGGAAAGGCAGGGCTGGCAGCAGTGGTTCTGCCGAGGCACTGAGAATTTCACACACACATCCAGTTTGGGTACCTTTTCCCCTGCAGATCTTGGTTTGTAGAAAAACCTCCTTTTCCACTTGGCATTGATCCACAGATTTATTAATCCACAGATCGTGGTACAGTTGGCTATTAGAATATATGATACTCTGCGGTCAGGATGGGTTTCAATAAAATGTATGCCAACATGTTTCATTTTCAGTAATTTTATCATAATCTCTTTGCTATCCTATCATTAAAGGAGATTGTAATAATTCCCTATGGGTAAGCCATTTTAAGTGTGTAGAAGAAGAAGAAGAAGAAGAAGATATTGGATTTATTTCCCGCCCTCCACTCCGAAGAGTCTCAGAGTGGCTCACAATCTCCTTTACCTTCCTCCCCCACAACAAACACCCTGTGAGGTGGGTGGGGCTGGAGAGGGCTCTCACAGCTGCTGCCCTTTCAAGGACAACCTCTGTTAGAGCTAAGGCTGACCCAAGACCATTCCTGCAGCTGCAAGTGGAGGAGTGGGGAATTAAACCCGGTTCTCCCAGATTCTGCACACTTAACCACTACACCAAACTGGCTCTCAAAATAAAAGAATTAAAATAAAAGAAGCAAAATAAAAGAGTTCAGTGACACTTTAAAATTGCCCAAATGGCACTATAGACATAGCAAAAATTGTTTTCCTTCATCTTCTTAGAAAGAAAGCAAAATGCCCAGGAAGAAGCAAGATATCAGATCACTAAGCTCTCCTAATGACAGAATGAAACAATGAACTCCAGTGTCTAAAAAGTATTATCTACCCTAAATATTTCCTCACAGGAAGGTATAATATTATCCCCATATTAACCTGAGAGACCCTTCTGTTTGTCTTGGACTTCATCCCATACATTGCTCACTTCTTGGTTTTTTCACTAATTCCATATGAATGGGAGAGCTTCAGCATCTTTTAGCTGCACCCTGTCTACATTCACTTTCTAATCTCAGCTCCTGAAATAAATACATTTCTTTCCTGTTATACAGCAACAGTTGTATGTGAGCTCAGATGAAGGGGTGACTCAAGTTTCCTTGCACCGCTGCCATATCTATGGGACAGCCTGTGCTGACTGCTGCCTTGCCAGAGACCCCTACTGTGCTTGGGATGGGAATTCCTGCTCCAGGTTCTACCCAACAGGGAAAAGGTGAGTAGAAGTTAGTGAGAT
This sequence comes from Heteronotia binoei, assembly GCF_032191835.1. Classification (NCBI taxonomy): domain Eukaryota; kingdom Metazoa; phylum Chordata; class Lepidosauria; order Squamata; family Gekkonidae; genus Heteronotia; species Heteronotia binoei. The sequence continues at coordinate 2,910,641 of NC_083230.1, forward strand.
GAGATCCACACATCTAGATTTAATCTCAAATGCATTTGCTGGGAGTGAAATATGTTATTGGAAGGGCATTTTCATTGTTATACTTCCTGCTGACATGGTGTAGCTTCCAAGTATATCTGCTTATTACTTAGCATTATGTAACAATGTCAGTGGTCAAACTGCTTCACTCACATTCTCTTAGCAAAACAGCTGGAGTTCTTCACCCCCCTCCACCTTGACTGGCTTTGGCAGCAATACTGATGCACCCTGGGCAACGTAGTCCTCAGGAGAAATGTTCATATTTTCCCACTGGATTCAAATCTTAGTTGTTAGAATGGTTTCTTTAATGTTATGGTACAGGATAAGCACCGATGTACCTATACATCTTCCAAACTAAGTTTGAGGAGGAAACAGGCATTGGTATGTTATTTGATAATTTATCCTATTATTCAGGAAGAAGGTAACGTTCCTTCTTTATCTTCATTTATTTATGACCTGGGTGGTTGGTTGCATCCAGCTGGGATTTGTTGTGCCAGTTGTAGAGGAAATGGTCACTTTTGTGTTTCTTCCCTCAAGAATTCAGGGAATTTTCCTCAACTAATCTGTAGTGGTACTTTAAAACTATTCTACATTATGTCATCATTTCTTTTAAACTCAATGAAAATAAACTGTGATCACAAAGCACTAATAAAGTACAGTTGCATTTACTAGTAAGTAACAGACAAAGCAGTCTTCTTGAATAATCTCACAAATATATGACAGAGTTACAATAATAAAATCCATACAAAGTTTCAATAACTTGAGACAATGCATCCATATGAGGAATTCACCAAATAGGTACACAGATTCTGGATATAAGCCATGTTTCAGAGTAAGAGTTTTCCTTCCTCAGAGGTGATTCCACTTGAGCCTCCACACTTAAAAATTCTAAAAATACACTAAGAACATACAAACAGCCCTTCCCAGAACCATACAGTTTACTCACCACAGAAGGTAATAGTATGCTCAGTTGAAATTCTAATTGGTTTCTGTATTTCTAAGTTACAAAATGTGCAAACATACACTATAATATACAAGCTTTAACACAAGCAGTTCTTCCAATATTATCTAGCCATACAATTTATTCATATACAGAAAACATGTGCACAATGTGCCATTACACGTAAATACATACAGTCTGTCCCAAAACCACACAGCTAACAATCTACTTATTTAAACAAAACATGTACAAAAAGCATATGCACAATATACCAATGCAAAGAGATTTATACTAACAGTCCTTCCCAGAACCATATAGTCTACTTACCACATAAAGCAATAGTAATCACATAAGCCATTATTTGCTTCCACAAAGAAAATAATCTTATTTTTCCTGTAGAGGTTTACACTGACAGATAAATAGATAAGTTTTAGAAATGACAAGTGGGAACCTGCAAGGACTTTCTCCTCCACGACTTTAAAAGTTCAGGGAAATAAACCAGAGATGAAATATTAAAGTGGCTATAAGGAGGAGCATATAACCTGAACCTGTATTGCTGTGTGCCAGTTTCGACACTGGCTGCATGTCAGTGCCAATGTATCTCATTCAATCTCAGTCAATAGACTTCAAAGTGTGTAAGTCTGCTTCAGATGGCACTATTAGTGAGTGCCATCTGAGTGCCATATGGCTGGTGAGTGCCATATGGCTGGTGAGCTGCATTTGGTGTTCACATGTGCATTTCTGCCCCTCTCCCAGATCACATAAGACACTAGGAAAAGTCCAACATAACCTCAAATGTACAATAATAGGATTTCCCTCTGAAGCTATCTTCATGGAAGGTGCTTGTTATTCTGGAATAGGACAACACATCCTGACCAGTGTTCCCTCTAAGCTGAGCTAGCTCACAGATTTTTAGCCTTCAGCTCACACATTTTTGTCTTAGCTCAGGAAGGATGACCCCAGAGCAAACTAATTTATGCAGTAGCTCACAACTTTAATGCCAATAGCTCACAAAGTAGAATTTTTGCTCACAAGACTCCACAGCTTAGAGGGAACATTGCTCATGAAAGCAAGGGATGTCTGGCAATTGCTGCTGCCAAGTGTAACACAGGTGTGTGAATGTGGCCTGATCAAAAGTTTACAAACTTCTTGGGATTACTTAACATTTCCATCATGTTGGCAGATGAACACATCTCTGTGGGATAATGATCTGTTTATCCTTTGCTTTTTATTGTAGAAAAAAATCAATGCATACAGAACAAAGTCTGTTTTTCTTGTTTTTAGGAAATAACTTATTCCTTTATCTTTAAAAAAACAGATTATGATTGAGAAAACATTGACAATGGGAGCCAAGTCAAGCCCCCAAGTCTAGACAGAAGTAACTGTTTCTACAAGCTGCATTTGCTCAGCCTTGTTATTTCCCTGCCCTTTGGATTCCTACAAAATTTCACTTCCCAAACAAGACTTCAAAGTATCTGATAATGTCCTGTATCCAAAATGCACCCATAGTACATCCTCCACTTAATGTTTCTGCTTCTTTGTATAGGTTATAAGCATCATTAAACTGCTTACTTTCAGTTAGCAAAGGACAAACAAGCAATGCTGAAATTTATAACAATCTGAATCTCATAGAAACATCATCTTTCCTTTGCTTATGGTCAGACAAACAAAGTCTACTGTTGGTATCAACATCAGAAACTGAGCTGTTGCAAAGTGAAAGTGCTATTTCTGAATTGTTCAATTTAGTCTTGTTACACACAGTGGAAAAATTCTTGCCTTCTGTTGAGATGTTTTACAAAATAAGGTGCCTGAACTCATGGTGGAGTAGACTTATTGGAGGACACCTTGGAGGAAAGAAAGTATATTTTGCCCATTTTTCTTCAAGTCTACTGTAACATCTTCCACTCTCTTCTGCAATATCAGCTCTGTGCTCTACACCCAACTCCACATCATGGGCTCCTGCTAGCAGAAGTGGGGAAAGACTCCTGGACAAACTCCATAGCCATGGGATAAGAGTACAAGTTTGGAAACTGGCTAAAAACAGAAGGCAGAAAGTCAGACTAAATGGTCAGTTATTTCAATGGAGGGATGTGAACAGCATCTGTTCTGGGATCTGTGCTGGGACTGGTGCTTGTTAAATTATTTATAAATGACCTGGAGTTAGGGACTAGTAGTGAGGTAACCATGTTTATTTGTTGTTGTTCAGTCGCACAGTTGCGTCCGACTCTTTGCGACCCCAAGGACAAAGTTACGCCAGGCCCTCCTGTCTTCCACCATCCTCCGAAGTCTGCTCAAATTCGTATTAGTTACATCAGTAACACTGCCCAGCCATCTCACCTTTTGCCATTCCCTTCTTCTTTTGCCTTCTATCTTTTCCATCAGGGTCTTCTTCAGTGAGTGTTCCCTTCTCATTTGGTGGGCAAAGTATTTGAACTTCAGCTTCAGCATCTGACCTTCCAGGGAACAGTCAGGGTTGATTTCCCTTAGGAGTGACTGATTGGATCTTCTTGCAGTCCAAGGGACTCTCAAGAGTCTTTTCCAGCACCACAGCTCAAAAGCATCTATTCTTCTGCACTCAGCCTTCCTTATGGTCCAGCTCTCACAGCCATACATTACTACTGGGAATACCATCGCTTTGACTATACAGACTTTTGTTGGCAGGGTGGTGTCTCTACTTTTTATTATACTGCCTAGGTTTGCCATAGCTGTCCTCCCAAGGAGCAAACATCTTTTAATTTCATGGCTACAGTAACCATCTTCAGTGATCTTGGATCCCAGAAATGTGAAGTCTGTCACTCCTTCCATGTCTTCCCCTTCTATTTGCCAAGGTGTGATGGGACCGGATGCCATGATCTTAGTTTTTTTGATGTTGAGTTTCAAGTCTACTTTTGTGCTCTCCTCTTTCACCCTCAACAAGAGGTTCTTCTCACTTTCTGCCATCAAAGTGGTGTCATATGCATATCTGAGGTTGTTGATGTTTCTCTCGGCAATCTTAATTCCAGTTTCTGCTTCATCCAGGCCAGCATTCTGCATGATGTACTCTGCATATAAATTAAATAAACAGGGTGACAATATACATCCTTGTCGGACCTCCTTTCTTAATCTAAACCAATCAGTTGTTCCATATACCGTTCTGACAGTTGCTCCTTGACCCTTATATAGGTATTTGAGGAGACATGTGAGGTGGGCTGGTACTCCCATCTCTTTAAGGACTTGCCACAGTTTGTTGTGATCCACACAATCAAAGGCTTTAGCATAGTCAATGAAGCAGAAATAGAGGTTTTTCTGGTACTCCCGTGCTTTCTCCATAATCCAGCGAATGTTGACAATTTGATCGCTAGTTCCTCTACCTCTCCAAAACCCAGTTTGAACTTCTGGTAGTTCCCGATCTACATACTGCTGAAGCCTAGCTTGTAGGATCTTTAACATGACCTTGCTGGCATGTGAAATGACTGCAATGGTGTGATAGTTTGAATATTCCTTGGCATCACCCTTCTTTGGGATTGGAATATAAACTGACCTTTTCCAATCCTGTGACCACTGTTGCATTTTCCAAATTTGTTGACATAATGTGTGCATCACTTTAACAGCATCGTCTTTTAGGACTTTGAGTAGCTCAACTGGGATACCTTCATCTGTTGTTAGTAATGCTTTCTAAGGCCCATTTGACTTCCCACTCCAGGATGTCTGGCTCAAGGTCAGCAATTTCATTGTCATGGTTGTCAAGGACATTGAGATCCTTCTTGTATAATTCTTCTGTGTATTCTTGCCACCTCTTTCTAATCTCTTCTGCTTCTGTTAGGTTCCTACCGTTTTTGTCCATTATCATGGCCATCTTTGCATGAAACGTTCTCTTGATTTCTCCAATTTTCTTGAAGAGATCTCTTGAGACCCTGGAGAGCCGCTGCCAGTCTGAGTAGAAAATACTGACTTTGATGGACTGAGGGTCTGATTCAGTATAAGGCAGCGTCATATGTTCTTGTCCTTCCATTGTATTATTTTTCTCTTTTGCTTTGCATTGTTCCTTTAGGAAGGCCTCATCTCTCTTTGCTGTTCTCTGGAACTCTGCATTCAGTTGGGTGAATCTTTCCTTTTCACCTTTGCCTTTCACTTTCCTTCTTTCCTCAGCTATTTGTAAAGCCTCATCAGACAGCCACTGTGCTTTCTTGCATTTCTTTTCCTTTGGGATGGTGCTGATTGCTGCCTTCTGTTCAATGTCATGAACATCCACCCATAATTCTTTAGGCACTCTATCAACTCTAGTTTCTTAAACCTATTCTTCACCTGCACTGTATATTCATAAGGGATGTGATCAAGGTCAAACCTGAATGGCCTAATGGCTTCCCCAGTTTTTTTCAGTTTAAGCCTGAATTTTGCAATGAGTAGCTCATGATCTGAGCCACAGTCAGCTCAAAGTCTTATTTTTGCTGACTGTAAGGAGCTTCTCCATCTCTGACTGCAGAGTATATAATGAATCTGATTTCTGTGTTGCCCATCAGGTGATATCCATGTGTAGAGTCACCTTTTAGAAGAGGGTATTTGCTATGATCAGCTTGTACTCTGGACAAAACTCTATTAGCCTTTGCCCATCTTCATTTTGTTCTCCAAGGCCAAACTTGTCAGTTGTTCCGGTTACCTTTTGACTTCCTACTTTGGCATTCCAGTCCCCTATGATGAGGAGGACATCTTTTTGGGGTATTAGTTCTAGAAGGTGTTCATAGAACTGGTCCACTTCAGCTTCTTCTGCATCACTGGTTGGGGCATAGACTTAGATTACTGTGATAATGAATGGTTTGCCTTGGATACAGACTGAGATAATTCTGTCGTTTTTGAGATTGTATCCCATTACTGCCTTTCTCACTCTCTTGTTAACTATAATAGCTACACCATTTCTTCTACGGGATTCTTGCCCACAGTAATAGCTGTAGTGATCCTCTGAGTTAAATTCACCCATTCCTGTCCATTTTAGTTCACTGATTCCCAAGATGTCAATATTCAGTCTTGCCATCTCTTGTTTGAGCACATCCAGCTTACCTTTATTCATAGATCTTACATTCCATGTTCCAATGCAGTATTGTTCTTTGGAACATTGGACTGTTCTTTCACCATCAAACACATCCACAGCTGAGCGTCCTTTCGGCTTTGGCCCAACTGCTTTCCTCTTTCTGTGGTTACTTGTACTTGCCCTCCACTCTTCCCCAGTAGCATATTGGGCACCTTTTGACCTGAGGGGCTCATCTTCCAGCTCTATATCTTTTGTTACTGTCCATGGGGTTTTCTTGGCAAAGGATATTGGAGTGGGTTGCAATTTCCTTCTCCAGAGGATCACATTTTGTCTGGGAACTCAGCTGTGGCCTGTCCATCTTGGCATAGCCCACAGCCTCACTGAACCGCACAAGCTCTTCACCACGTCAAGGCAGCAATCCTTGAGAGAGAACCATGTTTATGGATGATACCAAATTATTTAAGGTACTTAAAACAAAAATTGATTGCAGAGAACACCAAAAAGATCTCTCCAAATGTGAGAATGGCCATGAACAACACAACAATCCTTATTGACAAAGTAACCATATTAATGGCAGAGAGAAAAATCCCAGCAATCATGGCCCTGTCTACTAATACATTACTCTCCTCATAGATGCAAGGTACAAGAATTTGGCCACAATTTCAATCACCATTGGTTCTGAGTGGATAACAAATAAATAGTTTTACATTCATCAGCTTTCCCTGGTTGCCCCCTCAGTAAGGGTCCAGTAAGTATGGAGTGTGTATCAAGACAGTAAGTACAACAGAGAAAGACATGTTCAAGGCTTTATATCCCACAGATTACAAGCGCATAGCCTGTTAGCCTATGGTATTTTGTGAAATCTCCCGTAGAGTACCACAAAAGGTAATACATTAAAACAGGCTAGTGAATAAGCTCTGTGATAATTTGGGGCAATTAAGCAGGTGAACTACTTTGCTATATACCCATAGGATAAAATCTCCAAGCCTAAAGGTAAACATCTACCTTTAGTAAGACTCCTAAATTCCTGCATCTCAATGTCAAGGAGTCTCTGTTTGATCAGTACAAAAGCTGATCTTTCTGTAATGGAGGATAAGTCATCAATACTAATCCCTATTGAATTAATTTTTTCTCTTCTATGTGGTTTAACCATGTGGATAACTGGGACTTTCTCAACACATGAAAAATGAGGTTATTGTCATTAAACTTAAAATATAGATATAACCAAGATTTGATAGTATTGATCCATGCTTTAGTCTCAAGGAGTCTGATTAGTTTCCAGGCAGCTGGCCACATAGGTCATACACATGGCCCAGTATTTTCCAAAGTTAGTTAGAGTGTATTCTTTCCACTTCCTTATTGAAAGCCACAGTCCAAAATGGTACTCCATAAAGTAATCCTGCACTAATCTGATTGTTAAATATTCTAATGGCTACAGGGACATATTGGTTATCCTTGGTAAAATAAAAATGGATAAGTGCAAGTACATTGCAGTTCACATATTTTATCATTTCCCTTCTAAGAGGAATCCATCTGGCTCTATAGTGAAAATAGATTCCTAAAGTATCTAAAACTTTTAACCTGTTCAATCCAATTGTCTCTCATGTTCCATTTTGAAGGTTTCCAAATTTTTCCACAAACCATGATTTTTGATTTCTCAAAGGTCAAGGTCAATTTGTTTAGTTCATCATAATCATAAAACTGGTAATAGCTGTTTCAGGGAATGGCCATTAAAATGGCAAATATGATTCAGTGTGAGCATGTGTAAAGTGATGCATATTGGAGCAAAAATATATATATTTCTCTGGGCCAGAGCTAAAGGCTCTGTCAGCATGTCCTATTCGAAGTCAGGGCTGAACAAAGTGGAGTCCAAGGGTCAAGCACCTCCCCTCCAGGTCAAGTTTGTCAACCCTGCCTTCAGAGAGGAGGAGCTATGATCCCAAGAGTGAAGACTGGCTCACTGGAGAACACACTGAAAATACATACAAGGCTAGCTAAGAGGAAATTAGGGAGGAGAGGTGGAAAGCAATTTTGAGGAAGGCAATAAATACCAGTCTCAAAGACAAATCTATGGAGGCAGCAGCAAAATGACCAGCATTTCATGGAAAGGAGAAGGCCCAAACAGATTTCAGGGTGCATGTACGGATTCAAGAACATACACACTCTCAGTTATGGAGCAGGATGCCATGATTTATAGGGCAAAATGATCCCTGGGGCAAGTTGATGCATTCATCTCAGAAACAATAACTTGATGGGTTTTCAGAGATGAACAATGATTTGGGAGAAGCTTGATGGGTTTACTTGAGGTGGACCATGGGTGTAAATGGGGCTTGATGACACTGTAAGTACCGGATGGTAAAAGCTACCAGGTTTGGTTAACACTTAACAGTGTTAAGTGGTGTTTAGTGTAAATGGGTGAGGAGAATTGAGGCTGAATGTTGAGGAGATTAGTCTAAGGTGAGGCAATAGGTTCTTGAGAGACCCATTGAACCTAAATTATCTCTCTCTCTAGTGTGAGGAGGAGATCGTTAGCTAGCCAGCTGCTCTTACCCTCTCTTCAAAACTACATGTCCAGGCTTTTCTCTGACTGGCATCCATTTTATGTCATTTTGGGCCAGGCAATGTATTACATGCTATGATATTTGAAATGATATTTTAGGAAGGGTGATTATGGTTTTCTGTCTGTAAACTGCCTCTCAGTGAGAGGAGGGATCTGACTGCTAACAGGGTCTAGAGCAGCTGTCCAATGAGGATTGGTTAACATGCTTAGGTGGGTTAACTTATAAAAAAGATGAGAAAGGAGAGACATTATAAGGTCTATACAATTATGCATGATGTAGAGAGGGTGGACAAGGGGAAGATTTTCTCCTTTTCTCATAATAGTAGAACCTAGGGTCATCCATTGAACTGAAGTGTGAGATATTCAGGATAAACACAAGGAAGTATCACAACACAGGATAAGTGTTCCTCCATATTATGGCAAAGAGATTAACTGGACATATGATCCTGTGTCTCCATCACCGAGCCGTTACATTCTCCATCGAGTATCTCCAATTAATCAGCCAAGCACCACCTAGAGAAACAATGGAGATATTTGCAGTTCTCAAGTGCAGCATAAATCGCAGTGGTTGCCTTCATTGTTTGACTCCAGTGGATTAAAATGTGGAGACTGTTCCTAATTATAATAGCGGAGGTTGTCTAATGCTAAAAGAAATATTTTTGCTCAGAAATTCGGTGTTACATGAAAGCCTAAGTAAATAGCCTGAGGTACAGCTACAGCTCCAAGGATGAAACTGGAAGAGTAGCAATGTTGATGTATGTATTAAGGATAAAGAACATGTTTCTTTAGAACATGATTCTTTAGGCTCCATTTCCATCCCCCTTCTCCAAACACAAAATTTTGTAGTAATCTCTGAAAACTGAGAGCACTGGAGTTATCTAATGCCAGATGTTTGGATGAAATAGAAATCACTTTCACTTTTTCTGGTACAGGGTCATGTATACTGAGTCACTTTGAAGGTTCAGCCTTGTTTCATTTGAAGTCACAGTGACTTTAATTAATGAGATGTGGGTTTCTTCCACAGAACTTTCCTGTGTTGTGATACTCCCTTGTGTTTATCCTGTCTTTTCCACACTTCAGTTCAATGGATGACCCTAGGTTCTACTATAATGAGAAAAGGAGAAAATCTTCTCCCTGTCCACCCTCTCTTACATCATGCATAATTGTATAGACCAGGGGTCCTCAAACTACGGCCCGCGGGCCAGATGCGGCCCGCTGAGGACGTTTATGCGGCCCGCTGGGTTATGACAAAATCAGACCGGAAGTGACATTCGACCTAAACTCACGTTAGCAATGCACACTTCCAGCACTGGGCTGAGGCGGCGGAGACAAAGTGTGAGGTGATACCGAGGTGAGGTGAGTTCCCAGGCCGGGGTGTGTGGTGTGGGGAAGGGAGAGAGATGCAGAAGACGGAGAACTGACGGCCCGCGGCCTTGTACAGTAACAGCAGTCCGGCCCTCCAACAGTCTGAGGGACAGTGAACTGGCCCCCTATTTAAAAAGTTTGAGGACCCCTGGTATAGACCTTTATCATGTCTCTCCTTTCTCATCTTTTTTCTAAGTTAACCCACCTAAGCATGTTAACCAATAGTAAGGTGATTGACCTCATTGTTTCTCTTTGTGAGTAGTGATTTTTATATATGCATTAGCTATATCTTTTTTCTATTTTGTCTCTTCCCCCATCCTCTCAATATTTTAGGAGAAGCCGTAGACAAGATGTGAGGCATGGAAACCCTATGACTCAATGCCGAGGATTTAATCTAAAAGGTACATTGAATTAAAAGAAACTTTGGCTAGAAAACATATGGTCATCCTTTTAAGTGAATCATACTATCCATGAGTGGTTGTCTGGTTAAAGAGCATCCATGTATTTTTAACATTTGTCCTTCTTTGTTGCATGCTGTGTTTATTTGTGGGATTTATTTATTTATTTTATTTTATTTACATTAGACTTTTATCCCGCCCTCTCTGCAAGCAGATTCAGGGCGGCTTACAACAGTCCTTTACACGATTAAAACAATAAGTCCATAAAATCTATAAAACATTAATACAATTAAAATTTAAAAACTATTCCACGGTGCTGTACCATTACTATGTTGGCGGTTCTGCTTTTCAGACGGTTGGTCACCGGGAACTCTAGCTGATGTCAGGTGGCAGCTCTCTCTCAGTTTAAGCATCAAAGGCCTGTCGAAACAATTCAGTCTTACAGGCCCTGTGGAATGTAGGAAGGTTCCGCAGGGCCCTTATGGCCTCCAGGAGAGCATTCCATAACTCTGGTGCTGCCACCGAGAAGGCCCTGGCTCGTGTCAAACACAGCTTGGCCTCCTTTGGTCCAGGAGTGGACAGCAGATTTTTTTGTCCTTGAACGCAGTTCTCTCTGGGGGATATATGGGGAAAGGTGGTCCCACAGATAAACAGGTCCCTGACCATAAAGGGCTTTAAAGGTCAATACCAACACCTTGAAACAGATTCGGAACACAATAGGTAGCCAGTGCAGCTCTTTCAGCACTGGCTGAATGTGCTCCCATCGAGGGAGCCTCATTAACAGCCGTGCCACAGCGTTCTGCACTAACTGTAGTTTCCGAGTCAGCCTCAAGGGTAGCCCCATGTAGAGAGCATTACAGTGATCTATTCTTGAGGTGACCGTAGCATGGATCACCATTGCTAAGTCATTGTGCTCCAGAAAAGGAGCCAGCTGCCGCACCCGCCGAAGATGAAAAAAGGCAGATCTAATAGTGGCTGCTACCTGGGCCTCCATTGTAAGGGAGGACTCAAGGAGCATGCCCAAGCTCTTGACCTTAGGGGCCGGTATCAATGGCATCCCGTCTAGAGCCGGCAGTTGGACCCTTCCCCTTGGACCACCCCAGCTCAGATAGAGACCCTCTGTCTTTGTCGGATTCAATTTCAGCCGACTCAGCCTGAGCCAGGATGCTACGGCTTGAAGAGCCAGGTCCAGAATTTCCAGGGTACAGTCGGTCTGGCCACCCATCAATAGATAGAGCTGGGTATCATCTGCGTATTGGTGACAACCCAGTCCATACCTCCTGATAATCTGGGCAAGGGGGTGCATATAGACGTTAAATAACATTGGGGACGGAACTGCACCCTGAGGCACACCTCATGTGAGTGAATGCCTCTGGGATGACTCCTCCCTTATCACCACCCTTTGTCCCCGATCTTGGAGAAAGGAGGTCAACCACTGTAAGGCGGAGCCCTGAATCCCCACATCGGCAAGGTGGCCAGTCAGTAGCTGATGATCAACCGTATCAAAAGCGGCTGACAGGTCCAATAATAGCAGCACTGCTGAGTCGCCCCAATCCAGATGTCGCAGGAGGTTATCCATGAGAGCGACTAGAACCTGGGTATACCATGGAGCGGATCATGAACGAGGATGAAGAGGATGTCGGGGAGCGATCTCGTCGGCCATGGAGAACTGGCTATTCCAGTTCTCCACCAGTTCATCCAACGAGTCGCCAGACGGCCAGGGATCCCGCATAGCTGTTTGAAGCTGCAAAGGGTCCATCTGGCTACGTGGGCGAGCTAAAACTTGCTCCATCCCGTGACCTGGTTGAAAGCTGGACTGGAATGGATCCAGTGTGGAAGGGTCCTCCAGGAATCCCTGTAGCTGAATTGCCACCGCCCACTCTATAACCTTACCCAAAAAGGGTAGTTTTGCCAATACGGCCAATACGGCCGGATCTGCAGATGGTTTTTTCAAGAGGGGATGGACCACAGTCTCTTTAAGGGGTGTGGGAAAGATCCCTTCTATCAGGCATCTATTGGTGATACCTTGCAGTGGTTCATGTAGCATCGCCTGGCTAGCTTTTATAAGCCAGTACAGGCACGGATCCAACCTACAAGTCATAGAGCGTACAGCTAAAAGGATCCTGTTGACTTCCTCCAGGCTGAGTGGACTGAAGGAATCCAGAACTGGACCAGAAGACGTGCTCGGTGCCCCAAGTTCTTTCACTGTATCAAGTATGGCGGTAAGGTCGTGTCGGAGTGACAAGACTTTATCTGCGAAAAAACTCGCAAAAGCCTCACAGCCTATTTCCAATTCTCTAATATTTTGTTTACTATGCGGTAAATTGTTAGTGACCGAATTATACTAAACAATTGTGCTGGGCGTGAGGTCGCAGATGCAATCCAGGACGCAAAGTAATTCTTCTTTGTGGCCTGGACTGCCATCTCATAGGTCCACATAAATGACCTATAGAATGTTCTCGTAGCTTCGTCACGAGTATGTTGCCATTGTCTCTCTAGTCGTCTTAATCGCCATTTCATTGATCGCAGCTCCTGGGTATACCATGGAGCAGATCATGAACGAGGATGAAGAGGACGTCAGGGAGCGATCTCATCGGCCATGGAGAACTGGCTATTCCAGTTCTCCACCAGTTCATCCAACGAGTCTCCAGAGGGCCAGGGATCCTGCATAGCTGTTTGAAGCCACAAAAGATCCATCTGGCTACGTGGGCGAGCTAAAACTTGCTCACTGCCTAGAGGTAGAGGTGGCGTATTCACACGAGCCCTCAGGGCATAGTGGTCAGACCATGGCACCACCTCAGCAGAAATCTGATCCACTCCAACTCCCGCTGCAAAGATCAGGTCTAATGTATGCCCAGCGTATTGGGAGAGTTCCAGTGCTGCCATGGAAAGCACTAGGTCTGTCACCCGAGTGGAAGCTGCGTCCTCGGCATAGACATTGAAATCACCCAAGACTATAAGCCCAGGCTGCTACAGCCTCCATCAGGGATGGTAGGGCACTGGCTGGTGTGCTAGCCGGACGATACACCAGCCAGATTGCTAAACTCTCCCCTACATCCCACACCAGGCCAGCACATTCTATGGCAGAGGGAGCACCCTGAAGGAGCAATCCTCCCGTATGAAAATAGCCACCCCTCCCCCCCTCCTGCTAGTCCAAACCTGATGAAGAATGGAGAACCCAGGAGGGGCTACTTGGGAGAGAGCCACTGTCTCCTCATCCCGCACCCAGGTCTCCATCACGCAAGCCAGGTCCATGTCCTGTCTGATAAAAAAAAAATCCTGCAGGACTGAGGTTTTATTATTTATGGACTTTGCACAATATCAGGGATGGAGGCAAGTGTTTCCACTTGGCCCTTCTACCTGCTATCTTTGGGATGGGACGCAGGCTGGAAGGGGAATGAGCCCTCTTGTGTCTCAATCTCCTTCGGTTCCAATTTTGCCTGCTCTCACTGCTATACGTTCCCCTCCCCAGGAGCACTGGAATCCCTTGACTCGACATCATTTACCAAAGATCTATACAGCGTCTCAGGTCACCAATCTCAGATCACGCAGTCACGTATTCTGCTCCTCTCACCCACTCACTTAGTTTAATACTCTATCTACTAATATTCTTAAAGACCTAACTAAAAACACATACTTTCTACTAATAATTTGTCCAAGCCAACTAAAAAATAAAAACCCTCTCCCCGCCCACCCACCCTCTAGTTAATTGGCAAAATTCATGTCCCCATTCAATTTAATAGCTAAATAATCAATTAGGTCCAAATACAATCAACTTACAAGCAATTTTTCCAAATGAAAACCCTCAGGATAGTAGTATTAAATGGATAATTTACTAGCTGGAAGACAGGTGTTAATGTTCTTAAGGTTCTTAAGGTGCTGGGAGGTCTAGCATCAGATGATTTGGTAGCTGGAGGACAGATTTTAAAGTGCCAGTGTTCTTACAGTTCTTAAAGTGCTAAACGATCTTTAACAGTCAGAGCGTCTTCAGTATCTCTAATGTGCTGGTGCGAGTGTTCTTATAGTTCTTAAAGTGCTAGAAGATCTTTATCTTTAAGGTGCTGGTGCAAGGTGCTCTACGCAGAGGTGGTGCAGAGACAGCGCAAAAAGCAGCAGGGTGCAAAGGAAGCAATTCCGTCTAAGTGCTAGTATGCAGTGCAAAAGCAACGATGGTAGTTTTTGTTATAAAGTGCAAAAGCAACGATGATAGTTCTTATTATAAAGTGCCAGTGCAAGATTCCAGTGTAAACAATTCCTTTGATGGTATAGCTCCATCCGTGTCACCTCAGCCACCGGGTTAGGCCAGCCCCTGTCCCCTTCCGGGGTTGGGGCGCCCCACCCCCCTGGCTCTTGTCACACTTCGTCTTGGACTTTGTTTATTCACTGGTTCTCCATCAGCTCCTTTCTCCTCTCTCTGAGAGCCCAGGTCTTCGCTCTTCTGCTCCCCCGCACCCTGTTATTAAGTTAGTTGTTAAGTTCGTCAACTCGGTGCTCCTACCTCTCCAGCAGGTCCAGGCTCTGTCCACGCCGGCCGCCCCCCAAAATGGGTTCAGGCTGGCGCCACACCCACAGCACTCCACCGCCAACGTTAACACTCCGCTTACTCCTTACTCCCCGCTAGCTCCTTCCTCACTCCACCAGCTCTCCATTCTCATCGCCGGGCTGAACTGCTCACCCTGGACTGTGGTCTGCGGCGGCAGCCTCACACCACCTCTTGCCCCAATCGCAGGCCAGCGCAGTCTAATGTTCCTCATCGCCCGCTCTACTCAGTCGGCTTTTTGGGGCCGCTCACCCTGGGCTGCGGTCTGCAGCGGCAGCCTCTCACCGTCTCTCGCCCCACTCGTAGACCAGCGCAGGCTAACGCTCCCCATCGCTTGCTCTGCTCCGTCGGCTCCGTCTTCCCATGTCCCGTCGTCAGCACCTCCAGCCAGTACCTCCAACAGCCCTCCGCTCTTCCAAAAACTAGCAGGTAAATTTAGGCAGATTTTACATTTTGTTTTATGTTGTTTTAAGTTGTTATTTATATCGTTTCCTCAGAACCTCAGCACCTAGGCTCTTGCACGCACCGCCATCTTTGTCAGAAGTATTGAGGAAAACTTAGAGTAGGTTTCTTTTTTAAATCAATCTAAACATGAATACCTTGATCTTAAGACTAGTTGTGCCTACAATAACACCTTGTGGTAGCATCACAATATGGAAAACAAATATACATAAGTTGCCAAGGTACAAGACCTTGGAGCATTGCTGCTATTGTTCTTCAGCCCAGACCGCTTCAAGCCCCAGATAAATGGTTCCTCTGAATAATTTTTTCATGCTACCTCAAAGCAAGGTCCTTTATTACTAGTAGCTGGAATGCCTATGCAGCAAAGTATCTGTGAGAGTCAATGTGGTGTAGTGTTTAAAGTGTTGGACTAAGATATCGGAAATCCAGGTTTCAATCCCCAGTTGTGCCATGGAAGCCAGCTGGGAGATGCTGGGCCAATTGCATTACTCTCAGCGGGACTTTGTCAGATCTCCGCAGCTCAGCAGGGCCAACACAGGGGCAGGCAATAGCGAACCATCTCTGAATGTCTCTTGCCTTGAAAACCCCGCAGCAGAGGGATCAGATTCATCTGTCACGAGAGCTGGCTCTGACATAAATGTCACTTTGTGCCACAAAATGTAACACCAGGTATGGGATATACAAACTGTATAAAGAGATAGCCAAACCCAATTAACAATATTATTTTTTACTCAAAATGCTAACATGCTTTAAAATTAACACCCTTTCCTTAAAGGATCTCCCTGATGCCTCCCCTCCTACTTTCACCGCCCATTACTCATTAGCACTGGGACAGTATGCAGGGACATAATGCACAATCTCTATCATCTGGTGATAAAGGTAATGACCAGTTGCTTACAGAATGAATAAGAGTGAGAGTGGTTCTGGCCCACAGGCCATATGTTTGACACCCCTGCCCTACAGGGGCACTGTAAGTCAGCTGTGATTTGATGGCAAATTAAAAAATTCCATCACACCATTTGTGTTCTGAACAGACACTTGGAAGAGCTTCTGTTTTCCATTTTGAAGCCCAAGAGATGACCATCCCAAACATCTACAAGGCGTTTTTGAAAGCTAGGAGTCTGTCTTTGTAGTAACATTTACTAACACTAGCCAAAGCATCACAAAACAGTGATCACAAGCTTCACCAGAGTGACTGTTAAGAAGCACGCTACCCCCCCCCCCCCCCCGAATGCACCCCTAACCTCATTGTTTCCAAGGGACTAGAGTCAAACCAGAGAATCTCTGCTGTAGGAACTGAAGGGTAGGGGGCATTTTTGCACCTCAGCAGAACCAGAGCAATGTACAGAGCACTCAGTATAATATTAACAATGGCTTGCTACTATACTATTCTTAAAAACATTCCGTCATCAACCAGTATAGGGATGAGAAGGTCTTGAGGCCAAGAAGTGAAAATAAGGATGGGGGGCACAGAAAAATTTGGTGAAGGGAGATAGAAATGAATGAGAAACGTGGAAAAGAGGGAGAAAAACTAAGAGAGGGAAAGGTTGTTTTATCTTGCTGCAGCACCTTAACTACTGCTTTGCAAGATCTGGCTGAGCTGGATGCAGGGGAAGGAAGAGAGAAAGGCAACTGGATAAAATGACTTGCGGGCTGGCACTTAACTGTGGCAGCTATCACCATGATCTGTTATTGTGTGCTTGGGTCTTGAAGGAAAGAGAAACTTAGCCAATCCTAGAGTGCTTTTTTGCTGTGCTCAGATTTCCCTGTGCCCCTAGCAGCTGCAGTCAGAATTGCATTTTAAAAATAAAAGACGTTGGGCTTGAGGCAGCAGGACAATGCTGGCTTTGAGGGCTCCCCTTAAGCTGCACCAGGGCAGACCACATACACATACACCTGTACACTACTGTTTTTATGACAGGTTGGGAAACAGGTCCTGGGGAAAGTAGTCCCTGCCTAATCTCAATAATTATATTGTAGGAATATTTTTTTTTATTTTTTTATTCATTCATTCATTCCAAATACCTTCAGTGGCATAGAAGTAAAAAGTACAGCATGGAGAAGTTGCACAGAGTTTCAGTTATAAAAACTAGTCAAGAATCAAAAAGGGGAGCTAGTCTTTTGGTCCCTGATTGTTATGGCAGACAAAAGGTACTTTGCAACTTGGCTAGTGGTGTGGGAACATTGGTCAGATAACAGAAAGAAAACCAACTTTGCCTCAGGTAGTCCATAAAGGTTAGACAGGATAGGTTTGATTATCCAGCCCCGCACTTCCCCATAGAAATCACAGTGAAGTAAGACATGGGTGACCGTTTCGAGGTGCCTTTCATTACGTGGGCAGAATCTTTCCTGATAAGGGATGTTGGCAAAGCTCCCAGACAGTACCGCTGAGGGTAAAACATTGAGTCTTCCTAACATAAAAGAGCGCCATTACTGGGGTGACGTAAGCTGGGAAAGGCAGGCAGCAGGCAGCCCATAATTTGGAAAGATACCAAATGCTAAAGGGGAACACGTTTTATGTTCAGAGGAACAAAGGGACCGTTTCTCAATATCTAAAATCCTGTTTCAGAATTCTGAATGCCTGCATTTCACTTCGCATACAGAGGTTGTCCAGGGAGACACCTATGGAATGTATTTTGTTCTGGATCCGACTATACCAATTGGAAATGAAAGAGTCTGCTAGCATCATATGAATATAACTAGCAGGGTCTGCCCTAAAGTGTAGGCGTAGCCAAAACTTTATGGTTAGTAGCCATGCCCTGGTCTCGATAAAATGAGTTCCAGTTTCTAGGCATATTGCAACATAACTAACACAGTTGGGGGCCCCAAAATACAGTGTAGGAACGCTGCCTGAATTTTCTCAAGTTGAGAATTGAAGGCGCAAATCCAAATGGAGATCCCATTTAATAACTGAGATACTGTTTTAGCATTAAAACACAAATGGCGGCTGGGACAAATTGGTTACCCTTCTTGTAAAAGAAGCTATCCACCGCAGACGAGCCAAACCTTGCTGAAATGACTGCTTGCTTATGTTGAACTGTCCAGTTATGATTGTACTGGAAAAAGACCCCCAAGTATTTAAAAGATTTCACCTGTTCCATATTATTTCCCTTGAGGCACCAGCTTTGTGGTTTCCAGGACTTTCAGACTACTATAATTTTGGATTTTGCATAGTTTATAGACAGGAAATTTGTCTCGCAGTAGGAAGTAAAGGTGAGTAGCAAGTGCTTGAGGCCCTTCTGCGAGCGTGACAGTACAACTGCATCATCTGCATAAAGCAATAAAGGAATAATATATGGCTCAGGTTTAGGGGAGTGACCATCAATAGCATTTAGGGAAGGGGCCAGATCATTCAGGAATAAATTAAACAAATAGGGGGCTAGAATACAGCCCTGTTTGACTCCCCTATTAGAAGTGATCTTTGGGGTTAATGCACCTAGGCTGTTATACCGCACTTGAAAGCTATTAAGGGAATACATTTTAGGGATAAGAAAAAGTAGGTGTTTATCCAGACCCATGATGTCCAGTTTATTCCAGATAAGGTCCCTGAGACTAGAGTCAAATGCCCCTTTTAAATCAAGGAAGGCCACAAACAGCCTTCTCCCCCCTGCACCACTGTATTTCTCTATCAGATGGTTAAGTGTTATGCAGTGGTCCAGTGTAGACTTGCCGGAGCAAAATCCAATCTGTTCTCTACTTGGGAAATTTTGCTCTTGCATCCATGAAGGAAGTTTTCCCAAGAGGTGTCTCGTGTATAATTTGCCTGCTATGTCAAGCAGACTAATTGGGCGGTAGTTCTCTGGTGCTTCCGGGTCACCCTTCTTGTAAATTGGGACCACTATGGAATTTGTCCATGATTCAGGCATGGTCCCTGTTTTATCGATGACTGTGAAGAGAGTCGCCAGAGGAGGGGGGGCGTGGCATGCTCAGCTGAGAGGAAGACGTGTTTTGTTTGAGCTCCCGGTAGAATGCTAAAGGGAATTAAGTATTCCTTCTTCTGGTGATAAAAATAACAAAGCCTTGAAGACTTTAATATAAGCTGGTGATAGTTGTGAAGTGGGAGTCTGGAAGTTGGCTAGAGGCTAAAGTTAAAACTAATTGGTGTTGAGAGAAACGGCAATGGCGACCTCGGACTCAGAAGCTGAAAGTGAAGATAAGGTAATGAAACCAAAAGACTTTCAATTAGAAGTTAAGAAGGCAGTGGAAGCTGCCAAACACAGCATTATTAAAGCAGTAACGAAGATAGTGGATGAAAAAATAACTAATTTAGCTGAGGCCGTTGAAGCTATGGCAGAGACTGTGAATAGTGCATGGGAAATGGCGCAGCTAAATGAGAAGAAAATTAACTTGTTGCAAAAACAGTCCAGAAAGTTGGAAAAGCAAAATAAATACTTTAAAGATAAACTGATGGACTTGGAAAATCGGGCCAGAAGGTCAAATTTGCGGTTGAAAAATATTCCAGAAACGGAGGATATGGATAATGTGATTAAATGGATGGCTGAAATGCTCCCAGACTTAGAAATTTCAAGGGAAGTTTTGGACCGTATTCATCGAGTTGGGAAGCAGACAGCTGAGTGGAGGTGGCCGAGAGATGTGGTAATGTGCTTTGGAAAATATATATTAAAGGAGCAGGTGCTTAAAGGCATGAAGGCCTTGGATAGGCAAGATAAGTTACTGTATAATGATAAAAAAGTGTTGGTTTTTGAAGATTTATCACAGGAAACAATTAACAGGAAGAAAAAGTTAAGAGTGTTTACCAAGGTGCTGCAGGATAAAGGAATGAAATACAGCTGGAGAATGGCACCTTTTGCTCTGAAAATGGTGCATGAAGGAGTAGAGTTGTTTGCAGAAGATCAGAAGCAGATGGAGGAGCTATTTAAACGTGTGGGACTGCAGCTGCCTAAGGATTACAAGCATTTCCCTGACCGGGACTCAGAAGGGGAAAATAGTTTGGAAGAGGAAATGGGGAACACTCAGAAACAGAAGAAGAAGAAAAAGGAGGAAAAAAAGACTTGGGACTTCAGGGAAAGGACTAAGACTAAGAAATGATTAAGGGAAGATGGATTAAGGAAGAAGGAAAGAAGATAGAAAGACCGGAATAGCTCAACATGAACAGTTTTTTGGGGTTTTTTTATTGTTGCTGTTGCTCTTTTTGAGTTTACAGTGTGGGAGAGATGTCTTTTTTCTCCCCCCTCCCCAATATGGATGTCAGTGGTAGCTGGATGTCTGATGTGTTTAGTGGTATGATTGGGAAGAAGATGTGTAGATGGTGGCTGATTGGGATGATGTTGGTATGTTTGGATGGTGTGATTGGGGTATGGATGGATGATTGGGATCTAAGGGGTGAATGGGTGGATTATGAATGGAGTAAGAAGGTGAGTGAATGCATATTGGGGAGAATTTTTTATACAAGAGATATGCCACGAGCATTGGCATATTGCATTTCTCTTGGATGGGTAGAACTGGTGATGGAGGGTAGGTGGAGGGTAGATAAGCAACATCAGGTGGGGCTGGTTAAGGGTTGTTGGGGTTTAGAATTCCAGGCTGGTAGAGAACAGAAGAGATATGGGGAAGAGCTATGGTTAGGTATAATATGATAAAAAATGTTAATGTTATATGTACAACTCTTAATGTTAGAGGGCTAGGAAATCCAGTGAAACGGGCAAGAGTTGGGAGATATATTCAAGAATTAAAAGCAGATGTGCTGTTTTTGCAGGAGGTATATAATGGGGGGGAAAGAGAGATGAATTTCCCTGGATTTGGGAAAGGTAAGAAATTTATTGCTCCAGGCTCCTCGAAGAGCAGAGGGGTGGGAATAGTATTTAATTCTAAAATAGATTTTGTTGCAGATAAGGTAATGAGAGATAAGGATGGAAGGTTTATTTTTGTACAGGGTCATTTGGAGGGAGAGCCGGTGTCTTTAGCTTCTTTGTACCTCCCTAATGTGCATCAGTTGAATGTATTGCATAGATTTTTGCAGAAGTTTGAAAAATTTTCACCCTGTACTAAAATAATAGGGGGGGATTTTAATATTGACTTGCAGGGGAAAGGCAATGTTAAAAAAAGAAAGGCAGAGAAATTTAAAAGAGTGTGCGGGAAATTTGGTCTGCTAGAATTATGGATGGAAATGTTTCCTAATGATGATGTGTATTCTTTTTACTCTGTCGTGCATGGAACTTATTCAAGATTGGATGGAATCTTAGTCTCTCAAGAAATGAGGAATTGGGTAAAAGATATGGAGATTGGGATGATTAAGATTACTGATCATGCCCCTGTTTCAGCCTTTTTGCAAATAGGTCATTGTAATAGATCTTATAATTGGAAGTTTAATCCATGGTTAGTGGCAGATGAAGAAAGTAAGTGTAATATTAAAAATGCAATTGAAAGATATTTTGAGGAGAATAGGAAATCAGATACTTCATTAACAATAATATGGGAAGCAATGAAAGCCACTATTAGAGGTGTGTGTATACAGAATTTGGTGAGATTGAAGAAAGGTAAAGATAGGAAAATTAAAGAAGTAGAAGAAGAAGTTAGAGTATTGGAGGAGAAATTTAGGAAATCTAAGAAGAAGGAGGATAAAGAACAAGTAGTTAGGAAAAGGGAAGAGTTGAATGTATTGGATGTTAATAGGACTACGTTAAAATTATGGTATAACAGACAGAAGTATTATGAGTTTGAAGGGAAAGGAGGAAGAATTTTAGCAAATAAAATTAAGAATTTTCAGGTTAGGAAAAATATTAAGGCAATCAGGAACGATATAGGGTTTTTGGAAACTGAACCTAAAATGATACTGGAGAATTTTATAGAATTTTATAATAAATTGTACGCAAACAAAGGGATTAAAAAGGAAGATATAGAAAAATTCTGTGAGGGGTTGGAATTTTTAGAATTAAGTGAAGATAGTAGGAAAGAATTAGATAAGGATATAACGGAAGAAGAAGTTAAGATGGCTATAGATTCTATGAATATGCAATCTGTACCTGGACTGGATGGTTTTAATGCGGTATTTTATAAGCATTTTAAAGATATATTGGTGCCTCATGTGACTGAATTGTTTCAGGGAATTTTGGATGGATCTCCTACACCACCTACATGGTTGGAGTCAAGATTAGTGTTAATTCCGAAACCTGGGAAAGATCAGACTTTAAGGGATTCTTATAGGCCAATTTCAATCACCAATATGGATTATCGAATATTTGCAAAGGTTATGGCAATGAGACTTAAAAATGTATAGCACAATTGATAGGGAAAGAGCAATTTGGGTTTATGCCTCAAAAGTATTTAGTAGAGGCAGTTAGGAAGGTGATGGGTATGGTTTATTTAGCTAAAAATAAGGATTTGCCGCTTACGCTTTTGGCGTTGGATATTTATAAGGCCTTTGATTCTGTGGATTGGACATACATGAAGATCATATTTCAAAAGTATAGGATTGGGGAGAAATTTCAAAATATGATTGAGGCAATATATTCTAAATCCAAGGCGTTGATAGGAGTTGGTGGATCAGTAGAGGGATATGTTCAGGTAATGAGTGGTACGAAGCAGGGATGCCCTTTATCCCCTATGTTATTTATTTTAGCATTGGAACCGTTAGTGAATAAATTAAAAAAGGACAAAAGAATTATAGGCTTTGAAGTTCCAGGGAAAGGGAAAATAGATGGGAATCTCTTAACAATGTATGCAGATGACATGATGGTGACAATTAAGGATGTGGAGCCCGCAGTGGCACCTTTAAAAAAGATACTACAGGAATTTGAGGAAGTGTCAGGGTTAAAAGTGAATTTTTCAAAATCTTCGATGATGTGTGTTAATGTAAAACCAGGGTTACAATTAGCAGCTTCAAAAATTTTGGGTATTCCCATAGCAAATAAAATGGTGAAATATTTAGGGGTTAATATTCCTAGGAATATTAAAAAAATATTTGAGTATAATTATAAAAGAATCTGGAGTGGAATTCAAGTTAAAATGAGAGACTGGAGGAAGAGGAAGGAGTCAATTAGTACAAGGAATGCTATGGTTAAAATGTTTCTAGTTCCTAGGTTGACTTATTTATTTTATGTATTGCCTTGGCATATACCAGAATACGTACTGAAGAGATGGCAAGGAGATATAGATAGATTTGTTTTTGCATCAAAGAAACCAAGGACAGCTAATAGGTATAGATATTATGGTATTAAAGATGGGGGATTCCCAATATAATTTACTATTATGATGCATATCAATTAAGGCACTTAATGAGTTGGTTGGAGGGAGAGTTAGGAGAAGAGCTGAACGGGATAGAAAAGGAAAATTTAGAGGTAGTAGGAGGAAAGGAAAGTTTATTTGATAGAACGAAAAGGAGGAAGAAGATAGGTGATACATTATCAACCTTTATGGGGCCCAGTAGGGTATGGGAGAAGTGGAAAAAAGAACTCGCTCCGGAGATATCATCTATTACTAAAATGTGGTACTATGATAAATTTGCTCCATTAAGGGGATCGCTGTCAAAGGAAGTAGGAGATAAACTGAAGAGGATTATGATTCGAGAATTGAAAGAGGTTTGGGGTACTGATGGGGTGAAGAAAGAGGAGTATAATATTTTGAATAATATTAATTGGTTGTTAAAAAGTCAAATCTCCTCATTGCTGAAGGAGGAAGAACTTAAAAATATTGGTAAAAGAATTAATACTCCCTTTGAAAACTTGGTGAAAGAGTATAGAGAAGATAAGTCAAAAATAGTTTCAAAATTGTATAAGATTTTATTAGGTACAGGGAAATCCCCGAGAGAATTTTTGAAGGAACATTGGGAAACAGATATTGGAGATAAAATCTTAGATGAAGATTGGGAGAGGATGTTTAGATTACCTCCCTTTGTTACAACATCTAGGTTAGTGCAGGAGCAGGGATTGAAGATGATACAGAAATGGTATTATACACCCATTAAGATGTATTATATTTCTAAATCAGGGAGTAAAAATTGTTGGAGGAAATGTGGAGAAATTGGAACTTTCGGTCACATGTGGTGGGATTGTCCCTTAGTGAAAAAATTCTGGTTGCAGGTTGGCATAGAGATGACAAAGATTATGGGATGGAAAATAAGTATATCTAAAGCAATGGCAATTATTAATTTGGATGGTGTGGGATTAAGATCAAAAGAGGATAGTAAATGGATTAATTTGATGTTAGTAGCAGCAAGACAAGTGATAGCAAGGAATTGGAAAGAAGCTGAGGAATTGACAATTAATCACTGGAGGGATAAAATGAATAATATAATTATTTTGGAGTATTTAACGATGAAGATACGAAGAATGAACGGATTAAAGGTTAGGGAACAGGAGGAGGGGTGGTTTAGGAAGATGGTGAGATATTTGGAAAAGTTTAAACAATTTAAGACTATTGGTTGGTTAATAAGAAAATGAATGGATAAGGTGTTTAAATAGAGTGATGGAGTTGTATTTGGATGAAATGTTAATAGTTATAAATTTATGGAATATTATAATGTATCTATGGCCTGGGACTCTCACAGAGGTGGATTGGTGTTGGAATATATAACAATAAAATTAAAAAAAAGAGAGAGAAAGTCGCCAGAGGAGAAGCCCACCAGTCAAGATTGTTTGTAAATAGCTGTGGTGGGAGACCATCTGGGCCTGGAGCCTTCCCTGCCTTCAAATGATTAGATGATTGATCTCATTAGGATTAACAGGGGAGGGCCATTCGTGTAGATGGGGAGGGATTTGTTCTTGCTGATCTGATACAATGGACAGAGGGTAAAAAAATAAGTGCTGGAAGTGGTCTATCCAGACCTCAGCAGGGATGGGATGTCTAAAACAATGGCTCTTCGTGTCAGAAGCACCAGTAACTAATGACCAGAAAAGCTTACTGTTAGAGGCAGTAGAGGCACTAATATGTAAATCCCAGTTCTTAATGCATAATTGTCTTTTCTTATTGGCCACTGTATCTCTGAGCTTATTTTTCAGTTCAAAGTAGCTCAAAGGCATATTGGCAGCAAGTCTGTTACGATAAGTGCGATATATTGCGCACAGTTGGTGTTTCAGTTTTTGCCATTCCTTATCATACCATGAGTCTGACTTCCAAACAGGGGAACTGGGTCTAGCAGATGATTGTTTTTTATAAAAGTTAATTATGGCAGAGGTTATATTGCTATAAATTTGGAGGGCCTCAGAAGGGTTTTCAGCTTCCACCAGTTGTTGGTTTAGTTCTGTTAATTTACTTGTTTGAAGCAACTGATTAATGCTCTCTCAAACTTTCTCTGACCATCTAACTCTTGGAGGGGCAGGCATATCAACAGGAACCAGAGATGAATGGCTAACAGCCTCCAATTTTAGTAATGGAATCAATGGGAAATGGGCACTGTCCAAGCTCTCACCCACTAAAAATCCACAATAAATTTTCTCAGATTGGGGGAAACAATAACATAGTCAACAACACTACTGCCTACTCTGGAACTAAAAGTGTATTCCTCCAGCAAGCCATGTGGTATAAACCCATTTCAAATAGATCTATTAGAGGGGATACAAAAGTTTACCATGAATACTCCCACTGGGGGTCTTTGGAGTCCTTGGAAAAATCAAGAATTCAGGGAGGGAATCGTGCAGGTCAAGACCCAGGGATTTACATAACACGTCATTATCTTTACCTATTCTAGCATTAAAATCGCCCAGGTATTCCTGCTCAAGGTTCTCAATATACATGCTGAAACGGTTCCATTGCGCTAAAAGGTCCCTTCTATTTAGACAAGGGGGTAGATATACATTAACCACTATTAACGTTAGGGCCGACAGTTTAAGCAGAAGCACCTGGGCCAGGGAAGAGCAGGGAGTCAGAGAAATAGCTTCTGCTTTAATCTGGTAAGAGATTAAGCAGCATAGGCCTGCTCTATAGCGGCCCATTTGCTTAAGCTTAACTGCTGGCATGGAATAGGATTTATAACCTTCAAACTGTATTTCACTCTGAGCCCAAGTTTCCTGGCATAATATAATATCAACTGGTTTGAGAAAAGTCCGAAAGTCTGTACTGTAAAGTTTTTCTTCCAACCTGCAATATTCCAGGATAAGATCTTTAGGACTGGTTCTTAGTCACCTTTGGATAGTCAATTGGACTTCGAAATCTTATCCAAAACTTTCCCGTGGTCAAGGAATACACTGCCATTTTGG
Organism: Heteronotia binoei; assembly: GCF_032191835.1. Lineage (NCBI taxonomy): Eukaryota > Metazoa > Chordata > Lepidosauria > Squamata > Gekkonidae > Heteronotia > Heteronotia binoei. The sequence continues at coordinate 2,937,082 of NC_083230.1, forward strand.
GTGGAGTTTTTGGATTGGGAGAGGAGCCTCTGAGGGTGGATGTAATAAATCATCAGAGTTGGAAATGATTTGGGGCTCTGTTGAAGATGGTGGAGTATGATCAGTATCGTGGGAGGATGGATAGGTTCCAAAAACACGACATGGGAATTTAACTTGTCCTTCCGTACGAGGAACCAGCAAAATCAGAGTTGAGCAGGGCTCAGTAGTCAATGTACAAATGTCATTCACTCCAATCTGAGAACTGTCCTGCAGGGCTGAATCACAATTCTGATGCCAGCTTGCTTGCATTACCAACCTCTTAAGCAGTCCTCCACCTGACTCCGGATTATAAAGGACTACAGTGGGGATAGAGCAGTCTGCCTCCATGCTCTCATACAGTGTAGCATCTGCAAAACTAGAATGTCAATTCTGCTCTGATCTGCACTTGAGCAGCTGGGTCTTCAATAGCTCTAATCTATGACTCATTGCTGTTCCCTCTCAGGGAATTCCACAAATGCATCTTGGATTCCCTCTTCCATTGGAGCCACATCTGATAGCAGATGTGATAACTAAGGTGCAGATTTATTGTTTGCAGAGACTTGGCGAACAGCAGAGCTTTTCTGGTTGACTGCACTCATTGCTGCCCTTGCATGCTTCTTAGGCCTCATATGTGATCTAAGCCGGTGACTTTCTTCTTCATATCTCACTTCCGGGCAGAGAGGGACCAAAGTAGTGTTCATATAACAAATTTGCCGCAGGGCAAACAAAATATTAGAGAATTGGAAATAGGCTGTGAGGCTTTTGCGAGTTTTTTCGCAGATAAGGTCTCATCGCTCCGACACGACTTACCCGCTATAATTGATACAGTAGAAGAACTTGAGGCACCAAGCGCGTCTTTTGGTCCAATTTTGGATTCTTTCACTCCACTCAGCCTGGAGGAGGTCGACAGGATCCTTGTAGCTGTGCGCCCTACGACTTGTAGGTTGGACCCGTGCCCGTCTTGGCTTATAAAAGCGAGCCAGACGTGGCTGCGTGAACCACTACAAGGTATTGTCAACAGGTCCCTAGTAGAAGGGATCTTTCCCACGCCTCTTAAAGAGGCAGTGGTCTGCCCTCTCTTAATAAAACCATCAGCGGACCCGGCCGTATTGGCGAACTATCGGCCGGTGTCGAACCTTCCCTTTTTGGGTAAGGTTATAGAGCGGGCGGTGGCCATTCAGCTACAGGGGTTCCTGGAGGACACTTCCGCACTGGATCCATTCCAGTCCGGCTTTCGGCCAGGTCACGGGACGGAGACGGTTCTGGTCGCCCTCATAGATGACCTCATGCGACATCTGGATCAGGGCGGCTCAGCGGTATTGCTGTTATTAGATCTGTCAGCCGCGTTTGATACGGTTGACCATCAGCTACTGACTAGCCGCCTTGCCGATGCGGGGATTCAGGGATCTGCCTCACAGTGGCTGACCTCTTTTCTCCAAGATCGGGGACAAAGGGTGGTGATCGGGGAGGAAGTATCCCAGAGGCACTCTCTTAGTTGTGGGGTGCCACAGGGAGCGGTCCTATTCCCGATGCTATTCAACATCTATATGCGCCCCCTTGCCCAGATTGTCAGGAGGTATGGACTGAGTTGTCATCAATATGCGGATGACACCCAGCTTTATCTATTGATGGGCGGCCAGTCCGACTGTACCCCGGAAAATCTAGACCTGGCTCTACAAGCCGTGGCATCTTGGCTCAGGCTGAGTCGACTGAAACTGAATCCGACAAAGACGGAAGTTCTCTACCTGAGTCGGGGTGGTCCAAGGAGAGAGATCCATCTGCCGACTCTTGTCGGGGTGCCATTAACACCGGTCCCTAAGGTCAGGAGTTTAGGCGTGCTCCTTGAGTCCTCCCTTACAATGGAGGCCCAAGTAGCAGCCGCTGTTAGATCTGCCTTTTTTCATCTTCGGCGGGCACGGCAGCTGGCTCCTTTTCTGGAGCACAATGATTTAGCGATGGTAATCCATGCTACGGTCACCTCAAGAATAGATTACTGTAATGCTCTCTACATGGGGCTACCCTTGACGCAAACCCGGAGACTACAGCTAGTGCAGAATGCTGCGGCACGGCTGTTAATGAGGCTGCCACGATGGGAGCACATTCAGCCAGTGCTAAAAGAGCTGCACTGGCTACCTGTTGTGTTCCGAGTTCGCTTCAAGGTGTTGGTATTGACCTTTAAAGCCCTTTATGGTCAGGGACCTGCATATCTACGGGACCGCCTTTCTCCGCATATCCCCCAGAGAGCACTGCGTTCAGGGGCAAAAAATCTACTCTCGGTCCCCGGACCAAAAGAAGCCAGGCTATGCGTGACAAGATCTAGGGCTTTTTCGGTGGCAGCACCAGAGCTTTGGAATGCTCTTCCAGAAGCCATACGGGCCCTGCGGGATCTGTCTGCGTTCCGCAGGGCCTGTAAGACCGAGTTGTTCAAGCAGGCCTTTGATGCTTGATGGAAAGATGGCTGCCACCAGACATCACACAGAATGCCGGTGATCACTGTTTGGAATTTTAACGCCGCTTATAATGTATAGATTCAGCACTATATAATGGTTTTAAAATTTGTAATTGTAATATCCCAAATAAATAAAATATGTTTTAAATTGGAAAATGTAAATTATGGTTTTATATATTTTATTGGTTTAATTGTGCAGATGATACTGTGAGCCGCCCTGGGTCCGCTTGCGGAGAGGGCGGGATATAAGTCAAATGTAATAAATAAAATAAATAAATAAATATAAACATGGGTTGGAAAAATCCCTTTGGACATCAAGTGCCCTTTATTTCTAAGAAGGATTGAGGGGATTTTTGGACTACTGAAGGATAGTATAACTCTCTGTGTCTGATGCATTCTGGGCAACAGTTCTAAATCTTGGTTGCTCAATAAGGCCATTAAGTGCTTTTTTACCAGCATTTTTGAGTTCCAAGGGGGGGGGGGGTATTTCCATTATATTTACAGAGAGTCAAATTAACCTTGGTAGCTAATAGTACTAGCTGATAGTTCCTCTCACAATTATTCAACCCCAGCTGTTGTGAACCAGTTGTAGCTATTAGCTCCTTGTCTCTGGTAGGCATGTCCTTTGGAAGAAGAGGGGATTGCTGTGTAAGCACCTTGGTCTCTCCATTCTTAAGTACTTCAGTCTTCCTATCAGAAATATTTGTTAGGATGCTACTAATAGAGTCCATTTTATAGTGCAGCAGATGGATCATTTTACAAAGGTGGTCAATAGTTCTAGCAGTCACTTGTAAAATCTCAGAAAGCCCAGCCCCAGCACCCACGTTCTCAATACCTTTAAGATGGCCTGGCTGGTTCTCACCCAGAGCAAAGCTCCCAGCTTAAGCTTCCAACTCAGGAAGTGATTCATTTAAATCAGCAACAATTTCCGTGGGGAAATTTTCCAGCACCGCAAACTGGTTACAGGTAGGAATCTGACATGGGTAGAAATTGTTAATCTTCAGTTGTTTGGAAGAGGGTATGGCACAGTCCTCTTCCTCTCTCCCATGTTTAAATGTTTCCATGGTTAAGGCTAGTATGCCCCAAAACCTTAGGAAGCTCGAAGACCTGCTACAAAATGTGCCCAGCAGTGAGAGACTTTTTTCCTCCAAAAAAAGTTAGTAAGGTCAGCAATCAAACACTTCACTGTAACAGCACACACATACATATACACACATATATATGCACACACACATACACACATATATATATACATATATATACCGTGGCTAATAGCCACTGATGGACCTCTGCTCCATATTTTTATCTAACCCCCTCTTGAAGGTGGCTATGCTTGTAGTCACCACCACCTCCTGTGGCAGTGAGTTCCACATGTTAATCACCCTTTGGGTGAAGAAGTACTTCCTTTTATCCGTTTTAACCTGACTGCTCAGCAATTTCATCGAATGCCCGCGAGTTCTTGTATTGTGAGAAAGGGAGAAAAGTACTTCTTTCTCTACTTTCTCCATCCCACGCATTATCTTGTAAACCTCTATCATGTCACCCCGCAGTTGACGTTTCTCCAAGCTAAAGAATCCCAAGCGTTTCAACCTTTCTTCATAGAGAAAGTGTTCCAGCCCTTTCATCATTCTAGTTGCCCTTTTCTGGACTTTCTCCAATGCTATAATATCCTTTTTGAGGTGCGGTGACTAGAATTGTACACAGTATTCCAAATGAGACCGCACCATCGATATATACAGGGGCATTATGATACTGGCTGATTTGTTTTCAATTCCCTTCCTAATCATTCCTAGCATGGCGCTGGCCTTTTTTATTGCAATTTTTATTTTTTGATCCACAAGAGGACTTGACGCCCACTCACCCAGCCTCGACAGATCCCTTTGGAGTGCCTCACAATCCTCTCTGGTTCTCACCATCCTGAACAATTTAGTGTCATCTGCAAACTTGGCCACTTCACTGCTTACTCCCAACTCCAGATCATTAATGAACAAGTTAAAGAGCATGGGACCCAGCACTGAGCCCTGCGACACCCCACTGCTTACCATCCTCCACTGTGAAGACTGCCCATTTATACTCACTCTCTGCTTCCTATTAATTAGCCAGTTTTTGATCCACAAAAGGACCTGTCCTTTTACTCCATGACTCGAGGTTACTAACGAGCCTTTGATGAGGAATTTTATCAAAAGCTTTCTGGAAGTCAAGGTAAACAACATCTATTGGGTCCCCTTTGTCCACATGTTTGTTCACCCCCTCAAAGAACTGTAACAGGTTAGTGAGGCAAGATCTTCCCTTACAGAACCCATGCTGAGTCTTCCTCAATAACTCGTGTTCATCAATGTGCCTACTCATTCTGTACTTGATAATGCTTTAAACCAACTTTCCCAGTATTGAAGTCAGACTGACTGGCCTGTAATTTCCTGGATCTCCTCTGGAACCCTTTTTAAAGATGGGGGTGACATTTGCTACCTTCCAGTCCTCAGGAACGGAGGCAGATTTCAATGAAAGATTACATATTTTTGTCAGGAGATCCACAAGTTCAACTTTGAGTTCTTTCAGAACTCTTGGATGTATGCCATCCGGACCTGATGACTTATTAGTTTTTAATTCGTCAATCAGTTGTAAAACATCCTCTCTTGTCACCTCAATTTGACTCAGGTCTTTCAGCACCTCTTCTAAAATTAGTTGTTCTGGAGCGGGCAAACACTTCTCATCTCCCACAGTGAAGACGGAGGCAAAAAATGCATTCAGCTTCTCAGCCATTTCCCTATCCTCCTTCAGTAATCCTTTTATCCCTTGGTCATCCAAGGGGCCCACTGTCTCCCTGACTGGTTTTCTTCTTCTAATATATTTGAAGAAATTTTTATTGTTGGTCTTTATGTTTTTTGCAATATGCTCCTCATAATCCCTTTTTGCCTGCCTGATCACAATCTTGCATTTGATTTGCCATAGCCTGTTTTCCCTTTTATTAATCTCCATTGGACTGGTTTTCCACAGCTAAAAGGAGTCCTCCTTACCTTTTACAGCTTCCATTACTTTGCTTGTTAACCATGCAAGCCTTTTCTTATACATGTTTGTGCCTTTCCCAACTTGTGGTATATATTTTATCTGAGCTTCTAGGATTGTAGTTTTAAATAGCCTCCAAGCTTCCCCAAGGGTTTTGACTGTATTTTCCTTTCCTTTCAGTTTCCTCTTCACATGCCTCCTCATCTCAGAGAATTTACCCCTTTTAAAGTTAAACGTGGTTATGCTGGTCTTTTGGGGCATCTCCCTATTTATACAAATGGTGAAATCAACAACATTATGGTTACTGCTCCCAAGCAGTGTGATCACTTTTACATCTCTCACCAAGTCTCGGCCATTACTTAGGACCAAATCCAGGATCGCCCCACCCCTGTGGTGTAAAGTGCCATCAAGTCACAGCTGACTTACAGTAAGCCCATGGGGTTTTCAAGGCAAGAGTCTTTCAGCAATGGCTTGCCATTGCCTGCCTCTGAACTATGACCCAGGACTTCCTTGATGGTCTTCCATCCAAGTGGTAACTAGGGACAAGTCTTCTTAACTTCCAAGAACTGATGAGATCAGGCTAGCTTGGGCCATCCAAATCAAAGCCTTCCATAAACTTGTCTAAATGTTACTGATGTGTGAAATGGCAACATAATGTGTGAAAGCTAATTACCTTCATGCCCTGCTTGAGTCCTCCCCAGGGTAGCATGTTGGACTCTGTGGGAAACAAGATGTTGAATTAGATGGACTTTTGATCTGACCTAGCAGGACTATTATGTCATTCTTATAATGTGACCAAAAGGTGCTTGGTATTCTGGTCATCAATATCCTGGGGCTAGCACTTCTCAGAATCAAAGGCATATTTTAAAATGTTTCTTAGCAAGTTAAATGATCTTAAAAACAATGAAGCAAATGCATAATCAGAAAAGTCATTACATTTTTTTTTAAGCCCATGCATGATAGGGGTTTTATTTCAGATTGTGAGGCACACTTCATATTTGATCCCACTATTTAAGATTATGCAAGGCCATAAAATTTTAACTATAATGAGTATGATTTCTAAAAATAGAAAGCCAGTCACTACTAGATTGCAACAAGCACCGTATTCATAAAGGTAGCTATGCTTGCTAAATTCCTTTTGTGTTTCAATATATTTAGTCATAAAAACTCATTTGTTTTCTAGGGCTATGCCAAACATTTGCATGTGAACATTTTTAGGGCAATAATATTCCACCAAATCCTTCATTACATCCTGCTCGTTGTAGTCATTGTTTCCCTTTGTGACTGCTGCTTCATTGCTATTTGTTTTATAGATTTTTATTGCTTCTTGAAATGTTCACAGTCAGTTGGATATTGTGTAATATTTGTGAAGATGTCATGATGCCATGTATACAGTCAGATATGTGCAGGGGTGGAATTCTAGCAGGAGCTCCTTTGCATATTAGGCCATACACCTCTGATTTAGCCAATCCTCCAAGAGCTTACAAGGCTCTTTTTCATAAGGACTTGGAGGATTGGCTACATCAGGGTTGTGTGGCCTACTATGCAAAGGAGCTCCTGCTAGAATTCCACCCTTGACTGTGTGAGACATCCCTGAAAGTTCACCTGTTTTATCTTTCCTCTATTCCAGGGGTGGTCACTGGTAGCTCTCCAGATGTTTTTTGCCTACAGCTCCCATCAACCCCAGCCATTGGCCATGCATTGGCAAAAAAACATCTGGAGAGCTACCGTTGGCCACCCCTGCTGTCGATTCCATTGTTTTTAGCATGTTGTAGTATAAGAGCCTAAGTTGGTGCTAAACATGATAAAACAAAGCAAGGTATTTTGAAAAGCAAAAACTGAAACAAAGCTTTGAAGTAGGTTGGCAAATAATGGTTATGGTCTGCATTAGCACCTGCATGGATGTCACACCACATCATAATTAAACTGAACTTTTGACGTGAGGGCCAAGTCATGTACAAGAGAGTAGGCAGCAGTGTGCAAACCTACAGCATGTTCACAATGCCCTATCTAAGCGACGTGATTTACAAAATAACATTTCCAGTAAAATAGATTATTTTGCCCATGCATAACGTTCTTCTGAATGTTATTGGCCTGAAATTAATCTGGTTTGGTACACTTAAAAGTTCTAGCAATACTGTAATGCCTTTCAAAGAACCATGATTCAGTTGTCAAGTCTGTATGTAACTCTGGCTAAGTCAGAGAGCATTCTGGGTAGAACCAAAGTATATTCAATTGCTGCTAGCTTGTACCTTCCCTACCCCTCACTTCCTGTAATGAGTGTCCTTGCTTTGAAATGGAAAGATGTGAAAGTCTTATCTGTGCCTTTTCAGGCCTGGTCTCCGAAGGGAGTCAGGAGCCTGCTACGATCAAGGCCACGCAAGCCTAAGAACGAATTGGTAACATCAATGTGTGAATGCGCCCTGCATAATCCTCCCCCCTTAGGAATCTCTTTGAAGTGTCCCATATATGCAATGCATTTACAGGTTATTCTTTAGTCTTTCAATGCTGGCCTAGCCTCAAGTAACAGTATCAATAAAGTAGTTTCTTTGTATCAACGACTCGGTATTGAATCTGCTGACTTGACATCGGTTTGACTTTTTTCACATCCTAGCTTACCGCAGTGCTGCAGAGGTCATTCAGTATGGAGTCAAGAACAACACCACGTTCCTGGAATGCACACCTAAATCTCCACAGTCCACGATTAAATGGCTCTTACAAAAAGACAATGACAGAAGGAAAGAGGTGAGTTATCTTAATCACATGTATTGAAAGTACAAAGTGTATGGGAGAAGAGGCAACTTTTCAGCCCCAGAACCCCTCCCAATAAAAGCACAACATTCACCTATGAAGATGTGAAAGCAAGCAAAAGGAGGGAGGGAAAGACAGATGAGTGTTGTGCTTGGTTACACACACTGGGACCAAGTCTAATACCAGCACTACTACCAGTGCTTTGGGTGCCTGTGTTGGGCCTTACTGCCAGGTGCATGGGCCAAGGAGGTGATGATGGGCATAAGCCTTGCCTGTTACCTTTTCCTATACTGCTGGCTAGCTCCATCAGTACTGACAGCACCTCAGGGGCTTTCCTCAGTTGTGTGAGTAGGGTATGTCCACCAAGGAAATCAAGACAGTGCACAGGCCTGGCACACTGAGCCTGCTCCAGCGGGGAGGGCGGGATATAAATCCAATAAACCTCAAACCTTAAAATGGTCGGCTGTGCCACTTTATTGATGCATCTGCCTGGGGTTGTCTACACTGGTGTGGAATTGTGATGGTTAGCACTGTTGCTTAAATTAAAAACAATGAGACGCTCTCCAAAATATCCAAGCCTTTCTGACAATGTAGCACAAAAGTCCCAGCAAAAGCTGAAAACTAGCAGGACTCTTTATAAGCACTCTTCAACCGTGAGGATGTATTCACAATGAGGATGGTACCGTAATTTTTTCATGCTTGTGGAACACAGTCTTGTATGAAAGGGGGATTCTCATCTGCATTAATAATTTGACTATGGAACCAGAAGTAGCAGTTCTTCCAGATTAGTTGATGTAATTGGCCACTTCACATATGAGAATAAGCCTCCTATACTGGTAATAGGGAAGTATAAAGTTGCACAAAATAATGAATTATGTGAGTTATTTGCATATCTAATATGTACAATCCTTCTTCTTTAGAAGAGGGTGGAAAGACTGCATGAAGGTGTAGATATACAACTCATGTCACACATTTTGTATGTGTGAGAAACTGTGAGCACTCATGCCTCACCATCATATATACCAGAGCTTACTTTTGGTAAATGTATGAACTGCTCTTTAAATGCAAGGTTGTGATCTTGGTGTGGTGGTTCCTCTGGATTTTACAAATCAACTTCCAAGCATCAAAGAACTTCAGCACTAGAACAATGACACCTGAGTCTTGTGATGGAACTGCTACTTCTGCTCCTTAAATTTAGGTTGTTTTGGATTCCAAGCTCACAGATGAGGTGGACTCTTGATTTTATGCAAATTGCTGCATCTTGAATGTGTTTATACTCAAATACCACATTCTAAGCACTGAAGATGAATAAAGTCTGGGCAAGATCCAGCTAAAAGTTATGCCCCATTGATTTCAATGAAGGAGCTAATTAGGTGCTTAACTCTCTTCCACCAAAATTTGTTGTTGTTGCTCAGTCCCACAGTTGAGTCCAACTCTTTGTGACCCCATGGACAAAGTCATACCAGGCCCTCCTGTCTTCCACTATCCTCTGAAATCTGCTCAAATTCGTGTTTGTTACATCAGTAACGCTGTCCAGCCATCTCACCTTTTGCTGTCCCCTTCTTCTTTTGCCTTCTGTCTTTCCCAGCATCAGGATCTTCTAATTTGGTGGCCAAAGTATTTGAGCTTCAGCTTCAGCATCTGACCTTCCAGGGAACAGTCAGGGTTAATTTCCCTTAGGACTGACTGATTTGATCTTCTTGAAGTCCAAGGGACTCTCAAGATTCTTCTCCAGCACCACAGCTCAAAAGCATCTATTCTTCTGCACTCGGCCTTCCTTATGGTCCAGCTCTCACAGCCATACATTACTACTGGGAATACCATCTCTTTGACTATACGGACTTTTGTTGGCAGGGTGGTGTCTCTACTTTTTATTATGCTGCCATAGCTGTCCTCCCAAGGAGCAAACGTTTTTTTTTTTTTTAATTTCATGACTACAGCCACCATCTGTAGTGATCTTGGATCCCAGAAATGTGAAGTCTGTCACTACTTCCATGTCTTCCCCTTCTATTTGCTATGGTGTGATGGGGCCGGATGCCATGATCTTAGTTTTTTTCATGTTGAGTTTCAAGCCTACTTTTGTGATCTCCTCTTTCACCCTCAACAAGAGGTTCTTTAGGTCCTTCTCACTTTCTGCCATTAGAGTGGTGTCATCAGCATATCTGAGGTTGTTGATGCTTTTCCCAGCAATCTTAATTCCAGCTTCTGTTTCATCCAGACCAGCATTCCGCACGATGTACTCTGCATATAAATTAATTAAGCAGGGTGACAATATACATCCTTGTCGGACCTCCTTTCTTATTCTAAACCAATCAGTTGTTCCATATCCCATTCTGACAGTTGCTTCTTGACCCTTATACAGGTTTCTCAGGAGACATGTGAGGTGGGCTGGTACTCCCATCTCTTTAAGGACTTGCCACAGTTTGTTGTGATCCACACAATCAAAAGGCTTTAGCATAGTCAATGTAGCAGAATTAGAGGGCGATCCTGGATTTGGTCCTAACTGATGCCCAATACCTGGTGAGAGATGTAAAAGTGATTGCAACCGCTTGGGAGCAGTGACCAACATGTTATTGATTTCACCATTTGTATGAATAGGGAGTTGCCCCAAAAGACCAACACAACCACTTTTAACTTTAAAAAGGGGTAAATTCTCTGAGATGAGGAGGCATGTGAAGAGGAAACTGAAAGGAAAAGTAAATAGAGTCAAAACCCTTGGGGAACCTTGGAGGCTATTTAACAGTACAATCCTAGAAGCTCAGATAAAATATATACCACAAGTTAGGAAAGGCACAAATAGGTATAGAAAAAGACCTGCATGGTTAACAAAGTAATGGAAGCTGTAAAAGGTAAGAAGGATTCCTTTAAGCGATGGAAATCTAGTCCAAGTGAGGCTAATAAAAGGGAACACAGGCTGTGGCAAATCAAATGCAAGACGGTGATCAGGCAGGCAAAAAGGGACTATGAGGAATATATTGCAAAAAACATAAAGACAACCAATAAAAATTTCTTCAAATATATTAGAAGCAGGAAACCAGCCAGGGCCCTTGGATGACCAAGGGGTAAAAGGAGGATAGGGAAATGGCTGAGAAGCTGAATGCATTTTTTGCCTCAGTCTTCACTGTAGATGATAAGAATTGTTTGCCCACTCTAGAACTGCTAATTTTGGAAGGGGTGTTGAAGGATCTGAGTCAGATTGAGGTGATGAGAGAAGAGGTCCTACAACTGATAGACAAATTAAAAACTAAGTCACCAGGCCCAGATGGCATACATCCAAGTGTTCTGAAAGAACTCAAAGTTGAACTTGTGGCTCTCCTGACAAAAATATGTAATCTTTCATTTAAATCTTCCTCCGTTCCTGAGGACTGGAAGGAAGCAAATGTCACCCCTATCTTTAGAAAGGGTTCCAGAAGAGATACGGGAAATTACAGACCAGTCTGTCTGACTTCAATATCGGGAAAGCTGGTAGAAACCTCTATCAAAGACAGAATTAGTAGGCACATTGATGAACACTAGTAATTGAGGAAGACTCAGCATGGGTTCTGTAAGGGAACATCTTGTCTCACTAACCTGTTAGAGTTCTTTGGGTGGATGATCAAATATGTGGACAAGGGGGACCCAATAGACTTCCAGAAAGCTTTTGTTAAAGTTCCTCATCAAGGGCTCCTTAGTAAGCTCATGAGTAATGTAGTAAAAGGACAAGTCCTCTTGTGGATCAAAAATGGCTAATTAATAGTATAAAGGGGCAATTTTCGCAGTGAAAGACGGTAAGCAGTGGAGTGCTGCAGGGCTCAGTATTGGGTCCCATGTTCTTTAACTTTTTCATTAATGATTTGGAGTTGGGAGTGAGCAGTGAAGTGGCTAAGTTTGCAGATGACACTAAATTGTTCAGGGTGGTGAGAACCAGAGAGGATTGTGAGGCACTCCAAACGGATCTGTCGAGGCTGGGTGAGTGGGCATCAACGTGGCAGATGAGGTTCAATATTGCCAAGTGCAAAGTAATGCACATTGGGGCCATAAATCCTAGCTATAAATACGAGTTCATGGGGTGTGAACCTGCAAAAACTGACCAAGAGAGAGATCTTGGGGTTGTGGTAGATAACTCACTGAAAATGTCAAGACAGTGTGTGATTGCAATAAAAAAAAGGCCAACACCATGCTGGGAATTATTAGGAAGGGAACTGAAAACAAATCAGCCAGTATCATAATGCCCCTGTATAAATCAATGGTGCTGCCTCATTTGGAGTACTGTGTACAATTCTGGTCACTGCACCTCAAAAAAGATATTATTCATTTCATTTCATTTTATTCTATTTATATCCCGCCCTCCCCACCGAGGCGGCTTATAGCATTGGAATAAGTGCAGAAAAGGGCAGCTAGAATGATTAAAGTGTTGGAACACTTTCCCTATGAAGAAAGCTTAAAACGCTTGGGGGTCTTTAGCTTGTAGAAACGTCGACTGCGGGGTGACATAATAGAGGTTTACAAGATTATGCATGGGATAGAGAAGGTAGAGAAAGAAGTACTTTTCTTCCTTTCTCACAATACAAGAACTTGTGGGCATTCAATAAAATTGCTGAGCAGTCAGGTTAAAACTGATGAAAGGAAGTACTTCACCCAAAGGGTGATTAACATGTGGAATTCACTGCCATAGCAGCTACAAGCATAGACAGCTTTAAGAGGGGAATGGATAAGCATATGGAGCAGAGGTCCATCAGTGGCTATTAGCAACAGCTTATTGTTAGAACTCTTTTTCTGGGGCAGTGATGTTCTGTATTCTTGTGCTTTGAAGGGGCACAGTGGAAGGGCTTCTTGCCCCACTGGAGGACCTCTTGATGGCACTTGGGTTTTTTGGCCACTGTGTGACACAGAGTGTTGAACTGGATGGGCCTTTGGCCTGATCCAACACGGCTTCTCTTATGTTCTTAGTTTGAACATTCCTTGGCATTACCCTTCTTTGGGATTGGAATATAAACTGACCTTTTCAATTCTGTGGCCACTTTTGCATTTTGCTAGCATAATATGTGCATCACTTTAACAGCATTGTCTTTTAGGACTTTGAATAGCTCAATTGGGATACCGTCAACTCCGCTCGCTTTGTTGTTAGTAATGCTTTCTAAGGCCCATTTGACTTCACACTCCAGGATGTCTGGCTCAAGGTCAGCAATTTTACTGTCATGGTTGTCAAGGACATTGAGATCCTTCTTGTATAATTCTTCTGTGTATTCTTGCCACCTCTTCCTAATCTCTTCTGCTTCTGTTAGGTCCCTAACATTTTTGTCCTTTATCATGGCCATCTTTGCATGAAACGTTCCCTTGATTTCTCCAATTTTCTTGACGAGATCTCTTGTCCTTCCCATTCTGTTATTTTCCTCTTTTGCTTTCCATTGTTCCTTCAGGAAGGCCTTCTTATCTCTCCTTGCTGTTCTCTGGAAATCTGCTTTCAGTTGGGTGAATCTTTCCTTTTCATCTTTGCCTTTCGCTTTCCTTCTTTCCTCAGCTATTTGTAAAGCCTCATCAGACAGCCAGTTTGCTTTCTTGCATTTCTTTTCCTTTGGGATGGTTCTGATTGCTGCCTTCTGTACAATGTCATGAACCTCTATCCATAGTTCTTCGGGCACTCTGTCTATCAACTCTAGTTCCTTAAACCTATTCTTCACCTCTACTGTATATTCATAAGGGATGTGATCAAGATCAAACCTGAATGGTCTAATGGCTTCCCCAGTTTTTTTTCAGTTTAAGCCTGAATTTTGCAATGAGTAGTTCATGATCTGATCTGCAGTCAGCTCCAGGTCTTGTTTTTGCTGTCTGTAAGGAGCTTCTCCATCTTTGACTGCAGAGTATATAATCAATCTGATTTCTGTGTTGCCCATCAGGTGATGTCCATCATCTGAGTTAAATTCACCCATTCCTGTCCATTTTAGTTCACTGATTCCCAAGATGTCAATGTTCAGTCTTGCCATCTCTTGTTTGAGCACATCCAGTTTACCTTTATTCATAGATCTTACATTCCATGTTCCAATGCAGTATTGTTCTTTGGAACATTGGACTGTTCTTTCACCATCAGACACATCCACAGCTGAGCGTCCTTTCGGCTTTGGCCCAGCTGCTTTCCTCTTTCTGTGGTTACTTGTACTTGTCCTCTGTTCTTCCCCAGTAGCATATTGGGTACCTTTTGACCTGAGGGGCTCATCTTCCAGCACTAAATCTTTTGTTACTGTCCGTGGGGTTTTCTTGGCAAAGGATATTGGAGTGGGTTGCCATTTCCTTCTCCAGAGGATCACTTTTTGTCTAGGTTCTCAGCTATGGACTGTCCATCTTGAGTGGCCCTGCATGGCATAGCCCACAGCCTCACTGAACCACGCAAGCTCTCTTACCACATCAAGGCAGCAATCCAAGAGTGAAGACTTAAAAGTGGTGAACTTTGGCTAGATAATACCTGTGGTATGAAGCACAAAGATGGCTATGTGGGGAATGTCTCCTGTATTTTAAATGTGCTACTCATCGGAGAGAGGAACAAGGGTCATAGCATTCAGAAGTGCTATAGAGAAGATACATCTGAGGAGCAGGAGGAGAAGATGTTATGGAAAGCTTCTGCAGCATGGAATTAGTCTGAACTAAAAATACACACAGCTACAAGAATTTTCCTGACTGTGGTGTAATCATGTTTTCCATTACTGTGCTCTCCAAAGCTCTTGAATTTCAACTCTCTAATAACTGTATAAAGGGTGCCAGTTTTTCCCACATTTAGGGAAATTATTATATTTTACAATGTAAGGCAATTTCTTTACTGGTAACAAATGTGTTTATTTTGAGGGCAGAGTTGGAAACCTCAAGAGTAATTGAAAGCAATATGTTAGACTTTTCTTCCTTTTTTAGCATCCTTTGGATTGATAAAGATATAGCTGATGGATAGATGCTGTTCCTCAGACCTTACAGATTAAACTTCATGCTGGCTCTTGAAAGCCAAATAAATACTTTAAAAGGTCACATAGTTTTAGGGCTGCACATTTTATTTTCTTAGGTGTCAACGTAAGATGTGTCCTAACCTGGAAAGCCCAGGCAAACTCAATTTCTTCAGATCTCAGAAGCTAAGCAGGGCTGACCCTGGCAAGTATTTGGATGGGAGATGTCTTGAAATACCAGGGCCAGGATGGAGAGGCAGGCTGTATCAAGCCACCTCTCTGAAGGTCCCTGCCTCCCAGCCCTACTAGGGGTAGCCAAAAGGATGAAGATTGGTATACATCTAGTGCTTTGAGTGACTATTTGAGGAATAAGATTATACTTAGGAAACTATGTGTTAAAAAGAAGCCTGGTATGTTCCCTCAAAATTCAACACATGTACTTTTGTCTATAGACATTTATGTTTTTTTAACTTTTGACCCCTTACTTCCTTTGGAGGTTTTTGCTATAATATCTGGTCGCCGCACCTCAAAAAGGATATTATAGCATTGGAGAAAGTCCAGAAAAGGGCAACTAGAATGATGAAAGGGCTGGAACACTTTCTCTATGAAGAAAGGTTGAAACGCTTGGGACTCTTTAGCTTGGAGAAACGTCAACTGCGGGGTGACATGATAGAGGTTTACAAGATAATGCGTGGGATGGAGAAAGTAGAGAAAGAAGTACTTTTCTCCCTTTCTCACAATACAAGAACTCGTGGGCATTCGATGAAACTGCTGAGCAGTCAGGTTAAAACGGATAAAAGGAAGTACTTCTTCACCCAAAGGGTGATTAACATGTGGAACTCACTGCCACAGGAGGTGGTGGTGGCTACAAGCATAGCCACCTTCAAGAGGGGGTTAGATAAAAATATGGAGCAGAGGTCCATCAGTGGCTATTAGCCACAGTGTGTGTGTGTGTGTATACCGTATTTTTCGGACCATATGACACACTTTCCCCCCCCCCCAAAAAAAAAGTGTGGGAGGGAAGTGTGTGTGTCTTATGGTCCGAAGGTACGTACTTTCGGGGGGTGAGGGGGCGATCTGCTGCCTCTTCCTCCGATCCGGCGCTTCCCCTGCGCCTGCCTGCCTGGCTCCATCTTCTTCAGGCAAGCGCTGGGATCGCTCCACGTGGCCCCAGCGCTTTGCAAGCGCCGGCTGTGGAGAGGGCAGCGTGCTTCCTCCTTCCCTGTGTGCCTGCCTTCAGTTGTGATGTTTAAAGCAAGCGCTGGGATCGCTCCCTCCCCCCTCCCATCCCAGCGCTTGCTTTAAATATCACAACTGAAGCCAGGTACACAGGCAAGGAGGAAGCACGCTGCCCCCTCCGCAGCCGGCGCTTGCGAAGCACTGGGGCCACGTGGAGCGATCCCAGCGCTTGCCTGAAGAAGATGGAGCCAGGCAGGCAGGCGCGGGGGAAGCGCCGGATCGGAGGAAGAGGCAGCGGATCGCCCCCCAGGAGTAAGGTGCGTCCTATCCTCCGGAGCGCCTTATGGTGCGAAAAATACGATATATATATAATTTTTTTTGCCACTGTGTGACACGGAGTGTTGGACTGGATGGGCCATTGGCCTGATCTAACATGGCTTCTCTTATGTTCTTATGCTTTGTGGGTTTAGTTTTTCTTCCCCTCTCTTTGTGGTCGCCAGAAGTCAGGCATGACTTCCAGGCATGCATGTGTGCACTGACTCACACACAAATACAAAAAAAAATTAAAATAAGATGATGTAATATAATTTTCTTCTGCCCAGCACATAAATAATTACAGTTTATAGGATTTAAGATCATCATCATCTGGCATTGTGTATTGTATAGCCAGGAGATCCTAAGATTGTCTGGCAGCCAGAAGTTATAGTTCTTTTAGTGTTATAAGCCACTACGTGGTGAGCTGGACTTGTGTTGTTTTAAGACAAGAGACATTTCAGAGGTGGTTTGCCATTGCTAGCCTCTGTGTCACAACCCTGGCATTTCTTGGAGGCCACTCTTCCAAATACTAGCCAAGGCCAACTCTCCTTAGCTCTGAGTTCTGATAAGATCAGGCTAGCCTGGGCTATCAAGGTCAGGCCAAGAAGTGCAAGCAGATGAATAAGCAAACAGCTAATGCCTTAATAGGTCTTGAGATAAGTGCATTGCCAAGAGTTCGCTGGCTTGCAGAACTAAACACCTGAAGATATTTTTAAAATGTTTAATATCCCTTCTTCAGGCACAGTGAGTAGTAAGCAAGAATGAAGTTTAGTAAAGCAAGTAAGAGAGGAAGAAAGATGGGCTTGGGGAACAACATCTGTTCATTTTCAGTTTCCTTGTCATGGAGAAGAGAACACTAAAAAGTCCTCAGAAATGCTTCCAGCCTGATTCCCTCACTATGAGGTTTGCACCTATACAGTCAAGTTCTGCGATATCCCTGACTAAATACTGTTGGATTATTGTTCTTTGATGTTCTCTGTCAAGCATAAATGTACCACATAAAAAATAACTCATGTAGAACTAGCTCTTTGCCAAAAATTAAAATTTAGTTTTGTTGACATGCAGAAGGCTAGTTTTGAATGGATTTCGTTATCTGCAGTGCAGGAGTAAAAAACTGCACTGTTTTGTATATCCTAGAAATAAAGAGAGAAAAAGAGAATTTCAAAACAATCTGTCTATGAATCCAACAATAAGCTTTTGGCCTTAATTTGAAGGCCTTTCTGTTATTTTTTATATAATTGTCTATTTCTGCAACATAACCTCCAAATTAAATAAATCCCTTCAAAATTATCCTTTTGTATGCCAAAAATTAACACAAAAATTAAAAGCAGAATAAGTAATTTGAATGGCTTGGGTTTTTGTTTGTTTGCACACTATAGAACTTCATGATTGTATGCTTTTGTATCATAGAAACAAAAAAAAAAATCAAAATTAGACCTTTGCATACAGAAACTTAAAAAAAAAACTTAGTACACAAAGGGATAATTTTCAGGAGGTTTATTTCTGTTAACGTTTTGTTGTTGTTTTGGGGAGAAGTCTGCTTATATTGAGTTCCGTCTATCTCAGAGCCGCAGCTGCGTGCATGCACAGGGCTCTTTACAAAAACTCTCCAGTGTTTGCAGGGAGAAGAGGAGGATTCCCTTTTGGACTGCTCATCAGACCTCCTGCAGATTAGGTTTCTACCTGCTACAAGGAGCAGTCCAAAGCGGAAGACCCGGAATTTGTTTACATATCTCTGCCTGACAACATTTCCCAATAACTCCTTAAAGAACTTCCATTTTGCTTTGCATTGCTTCTAGGTCAAGCTTAATGAAAGGATCATAGGAACTGAACAAGGACTCTTGATCCGCTCAGTCCAGGATGCTGATCGAGGGCTTTACCACTGCGTTGCAACTGAAAATGGCTTCAAGCAGACAATCACAAAGATTAACTTCAGGGTATTAGATTCAGATATGGTGGCCTTCATGACTGACAAGTGGTCTCCATGGACCTGGGCCAGCTCCCTCCAGGCCTTACAGTTTCATCCAAAGGACTTGATTGGCACTTTCAGCCACTCGGAACTGCAGATGATTAATCAGTACTGCAAAGACACGCGACAGCTTGGGGAGCAGGTAGAAGATTCCCAGAGAATGAAAGGGGATTATGGGAAGTTAAAGGCCCTCATAAACAGCAGGAAAAGTAGAAACAGAAGAAATCAGTTACTTAGATCATAAAGTTTTGTCTTGGAACATCAGACTTTTCCCCTGTGCTCCCTTGAGGGTTTTTGTTTGTTTGTTTGTTTTCTTGCTTGATAGCAGCTTGTTTTAATGAAATGCAATCTATCTAAACCAAAGAGAAAAAACAGATCTGAAGAGATATTGTTTGTGAAGTGCCCGCTGAATCCAGATCCATCTTTACTGTAACTGTAAGCCCAATACGTTGCCTTAACTCAGATCCCCATAGGATATTGTTGTCAGTTAACTCTTCCCAAGCAGTAAAACAAACAAACAAAAGGTGCACTGACTGCCCATCTTGAATTTATGCAAGCTGGAAAGGAAAAGAAAGATGTTGAGTTAAAATGGATACATGAGTTTTGGGGATCTCCACATCAGGGGTGAAGGTAACTTAAATTTCTTACTGGCACTGCCTGTCTTGGAGGGCCTCCAAATAGGAGAAAGGGAAGGGTAGCACTTCAGGCAGTTTCTTACCAGTGCCACCCCATATCAACATATGATCGCCCCAATCTACAGGCATTTATCCCTCTGACTTGGGTATGCATCATGTTCTCTGATTATGGTAGGCTAGCTTGAAAAAACAGCAATCAAAGCATTAAGCTAAATGTCATTTCCCATCTTTTAATTAACACACACACACACATATATATATTAGATCTCCTGTTGAGGAAGTTTACAAAGCTTACATAAACCTGCCTTATACTGAATCAGATCCTTGGACCATCAAGGTCAGTATCGTCTAGTCAGACTGGAAGCAGCTCTCCAGTGTCTCAGGCTAAGGTCTTTCACATCACCTCCTATCTCATCGTTTTAACTGGAGACACTGGGGATTGAACCTGGAACCTTCTGTATGCCAAGCAGTTGCTCTGTCAGTGAGGCATAGCCCCTCCTCCATAGAATCAGGTCAAATGCCTTCAGGCTGGTCTCTGGGCCATGTAAACTCTGTATGCTTGGATAGTGGATATAATTGTTTTATGACAGCCAGTTTGGTGTAGTGGTTAAGTGTGCCGACTCTTATCTGGGAGAACCGGGTTTGATTCCCCACTCCTCCACTTACACCTGCTGGAGTGGCTTTGGGTTAGCCATAGCTCTGGCAGAGGTTGTCCTTGAAAGGGCAGCTGCTGTGAGAGTCCTCTCAGCGCCACCCACCTCACAGGGTTTCTGTTGTGGGGGAGGGAGATAAAGGAGATTGTGAGCCACTCTGAGACCCTGAGTAGAGGGCATAATATAAATCCAGTGTCATCCTTCTTCTATGAATGCATGTGGTAAGAATTGGTGTTTGCTCTGCCAGATCAACTGACAAAAAACAGAATAATGTATTCCAGGACAGAGATACAGCTCCTGTTTAGCAGTGGCAAGTCTCCCTGTTTCATTTGATAGAACTATTTTTGCAGATCTCTCTCTCTTTCTCTCTCTCTCTCTCTCTCTCACACACACACACACACAATGATGAAAGAGGATGTGGGAAGAAAAGATTTCAAAGGGAAATTTAAGTATACATTTAATAGTCTGTTAATCAAAACATTAAAGACCTCTATTGACAAAGCAGCCTGGAATACACAATGATGAGCAATCACAGCAGATCCTCATAAAATGATGCAGGTAGCTAGGACGGATACATCGGGCAGGCTCTAGTGCTGTTATTCATGGATCTATCCTGGATTGCCCTAAAATTGATTCTCAGAGTTTCAGGATCAATGTGAGCTGATAGCTACAGGGGTTTGGGTGTGTAGGTTGGCGGCAAAATTGAACAACTTCCAGTTCTTGTACTCACAGATTGCTGAATCCAACCCACTGCGTTATTTCTGATTGTGTGTCTTCTTGAATTGTATGGTTATACATGAGAACTGGCACCACAAATAAGACATGGATACAGGATCAAAAGAACTATGTGGGATACAAATTACCATTTACCAATAAATAATTTTCCCACAGCATTCATGTAACCCCTTGATAAGTGGGCATCTGTCAATGCTAGACTCTCCCCCATCCTACCAGGGGCTCAAGTGTGGCATGAAAGAAACCATGGCAGTTGGCACAGATTGTCAGAGAGACAATGGTAGCAGCTACATCAAAGCCACTATTATGGCAGCAAGGTAATCTGTGAATCAGGCCACTGGAGATTAGCAGTGCAGATTAAAATAACGTTGTCCCAAGAGCAGCTCCCACCACAGTGTTGGTTTATTGTCTCTCACTTTTTTATCCTAGTGTTTTTAATTATCTGTTTTCTCCCTGCAATTGGGACTCTGGCTCTGCCTCCTGTGGTTGTGCCCCCCACCCTGTGTCCACTGAGTCTGTCAAACAGCTTGAAGCCTCTACCAAGTCAACTTATTTATACCAGAATGCCATCATTTTAAGCTTTACTGTGCTTCTTCTACCATCCATATTGCTTTCTCATTTCTAATACCCCTCCCCATGTGATTATGAAGGAACAGATAAACTTGCCAAGTATGTAGTTATCCCATTTTCTGTCACTTCTCAGAAATTACTAGCGCAGTGAGCACTATTGTCTCAGACGAGGGTCCCTCAATCTTTCTGAGCCTATAGACATTTCTGGGATATTGAGAATGGGGGCCCTGCCAGCTGGGCAAATCACAAAACATGGGATGTTCAAAGGCAAGTGACCCTATGCAAATGGTTGAGAGAGAGAATGATTCCTGGGCTTTTCTGAAGCAATGAGGGGGAGGAAAGACGGAATTGGATTTGCTTTCAAAAAGAAACCAATAGGCATCAGGAAAATAATTTTGCTGGTGCTATGATGCACACAGGTACCACACTGGGGAGCACTCTATTAACCAGACATATTCTCAGTAATTAAATTCAAGACCAAGGTAGATATTGCTAATGCCACAGAGAAGCTCCCCAGGTGGGAGCAGGGGATCCCCTGATTTTGTGGTCTCCTGCCCACCACTGGCCAGTTGGCCAGTAGGGGAAGCCCCAGCAACCCATCACAATGTCCCCAGTTTGATGACATCATGTGGAAGTGACATTATTATGCCAGGAGCATTGCATGGCCATGCTCTAACATTTGGGGCAAACCTGAAATGCCTAAAATATCAGAGCATCACCACACGATGTCCCTGGCATGATGACATCACTTCCATACAATATTGTCCCATTGGGAACATTGCCCCACCCACCCCACTCCCAGAAAGCTCCCTCCCACCCCTTGCCAGTGAGCAGGTAAGCCTACTGAAATTTGTTTAGATAAAAGGGGTTTAGATAAAAATATGGAGCACAGGTCCATCAGTGGCTATTAGCCACAGTGTATGTGTGTATATAAAATTTTTTGCCACTGTGTGACACAGAGTGTTGGACTTGATGGGCCGTTGGCCTGATCCAACATGGCTTCTCTTATGTTCTTATGTTCTTGTGTTGCCTTGGCGAGTTTGATCTTTCTCCCCTGCAATATCTGCAAACACATAACCCACAACATGACATCAGTGTGGTGAGGAAACTTGCAACTGCAGCCAATGATAATGTGCAGGATACATGTTCCTACATATTATGAAGGAAACATGAGGCTGTTGCTTGGGATGGCATTTTCATGGTGCATATAATCTGTAGTTTAGCCCAGTGCAAGGGCTGCTTCAAATGCTTTTTCTCACATCAGAAACCATCTATCTGTTGTACTGTTTGATCTTCCTTCCTATTACAGATATATGTTGCTGAGCCAGTGAGTTGTGTATCAAGTTGCATTTGACTCTGGGATAGCCTATTAGGTGTGGAATGATAAAGCATTGCCCAGTGCCTTCCCAAGTGGTATATATGAGGTCATGAAGCTAGCCAAGTTAGAATACCAAAATATTATTTTGGGTTTCACAAAATAAAACTACCTCCAGTAGTTAGAATGTTGATCCTATGTAGGTACTATAGTCTGAATCCGGCCATCCTCTTTCCATTTTGAACCAACCACATTCGTGGGGCTGTTGATGCAGTTTTTATATCATCCTGTAAGAGGTAGTCAGTGCTTCCAGATTATGTACAATGATAGATAAGTGACTGCAGGCACAATTCATTCTTTTAACAGCCAAGTGTGGTTATATTTGAATAGGTGCCTGTTAGGCCTGAAGAATGACAATAGTTAACAATGTTTATTAAAAACAAAATAATATACATGATTTATTTAACACAATCAACAGAGCCTCAAGTTCTGAAATATTATTTTAAAAACTGTTTTAGATATAGTTATGTGGTATAACTGTTTATGGGATTAAACCTAAACTAACACTCCCCCACCCCCGTCCCTGCTGCATGAAAAATATATTAGCAAAGCTTGTTTGCTGGTCTGTAGCCACTCCAAACCTCCATGCTGCAAGATCTTACAGCATATGTGAGATTCAGGACTCCAGATAGGTGTAATTATGGAAGTTTAGCATGGAACTGTTTATTCCAGACAAGGATAGTATTTCTAAGGCTTTGGTGACATACTTATAGCAACTTGTGAAACAGCAGCAGCCTTGGTCATGGAGCTAAAACAGAAATCTTGTTCACAGTCAGCCCCTAATTTGCATGTGTTTAGGAATGATAGCTGCTCTGTAGTTCATCACTGCTGTATACAGAGCATGATGTGCAATATGAAGGTCATGTATTTATCCCCATTCAAACAATATGTGTGTTCCTTCGAGATGTGTGGGTCAGTTCATGGGTGAGACCTTCACTCATATAAGCATTTCTTAGTGAATCTTAATGCTCTGTGTAACAGGGAATCTGGAACAAATCAGAGGTCCTCTCCTGCACTCTGAGCATAGGTCATATATGCATATTATGTGTGAACAACCCCAGAATTTCCTTCAATTTAGGTCTCCTGAGCAAAAAGGCTACTGATTGTCAGTGCCGGTTTTGGAGCAGAGATATAGGAAAAACTTAGCTAGTGAATGAGACAATAGGATACACCTTCCATCTTACACAACCCTCCATCCCACCAAGGTTGCCAACTCCATGAGATGAAGAACCTTGAGGATAGAGGAATTACATGAGCATGAAATCACTGGCGAAAGCATTCCATTGTCCCATTCAGAATGAAATGAAATCCTGAAAAATTGTAGAACCTCCCCTCCTGCCCCTTCTCTCCTGAAATTTCTCTTTTGATCAGAACATAATTAATTCAAAACAAACAAAAAAGAGGAAAAGAAATGGACTGTTGACTTTCAGGGATAAGTTGAGTAAAGAAGAACTAAGAGAATTAATCTTAACAGTGCTATTCAGGAGTCATGGAGGGAATTTCCTGTTAGCTTTTCTGCTTTTCCAAAAAGTATGGGGAAAAGACTTCACATGATACCTGCCAGTCAACAGTTTTTATCACCAATATAGTCCAACTGGATTAAAAAGTTTTACTCTCACTACTAGTAAATTTACATACAGGCTAATAAAGATTACCTGCAACAAAGTCCCAGCAAAAACAAAGGAATGGAACCCTGTATCATCATCTTCAGTTGGTCTTAGCTGGGACTGAATCCTTCTGGTCCTGTGGCCTTAAGTTTACCTCTCCAGACAAAATTGCCAAAACATGATGAACAAACCTGATCTTACATGTACAGGGTAGTATACATTAGAGTTTTGTTAAAGTGTCTCCTTGTTCAGTCCATCCCCCTGTAGATAACATGAATGTTTGAGTTTGTAATTTTTACTGTTGTTGCTATTTAATACCTTCTTGTTTTGAGGATACTGAATAATGTATATAATTTTATTCTTTAAAAAAAACTGTAGACATTACTTTCCAAAATGTAAAGATGTGCTCGGTACTATTTTTTCATTAGTGTGCCCTAGATTTATTTTGTTATTGTCTTTTTTGTAAAGTTGGATGAAATCTAGATTCAACCATGTGTTCTTTGAGATTATTGGTCCTGTAGATAAGTCTATTTTATCTTTTTTTAAAAGCACCCTCTTTTCCATCAAGTATATATACTATGTGTATAATTTTAGCATGATGAAACAAGGAATATTCATTATATCTTGGATTGAAAACAGACCCAATACTATTTAATTGGATATTCCAGATATTGTTTGCCTGAAAAATAATGGGAGTTAAAGCTATTTTATGGCCTATGTTGCTTTCTTCATTTATCTGTTATTTTGTTTTTTGGTTTTCTAATCTTCTAGATTAGATCTGATTTTTTTCCCTAGAGATGCATGTGGGTAGGCTGCTATGAGTGTGCATTGAAAGCAATCCAGAAAACCTAAAAAGGCAGCACAGCAGCAATTTTTGTCTCTATGTGGTCTGCATCCACCCCTGCACATGGAGCAGAACCACGCTGTAGCCTGATTGAAAGACTGTTCCCTTCAAGGACCTTGGCCATACCCTGACAGTCCACACAGTAGGAAACTCTGGTTGTCCCTCATCACCAGGGGTTGTGCTGCTGGTCAGCCCCAGAAGTTCACCGTGAAGTGCATGATACTGCCTTGCACTTTGGAGAGTTGAGCCTTGACCTTCGCCACAGTGAAGTGATGTGTGATGGGCAAGATTTGTCAGCTCATGTTCCTCCACAAGGGGCCAGAGTGCCAGGGAACCAGGTTCTGCAGCAGTTGGGAAAAGGTTATGACCTCCATGAGGGAGAAGGGTTGGCCATCCACAGCAATGAGGTGAGTGACTGCTTCCTGGGCCCTCATGTAGCCCTTTTGGATTGCACTGTCATCACTCCAGGGAGGGTAGCCTGCCTTGATGTCCCACTCTTGGCACCCTGAGTGCAGGGAGCCTTTCTTGGAGGGGCCAGGCCTCTTGCTTCTTCTCCACTTCTCCCTGTTGAGAGGGAGTGGGCCTCCTCTTCCTCACACTGGCAACCACTCTTTCCTCCTGTGGCAACATAGTTGGGTGCACTCTGCAGGTGCCTACAGAGGACAAGTGGATTTAAGCTCCTCCAAACGTGCATGTGGCATACCTAGCACACTGTCACACAGGGGCCACTGGGGGCATGTGGAACTGTTTCCAAAATGTGGGCTTGAAATGGAGTCCCCAGAATTGGAAAAGGTGGGAGGCATAGTTGCTTTCTGGCGCTGAGCTGGGGGGGCCATGGAAGGGTGTACTTGAGGCAGAAGCAGCTAGTGGAAGGGCAGGATCTCCCCCCTCCCCCTCTGAATCACTGCTGTCAGAGGCCTCTTCTCCAAAGAGTGTGAGCAATTGCTGGTGTCTGGCAGTACTAACAACTGTTTTGTCTCTGTGGAGAGCCCAGGAGGCTCTGAGACCCCTGGTGATGCTTTTCTAGAGCTGGGCTCCAGCAGGTTGACAGGATGAGTTTGGGGCCTGTGGTACGCGAGGGGTGGAGGACTTCTTCCCTCCATGATGAGCACCCTTTGTACTCACTTTCACCCTCATGACTCACAGAGATGTTCACAATCAGGAGGGATGGAAGGATAAAAAATGTGGATTCTCAGCTAAGGCAGCCCAGTAGCTAAGCCCCTCTGCTTGACATGGCCAGAGAGATGTGGTGGCTTAAAGCCCTGAGTCCACCTAACACTTGAACCTCACCAGGGGAGAGGTGTTCACAATCAGGAATAAATGTATGTGCTCTGCTTTTAACAAGTTCCCTGCTTCTCTGTCTAACTGCCAACAGAGGAGAGGGTGTGGAGCTGAGCTGAGGGTATATTTAGCATTCTGATCCCATAGAGTAGAACGGGAACTCGGCAGCCAGCAATTAAGCTGTGGAGCTTTAGAAGGACCCTCCAAGGCTGGAAAATTCCAACACCACCCCAGTTGCTTTGAAGTTTGGTAAACATTTTGATCTAACAGAGAGTCTGTCCGGAAATGTATCCATTCACAAACCATAACAAATTGCTTTAAAGTTCATGAAAAGTTGTTGCCAGTTGATCTGTCACAAATTTCACTTTGTGAACCACAAGCTGGCCAAAATTCATCACAAACTTTAGTCATGAGCTGGTTCATGCCCATCCCTATACATAAGTGTATCTCCATTCCCTGGGTTGGTCTGCATCAGATTCTGGTGTCAGGCCAAAGTCCAGGACTGTGTCCTACAGGTTTCTTTTAATAGCACTTGCTCTGGGAGTAGAACCTCAGAAGAGAGCGGGGGGTGGGGAAGATACAGCACCCACTTCCCTCTGCTGCTCCTGCACATAACCTCTCCCTGTTCACCTTAGATGAGGTCTGGCCCTTCCTCTCTGGCTCTTCCCAAGTACACTTTTTAAAGGGCTGCTTGGGGTGGGATAATTCAAGCCTCACTCCCTCCCTCTACCTGTGGGGTGGGTCTATGAGAATGACAGGTCCTAGGTCCACTGGGCATCTGCCTGCCTAGGATTCCATTTGCTCTTGCCCCTTGCCTATAGGAAGCTTTAGGTTGCTTTTCCTCTGGCTGCTACTAGCCTAAGGAGGCCATTGCAGCTGTTCCTTGTCTTACCCTTCCAAAGAAGCCTTCCTGGATCTCACAACAGATGAGGAATGGGCAGTCACCTGTTGTGGCTTCTGCTGCTCTTCTATCACCCTTGCTGCCTTCTGCCGCTGCTGCTGGTCCTTGGGAGTTGACTGCTCACCAGCAGTGTTCCAAGCTCACAGATTTTTAGCCTCTGGCTCACGCATTTTTGTCTTATGAAAGATGACCCCAGAACACAATAATTTATGCAATAGCTCACAATTGTAATGTCAGAAGCTCACAACTTTAATAGCAGTAGCTCACAAAGTAGAATTTTTGTTCACAAGACTCTGTAGCTTAGAGGGAACATTGCTCCCCAGCCTCCCTGGCATCTCTGGACATTGTGCAAGTTGGGAAGCTGTTCCTGCAGCATCAGGTTGGGTATCTGCAGTCCTCCCTGGATGGCTCCTTTGACATGACTTGGTCTGAAGGCATCCATCTCCTCAAAGGTCAGTGCAGGGGCAGAAGGTCTGATCCCAGTCTGATCCCATTGCACAAGTGGGACATGTTCGAATATTTGATGTGGGTTTTTTATTTTTCTTTAAAAAGTTGCTCCATCCTGTCATAAAATACAACTTGGCTTTTACCCCAGTCCTGGAACCTGCGGGAAGAATAAGGAGCCCCCTTGGGTTAAGCCCCATCAAATGGCCCTTGAGATGATGTAAAGGTCTAACAGAACAGAAGATTTTATTTAAGACAGGAGAAGGTTTGGTGTAATCAGGAATTGTTAACTTTGGGGCAAAAATCAGTGATGGTACAGATTGTAATTCTTTATACAGGCAAATGAGAGTTATTGAAGATTAGTTCCTTAGTTATTGATATCTTAATATTGGGAGGCTTTCCCCCTGTGTTTTCCAAAACTACAATGCTTCTTAATGGAGTTTCCTATTTCTCCTCTTGTTTCCTTGAGGATGGCATGTTCTTTCAGCACCTAGCTTCTTTCTTTTAATTCCTAATTTCTATCTAGCTCTTGAGGTGTCTTTGGAGCATTGTTTTCAGAGTTATGTTTGTAGAAGTACCTATATTTTCTCTTTAAGCACCATCTTTTTGGAGATGCTCTACTCCAAAGATTGTGCTTGGGAAGTAGACTGTTTGATATTGTTAGATTGCAAGAAATGGAGCAACAGGACTATGTTCAAACCCCTCTTTGAAAAAGTATGTGGAAACTGACTTTTTAAAGCCAGTGGGCTCTGCCAGAAGTGGCGTGAAGTGGTCCAATCAATGTTCCAGGATTAAGAAATTTGAATTAGAATTTCAAGCACAAGCACTTTTTTCTATTAAGAAGCTGGACACATTTTAAACCTTTTGGGACTTATTGAATGGATATTGTATGAATATTTTGAGAGTAGGAAATGAATTCTGCAGACTATATACATTATTGAATGAAATAAGACACACGTTATATAGTTATAAATATTTATAGAAATTGTATATATTGCATTTGTTAGTTATTAATTCAAGGCGTGTTCTCTGCATTGTCTCCTTCCCATTAATCTTTTTGGTTGTACCCATGTAGAGATTGGCATCCCTAACTACAGGTCTGCGGAGAGGAGTCACTTGATTGAGCTTGCTCCAGGCCTCCAGTGTCCTTCAGGAATTCTCCCTGTCCCTGTCCTATACTATCTTCAAGGTTTTGTTTCCTCTTCACTTACAACTTTTGTCTTTTTCTGGGTTCAGGCCATGGTGTATCTAAATCATAACAGCAGCTGTGCCATAATAAGAGATAGCAATGCCTACTGATGTAAAATTGCTGGAAATTTTGAAGCCACAAGGAGAAGAAACAAATCCCCCCCTCCAGGGGGGAACAGAAATTTGTGGGAAAATTGAAATATATCCAACACTTACTAAACTTATTTTACTGATTCAACAGCATAGTTTATATACTGATTAAACAACATTGTTTATAAAATAGTGTATTAAATTGTGCTATTTGGCATATTTAGGGAATTAAAAAGTACACATTTTAATTTCCAAAGCAAAAGATAAGACATGTCCACTTTCAAATGGCCTGCTGCTAACAGTTTGCTGATGGAAGGGTTCTCCTTTTTTTGTGAGCATCATGCCCTTTAAGTTTTGAACAGGAATTGTTGGGCTGCAACATTAAAAGCCAGTTGATTGAATAAAGGATATCAAAACACAGAAGTTACTGGACACGTGTCTCATCTTGGGCTTGGGCTTTTTTAGTCATCCCCATTCAAGTTGTTTGTTAGACTCAAAAATTATTAACTGGATATTGTATATATGTGGACTCTAGGATGTTAAGTATATGAAGGAACCTGTATGACTGTATGCAGGGGTTGTTCTGTAGAAAAATAGGTGGCGCAGCTCATTAGCATAACTCATTAGCATATGCTGCTCCCCCACCAGCCAAAAGCAACCCAACGTAAGAAAGGAGAGCCCTGGGCAAGAGAGGCCTGCTTGGGCTGGCTAGAGATCCAGCCAGCCCAAGCAGGCCTTGCTTACCTGGGGCTCTTCTGGGCTACCCCCACCCCCACCCCAGTCAAAAGACCAGTAAGCCATCCACCACCCAAAATCTCATAAGAAGGGGTGGCATAGGCTTCTCCAAGGGTTAATGAGAACTGCTGGGGGTGTGGTAAAGAAGAAGAAAATATTGGATTTATATCCCACCCTATACTCTGAATCTCAGAGTCTCAGAGCAGCCACAATCTCCTTTACCTCCCCCCCCCCCACAACAGACACCCTGTGAGGTAGGTGGGGCTGAGAGAGCTCTTACAGCAGCTGCCCTTTCAAGAACAACTCCTGTGAGAGCTATGACTGACAGAAGGCCATTCCAGCAGCTGTAAGTGGAGGAGTGAGGAATCAAACCCAGTTCTCCCAGATAAGAGTCTGCACACTCAACCAATACACCAAACTGGCTCTCAAAGCGCCTGGTGGCTGGCTGGCTGCCCGCTCTCCTAAACCAGAGATTGTTATGCAGCTGCACCTACTATTCAATGGACAAGGTAGGTGGGGAGGGGGAGGAGGAACCCTCAGAAAAGTTCAGGAGCTGTGCTCTTGTGAGCTCCTGCTGAATTCAAGGCCTGACTGTATGGTTTTTAACTGTTTAAACTATCCGAAAAATCTGCTTTGTGAGCTTGTGTGTGCTTCCCAGTTGTCAGAGCCACGATCACCAGCTCTCAGAAATGTTATTTAAACATTTTCTTATATGGATAAGAAAAAGTAGGCGTTTATCCAGACCCATGATGTCCAATTTGTTCCAGAGAAGATCCCTGGGAATAAAGTCAAATGCCCCTTTTAAATCAAGGAAGGCCGCAAACAGCCTTCTTCCCCCTCTACCATTGTATTTCTCTATCAGATGATTAAGAATTATACAGTGGTCCATTGTAGACTTGCCAGGACAAAACCCGATCTGTTCCCTACTTGGGAGATTTTGCTCCTTAATCCATGAAGTAAGTTTTCCCAAGAGGTGTCTCACATATAATTTGCCTGCTATGTCAAGCAGACTAATTGGGCAATAGTTCTCTGGTTCTTGTCGGTCACCCTTCTTATAAATTGGGACAACTATGGAATTTGTCCATGATTCAGGCATGGTCCCTGTTTTATCGATCACTATGAAGAGAGTTGCCAGAGGGGAAGCCCACCCTCAGCGGTATTGTCTGGGCGGTTTGCCAACATCCCTTATCAGGATAGAGTCTGCCCATGTAATGGAAGGCACCTTGAAACGGTCGCCCATGTCTTACTTTATTGTGATTTTTATGGGGAAGTGCAGGGCTGCATAATCAAACCTATTCTGTCTAATTTTTATGGATTACCTGAAGCAAAGTTAGTTTTTTTTTCTACTATCTGATCAGTGTTCCCATATCACAAACCTGGTTGCAAAGTACCTTTTGGCTGCCATAACAATCAGGGAGCAAAAGACTAGCTCCCCTTCTTGATGTTTGACTGGTTTTTATAGCTGAAACTCCATGTAAATTTGCTACACTGTACTTTTTATTTCTATGCCAATAAAGGTGATTGGATTGGATTGGATTTTCTTATATATGTTAGTTTATTAAACATTGGAATTGTTATATATAACAGTGAATCTTTCTGAAATTCAGTGCTCAGTGGAATGATATTTTTTTGCAGAACCCTTATGCTGAGTTTTTCCTTGTTTTTATTGTACCTACCTGGAAGCTGGCAACCTTACCTACAGAGCAGTCAGGAGGAGGCATATGTTGTCACAAGAGTTCATCCCTCTTTTTCATGGAGCTTCAAATGACTGGTGGAGAGGGAAACTTTTTCACTTTTTACAAAACTAAGGTCTGTATAAAGTCCATCATCACACATGGCTGTCCTGCCTCAATTTATTTCTTTCAGCTGTTTCCCCCTCAGTTTGGCTGACTCCCTCTATCAGATCCAGGGCAAGAGCAAACATTTCAGGCACCAGGACAAGGCACAGAAAGGAGTGAAATGTAGAAGCCCCGCCCTCACCTGTACATTTTAACATTGTTTAAAAAGGAAGACCTGCCCCACCTGCCACTTTCTTAACAAATGGATGGAAAGCCTTGCTTTTTTCTGCTGTTGGTTAACAAGAGTGTGTGCAGGAGGGGGGGGGGGGGGGGGGAGGGTTGTCAAAGAAAAAAAAATGCTGCTTCTTAGTACCTGTATATGAAATGTCAGTCTCTAATCTCACATCCAGGAAATTCCTTGACACATAAAAACTGATCCTTCATAGAAGGAAAGCTGAATTATTGTAGCCTCTCCTGAATAAACACCAGAACTACTCGGAAGTGCATCACTCCCCCCGCTCATGTTTTCTTTTTCCTCCAAATGTAGTCAGAAATTTCCTGGCTCTGCAAGTGACTGTTCATTTTTTAGAAATCCAACCAGATTACTTTTGGATTTATCTGGACATTCCTCAGGCCAAAAGAACAAATGAAAACATTGACAAATAATAATAAAAAAGACTATTAAAGGGCAGCAGGGCAGGGGGAGGGGAACAGTCAGGATAGTTCGGTTCCAGCCTCAGCCTCTCTTAGCAGAAGCCTGCCCTGCCCTAAGCAGGTATGGCCAATTGGAAATCCTTACAGAGCCAAAACCTCCTCGTGGCAGCCAAATTGAGCATTGAGCACAGAGCCATTCTGGCAGGATGCCTACTAGTTCCATCAAGACTGATACTTGATTATTTTAACAGGCAACTTAAAGGTTCATGTCTCTTCCTTATTCTGTTGCCTTCCCCCCCCCCCCCACACACACACTTTTCTTGTGGAATTGGTCAGTTTCCAAAGAGAAGTGGTTCTTTGCCAGAGCTAGCTCTAGGGAAGAGATCAAAGTTTACCAGGCTGAATGGGAAGTTAGATTGGGAGGGATGGTTGATCTAAAATACAAAAACCGGCTCTACTCCCAGTTGGAAATTCATTGCAAATGGGTTAGTAATTTTGCTTTGGTGATTGATGG
Organism: Heteronotia binoei; assembly: GCF_032191835.1. Lineage (NCBI taxonomy): Eukaryota > Metazoa > Chordata > Lepidosauria > Squamata > Gekkonidae > Heteronotia > Heteronotia binoei. The sequence goes on from NC_083230.1 coordinate 2,969,675, forward strand.
ACAGCTCCATATTATATAGGCCTTGTTTTTGAATGCCAAGAACAAAGCAAATAGTGTTTCATGAGCTCTCAGAACTCTGTCTGCTTCATTAAGTTTGATTTGAGTGCCAGACATGGATGTGAACTAGAAAATGCCTTTGGGCCTTACATTAAAGAGAATGGAGGCCCAATGTGCAAGGCCAAAGGGATTTAAGGCAAAATGCTGCATGGTGGTTAGCACTGCTCAGCCAGGCCAACTGGCACCCATCAAAGGTACTTAAAATTCAGGAAACATTTGCCATAAGAAATTACTTTGAGTGGAATCCAGAAAGGGCACCGACGGCTTCTAACAATGAAGGGAAAGTAAATAAAAATATAACTTGTCTCAGGGAGGAGTGCTTTCCAAATTCCCTGTCATTCATTTTGTATTACACTTTCACCAAAAAATGCCCTCTGTACATGTGATGTGGCTCCCTGCTGGAAGAGAGGTATTTTTTGAGGGGGGGGGGGGGAGTGGGGAGATTTAGAAAGAACTGTTGAAGCAAAAGTCACCAATGTCTTGGGCAGGGATACTGGAACACTTGCCTGCTGGGCTCTTGTTTGAGGGCCACTTTTTAGTTAATTAATTTGGCTGTTCATGAGCAGCTCAAGCTATTTCAGCAGGTTACTTTTTGGGTATTTAAACAGTATGGTACATTAGCAATACTGGCTTTCAAAATAGCCAGGCGGGCACTCTTCCACCAACCGAAGCTTCTGCTGCATTTCTACTTTCTTCCTGCCGTCTGGAGGAGAATGAGGGGCTTTGGAGACAGATTGGGCCAGGGGATCCCATTCCAGGGGCACCCAAAGAGGGTGCCCCTATTCCATCATTACACCCTATGGGCCATTGAAATCAATGGCAACACAGGGCATAATTAGAGGCTACTGGGGGGGCAGGGGGTTTGAGGGAGAGCCCCCAATTTGCAGAGGACCTGCAGGGGACTCTCCCCTCCAAACCCCCCCCAAGTCCCAAAAAGATTGGGCCAGGGGGTCCCTGTCTTTGAGCTCCCCAAAAGGCCCATTGCCAACAATGATGGGGAAAGCCCAATTAGCCACTTCCTCCACTACAATTGCTGTGGGAAAAGTGGCTCTGGCCAGAGGGGGGTTTGAGGGAGAGGCCCCCGTATGCAACCCCCTGGAACCCATCTGTGGGCACCCCAAAAGGAACACTGCTCCCAATGGTGAGAAAAAACCAATTAGAGCCACTTCCTCACTGTAATTGTCTTGGGAAAAGTGGCTCTGGGGAGCAGGAGGTTTTGAGGAAAGCCCCCCAAACTGCTGTGCAGCTTCAGGGCACTGTCCCACACAAAACCCACAAGGCCAAAAAAAATTGGACCAGGGGGTCCAATTCCTGGGGCACCCAAAGCCAAACCTAACTTCACATCAGAGAATCTCTATAGGACCCAAATGCACTACATCCCTCTATCAACTCTATGAACCCTTCAGGCCTGGAACCAATGTAAACCCAGGCCAGTTGCCAATGTCACTTCCCCCAAAACACAATCTGCTCAAGGTCTGCTCTGCAGAGACCTGGCTACAGCAAACCCAGATGCCAGCTCTCCAGCCCTGCCCCAAACAACATGGGGAGAGCTGGCCAACCACAACAAGCCGGCTGGTTCTGGGTCTCTCACCCAAATGCCAGCTTCCCTGCCACAGAACACACAATCTACAGATGCCAGCTCTCCAGCCCTGCCCCAAACAACATGGGGAGAGCTGGCCAACCACAACAAGCCTGCTGGCTCTGGGTCTCTCACCCAGGTGTCAACTTCCCTGCCACAGAACACACAATCTACAGATGCCAGCTCTCCAGCCCTGCCCCAAACAACACAGGGAGAAATGGCCAACCACAACAAGCTTGCTGGCTCTGGGTCTCTCACCCAGGTGCCAGCTTCCCTGCCACAGAACACACAATCTACAGATGCCAGCTCTCCAGCCCTGCCCCAAACAACATGGGGAGAGCTGGCCAACCACAACAAGCCTGCTGGCTCTGGGTCTCTCACCCAGGTGCCAGCTTCCCTGCCACAGAACACACAATCTACAGATGCCAGCTCTCCAGCCCTGCCCCAAACAACACAACTCTAGCCTCAAACAAGAGAAGTGGTGGACCACCACACCTAGCTCCACATCATTCTGTATCTGACACAAAGCAAGAAGCATTTTGACTTACCTTGAGTGATGGATGGTTGGCTGGTCCCCACTCTTTCGCATTACCCAGGGTGCACCACAAGGAGGCGAGCCAGAATTGCACCCCAAATGAGGAAGATCACTGGGAGGGCCTCAGATTATGTGAGAGGAAGGCAACCATTCCTTCTCTCTCAGCTCAGCAGTAACACACCAGCATCACTGTCCCATTAGAGGGACCTCAGCATTGGTATGGCTGCTGGCTGCCTGTCATCATCACTGGCACTTCCCTCTTTCTTCCTCCTGCCCCTGAAAAAAACCTGGGCGGGTTATCCTGGCTGGGCCTGTGGGTGCTGTCAGTTACAGTTGGGGGCTGCAATGGCCCTTTCAGTATTATTAGGCATGTGTGGATGGAGGACTGGAGAAATTTGGATCAATTTGCAGTTTTTAAATGAACATTCACTTTTGGTTTGGGGAGGGATGAGGGGGGTGGGATGCACTACCAATCAATTTGTGAGTGAATTTTTGGGCTGTCTTTGGACTCTAGTCAATTTTTATTGGAGGAGCGTTTTACAACCATCTTCCAAGCGCAGGCCAAGAGAGGATGCAGGCACAAGTAGGTGCTCACTTCATTCACTCTCAAAGTCCATGTTCGGGGAGCCTCAAGCCCTTCCTGCAGCCTAACAACCAGGGCGTGCACCACTGGACGAACGTCTGCACGGCCTTGAGCTGGCACTAGAAATGAGGCCAGGTCCTCACGGGCCATCTGGACCATGGGGACGACCAGTGCAATGCTTGTCGTGTCAGACGAGAGCATTTCTGTGTAGGTCTTGAAGGGCCCAAGAACCTCCACAGTCTGAGAAATGACCACCCAATCCTCTTGGGTGAGACGGTTCTCATCCCGAAAGACCCTCGTCTCAGAGACAAAGGCATCCAGGGCTGCTCTCTGCTCCACCATGTGCTCCAGCATGGCACAGGTGGAGTTCCAGCGTGTGCTGATGTCACCGATCAGGCGGTGCCCTGGCACGCCTGTCAGTGTCTGTTTCTCACGCAGCCGATACGAGTCCGTATTGCTGCATGAAAAGTGACCCGTGATGTGCTGACATTTCTGGAGCAGAAGTCGGTACTTATGGGTCGCGGCTAGATACAGACGATCCTGGCTTTTCGCCTGTCCCAATGCGTCCTTAACCACGAGGTGGAGAAGGTGGGCCACGCAAGGAAGGTGTTTTAGGCCCTGATGCAGGACAGCCGCCTTGATGTTGGAGCCACCATTAGTCACCACAAAGCCCTTGGCGACGTCCCCGCTGCCTACCCAGCCCTCTAACTGCCGTGAGAGGATGGCTCTGAGAATGTCCGCCGTGTGCGGCTCGTCGACTGCTTCGGCGTGCAGCAAGGCCCAGCGATAGCCGGCCTGGCGGCCCTGACCCTACCTGTCACTACTGCCACCCCCACCCTGCAGCTCTCTGGGTTGCCACCAATGCGCAGTCAGGGAGAGATACCCCTCGAACGCATGTTGGGAGGTCCAGCTATCTGAGGTGAAATGAACAGTCACCCCGGCAGCATGGGACAAATGCTCCTTCACCACAAATATGTTTGCCCTGAAAACAGTTGGCACAATGGTCCTGCTAAGGGTGGTTCTAGCAGGAACTTTGTACCAGGGTTCCAGGTACTCCAGCAACCCCTGCACCCCAGGATTCTCGACCACTGAAAATGGAAGCCCATGGGCGACCGACCTGGCAAGGTTCCAGGCGATCACCCTCCTGCCGTGCCTGATTCCCCCTCTTGGCACAGAGGTGCCCCTACCAAACATCTCAGGCAGAGATGCTTGGCGTACCTGTTCTCCCACGGAACGCTCCTGGAGAGCGGAGGTAGTCACGATGGGACGGACCTCCTGGCTGGGTGGTGGTGTTGGCCACTTGGACAACGCAGCACCAGCTTGCTTCTCCCCCTTAAGAAGCACCCCTGGGTGGTGCTTCTGCAGGTGATTCCGCATCCCTCCTGGAGTCAGGTGGGCAGGGTCCCGCCCACGACTGATCCGGGCCCTGCACAGTTTGCACTGCGCATAGCGTGGATCCTCCATAAGTTGGAAATGCTTCCATACGTCAGAGGTGAATGGATGCCTAAACTGACTGGCAGGTTGGGTGTCCGGAGCCACCTCCCTTGAGGTGCTGTGGGCAGACACATCGTGTCTCAGGGTGGCAGGAGGGGCTGGCCGCCAGGGGGGAGTGGGCGAAGATGGAGGCAACTCATGTGTCTCCATCTCTTCCCCCTCCACCCCATGCGGCCTCCCCTCCTGGCCATCCCCTGAAGGACTGCTGGTGCCTGAAGGAACTGAAGAAGGGGGGTGGTCCTCCTCAACCAGCTTCTCCTCCAGCTCCTGCACGACACTCTGCACCCTCCTTGGGGTGATCGTTTTGGACAGAAAACTGTCCCCAAAGCTCATCTCCAAGAAGGGCTGCTCTTGCTGTCCCTCCTCTGGCTGCTGAGGCCGAGTGACATCAGCTGGAGGAGAGACTGCCTGAGCAGCAGACCCCTGCTCAGTGCCAGCACCTAATGGCACCTCTGCTGGGGGTGCCCCAGAAGCAGCCTCGATGAAGGGCCCAAGGCAGGCCTTCTTCTTCATCACACTCCTGCCAGAGGTCGGAGTGCTGGTAGGCAGCTGTGGAGTGGCCCTACGCACAGGTGGGGGGGAGACCTGGGTCCTCCCCCTCCCCTCCACCCCTCTAGTCTTCTCCTTGGCCTTGCCCCCAGGGCCCCTCTTCTGCTGCCTGTCACTCATGTCACCCTTGGCCAGTCTCACAGAACCTGAACTGAGAGTGGGGTTTGTGGAAAGTTTATAAATTGCTATCTTAATATAGATGATAACTGAGAAGTTGTACAGAATATAGCCTCTGAAATTCATAAAATTGCTCATGTGCCGGTCCAAACTTGGACAGGAATGTTGGATTCAGGAGGGTGGCTAGGGGGCTTGTTTGCAAATTGGAAACAGGACCTATTATTGGGATTATTGATTTTAGGGGCTTTGGTAATGCTGCCTTGTCTGATCCCAGTAATTCGATCCATGGTAACTAAGGCTGTAGAGGCAGCTATAGGAAAACAAGATCCTGCTAAGCTTCTACACCTGCAGGCCATAAAGCAGAGTCACCAATACCTCCCCTTACCAGGAGAAGAAAAGATTGAACCTACTGGAAATAATGAATATGGAATAATAATGGTAGAAATAAAAGAGAAATAAGTGGTGCCCAAGAGAAATGGGTTAAAAGAAAAAGGGGGGATTGATGTAGGCATGCACAGGTCTCTTGTGCACCACACCAAGGAAAGCACCCTTTCGATTAACATCGGGGATAGGCAGAGTGTGCGCCTTCCACATTGGCTATGATTGGCTGGAGGGACAGATAGGGGGCATGGTGTCGGGAGCCTTAAATTGAGCTGGACTGCGACCCAGACTTCAGAGACCGCACCCCGGGTGCCTTCTCTCCATGCCTGCAGATGTGTATTCCAAATAAAACCTGCTTGTTGCTGACCACCTTGTCTTGGTGTTTTCCTGGTAAGACGAAAACAATCCATAACAATTTGTTTATTATATGATAAAACAAGACCTGTTGCACAAATCCTTTGTCTTCCACCCTGACTCCTTCTCAGAGTATTGAGATTAAATTGATTACAAACATTAAGCCCATCATGGCCCATCCAGTCAGACATTAAGGATCATTCTCACTTATTATCTTGAACTGGGAATCTATTCAGGAACCCAGAAAAGACTCATCAAACCACTATTAAGAGTTATCATGGCCCTGGGAGTACCCCCTCCCCTCCAAACCCTATAAAACATGAGAGCAAGCCACACCTTTTTGTTCAATCTGGAAACTTAGGTTGTTCCCCCATTACTCTGAGAAATGGGCCTCAGACATGGCACGATGGCAGTGCACGTCTCCATCTTTAATTTCTAAAGGGACATCTGCACAACTGGAACAAGTAATATTACCCTCTTCAACAATCCCTAAAAATCCCTCTCAATCCTATTTTTCCTAGTTCTTGATAGTGTGTTTTGTATTGCTTGTGTGTGTGTGATTGTAATTCTTATCTATTTTTATAGTAAACATTTTAAAATATATTTACTCTGGAGTCTTTTTTCCTGAAACTGGACCGTATTATTGATGGAAAAGATCTCTACTCAAATTGGCTCTACTTAAGTCTCCTTCTTGTTAATTCCCCCCATAAAAAGAGGAGACTCCCAGCAATTTTACAAACACTTGCCTAGGGTGCCAGACAGTCTAGGGCCGGCCCTGGTGGGAGGAGGAAGCAGCTTCTTGTCACCACATTTTTGCTATGAAACTTCAAAATGCCTCCTAAACATCATTGATTTTTTTGAGATAGTTTTTTTTAGTTGTACATCCACTAACATTACTAAACTTTGGAGGCCTGTGGTGCCCCCTGTTGGCACCCCCTTCTGAATGGGCCTCTGCCATGGCATGGATGGGGGTTGGGGAGGGACGCTAGTGGTCTCAGAATGGAGGGGGGACACATTACGCCTCTGTGGAGTAAAGACCTCTCGATTACTGTCTCTCTCTGAATGTGCCACCTTTTCTGATTCCTTCCTCCCCAGCCGTCAGCGTTGACTCCCCTCTTATCCCATCCTCACCTCCTCTCTTTTCCCCTTGTGACAGTCTTAGGCCCTTAGCCTGAGTAGCTGAGAAACAGGCTTGCAGCGATTGGCTGGAACGTTGCCCAAGAAATGGAAAAGTATCCTTTGGAGGTTTGCTCAGCAAAAAATCACCTCAGGATTTTTAGTCAGAGCCGGGGGGTCTTCGAGAGAAGTCTTCAGTATACCAGCCTGAAGTGAAGACAGTGGGCTTAGGCCAGGCAGTTGTGGGAGACAGAGCTGAGTGGACTCTATCTGGAAGAGGGAGTTTTCAGATGGTTTGAAACTCTCTAAGGGAGATTTTGCCAGTGCATCAGGCAATCTCCAAGTACAAACAAGATCACACAAATACACACTGAGGGGTGAACTAGATTCCAGTGGTCAGCAGGATTGCCCAAGACACAGACCAGAGGACTAGCTGTGGGGCTGAGATGCATCGGTATTCAGGGGTGCGAGTCCTGGAAGACAGTTAGTGTGAAAGGGTCTGTGAGGGAGAATACTGACACCAGTCAGGAGTTCTCTGCATGTGCGTGGGAGAGTGATTGAGGTTTGTTATTTTTATGATTTGGCACTGCCAAAGTTAGGGTTAAACATCTGAAGAAACAGTGTTCTGAGTGCCCAGAAGGCACAGACAGCCTGTGTGAAGTAGGGTCTAGTGTGACTCTAAAACCTGCCTGGTTTATGGTTTATTTTAAAGATATTCTGCCATAGTAGTGTTATATTTTACCTCAGCCTGATTAGTCTCTACTTTCTGTAGTTGTTTCATTCTGCCAACCCACTGCCAACTGATTTGCCTCCTGCATATTGAACAGTCATAATATTATTTCATCCCTCTCTCTTGCCTTTTTTCCCTTAATAAATATTTTGTGGTTTTTAACTTTACAATCGTCTGGTGCCAATTATTAATAGTTCTGACAGGATTTCTGTGAGTGTGATGAGGGACTGAGGGAAGGTGACCAGGGAGAAATTTAAAGTGATCACCCTCCCAAGTAAAGCATCTGACCGGATCCCTCACACCTCCATTCCTTCACGCAGCTGTCACTCTCCCTCTCCACTGTCCTGTTCATGCTGCCCTCCCCCATCCCTTCCGGGTCCCACCCCCTGTGTAGTGTCAAGCATGCGGTTTCAATGACGAGTCAAAGTTGATACAAAGATTACGTTTATTGATAGACCGATACTTTGGCTGAAGCCGGTTCTTGAGAAGAATGAAACTGATACATTGATACACAACTCTTAAGGCTTACTTCAAAGGGATTCCAAGAGTGGGGGGATGCGAGAGAGCGTTCACACATAGAGTATCAAACTATATACATTCCCAGGGCGTTATCAGACATTCATCCTTGCTATGCCCAGATGGCTCATCCTCCCAAAGGAGAGTACATGGGAGGTGCTGATTACTTTGTTCCCTTCACACTACTTCTAAGTTAACAGCAATATAGCGGGATGAAAGCCAGGAAAGAATAACAAACTAGCAACATTTGGTCCTTGAGGAAATTTCCAAGATTGGCCTCTGGCAAGACCCTAAAGCAATTAGTTATTGATCAGAATTAGCCATGCTTGACATACTGTCCCCCCCCCCCTAAATTCAACCCCTGGGTCTCTGAGGAAACTTTAGATGGAATTTGTTAACCAAATCTGGAGCCAATACATCCTTCTGGGCTACACATTCATTTTCGCTAGGAGGGAAGTGTTTCCATTTGATCAAATAGTACAGTGTCCCATGTTTCATTTTGGAGTCTAGAATTCCCTACACCTCATGGTGACTCTGATTTCCAATCTGGATAGAATGCGGCGCTGCTGGTTGAGGGTGCCAAAGAGTGGCACCGGGGTCTCTTCGCAGCAAGCTGCAATGAAAGACAGGATGCACTTTACTAAACATCTTTGGCAGTTCCAATTCTACAGTCACCTTGTTTATTACCCTTTTGATTTTGAAAGGGCCCAGGAACCTATATGCCAATTTCTTAGAGGGTTGATTCAAGGGGAGGTTTTTTGTTGACACAAATAAAGAGTCTCCCACCTTGAAGTCCCACACGGGTACATGGGACTTGTACTGCTTTTTGTATGTTTCTTTCGCAGACTCCAAATTTTCTTGAATCCCCTTCCAGCCAGCACTCAATTTCCCCCACCATTGTTCAAACGAGGTGGGGTCACTGCTTGGTTCCCCTCCTGGCAGTGATGGGACAGGTGTCCCCTCAAATCCATTTACTATCTGAAACAGGGATGACTTGGTTGAACTATGCACGCAATTGTTGTAACCATACTTGGCGAAGGGGAGTAGGTCCACCCAATTTGATTGTTGGTGGTTCACATAACATCACAAGTATTGTTCTAACAAGGCGTTCACGCGTTCCGTCTGCCTGTCTGTTTGAGGGTGATAGGCGGAACTCAATCCCTGTTCTATTCCTACCAGTTTGCAAAACTCCTGTAATACATTGTTGATAAAGTTCATGAACACCCCTGGCGCTCTTTGCAACCCAAATGGCATTACTAAATACTCAAACTGTCCCATGGGGGTATTGAAAGCTGTTTTCCATTCATCCCCCTCTTTGATGCGCACTCTGAAGTACACATCCCTCAAGTCCAGTTTGGTGAAAATTTTCCCTTCGGACACCGTGCTTAATAAGTCCTTGATGAGGGGGATGGGGTAGGCATTCGAAGTGGAAATCCCGTTAATCCCTCGAAAGTCTGTGCAAAGCCAGAGCGTGCCATCCTTCTTCTTTCTAAATAATACAGGGGCAGCATGGGGGGCTGTCGCCGGCCTAATGAATCCCCGCTTTAAGTTTTTGTCTAGGAACTTCCGCAGCTCCGTTTTCTTTGCCCACCCCATGGAGTACAGTTTAGCCTTGGGTAGTGGCTGCCCCAGTATCAGTTCAATTGCACAGTCGGTACTCCTGTAAGGAGGGAGTTCATCCGCCCCTTGCTCGCTAAACACCTGGACTACTGGGTATGGTTCCTGCCAGGGGTCCCCCCCCCGGAGGCCTGGGCCACTCTCCAGGATATCAACATGTGGTCCCCTTCCCTGAATGTGAGCACCCGAGTGCCTCGATCATACCGTTCTGAATGTGCGCACCCGAGTGACGTGGTCATACCGTAGTTGTAGATGGATGTCAGCAACTCAGTGAGCTTCCTCCAGGTGCTCTTGCAGCTGCCGGGCATATTCCCCAATGGGTTGTTCCACAGGAGGAGCCAACCCAGCCCATTGTTCACTCAATACTCCCAAGATCCCCCAGGGGATCCTGCCATAGAGCAACTTGAATGGGGCACACCCGGTGGATGCTTGGGGGGTCTCACATAGGGCAAACAGGACTGGATCGATATAGAAGTCCCACAAAGTGGGGGATTGTGGGTGAGCCACCTCAACATCTGCTTTATAGTCTGGTTAGCATGTTCTACTAGCTCGTCCGTCTGCGGATGATATGCCGAGGTGTAGAGCTGCCATATGTGTAGAGTCGTGCAGATATTCTTCATCAGGTGGGTGGTAAATGGAGTCCCTCGGTTGGTTACGAACTCCCAGGGGAGTCCCACATGGGAGAAGAAATGCATCAGCACCCTGGCAACCCCAGCATTCTTCATGTTAGTCAGTGGGATGGCCTTGGAGTATCTTGTGGCATAGTCGACAAGTAAGAGCAAATATCAGGTTCCTCATGGGGTCCGAGAGAGAGGGCCAATGAAGTCCATGGCCACGTGATCCAATGGGACTCCCACTGGGAGGGGCATAGCAGGGGGCCTGTGCCATGGGCTATTTGGACATAGCAGTAGCGGGTGATGTCCTCCATCACCGTGGGCCAATAAAAGCGGGCTAGCACTCAGTGGAGGGTGCTCTTCTGGCCTTTATGTCCAGTCCAGGGGTGAACATGGGCCATGCATTGGGCCGTCTCCCAGTAAGGCCGTTGCACTAAGACCTGGTGCCAGACCACCAGTTCCTGGTGTTCCCAGTACCATATTCCTCCCTCTTGTAGCACCTGGGGTTCCCAAGCTGCCGGCACTCATCCTGCACCTGCCATCTCACTCACCGCTATCTGGGATCTCAGGCATTCCAAGGTGTCATCTTGGTTCTGGGCTGTTCGCAACTCAGGTCGAGGAGTCCAGTCACTCAGGGGTCTGGCTCCTGCTCTCTGGGTGCACCCGATGACATGCCCTCTCTGGGGTCAACGTCTTCTGCCACTGCACTGCAGCAAGCTGCAGGGTGCCCCACTCGTACAGGTGCAATATGGAGGACAGGGTGCATACCTGGGCCAGGCACATCTTGTAGCACTGTCCATTGTAGCCGATGGTCACGTGGGCACTGTTCAACATGGCTGTGGAAGCAGGAGATGGCAGCTTGTTGGATGCATGGGGGCTCCACCTTCATCTGGTTGGTCTGAATCATGGATATGGAGCTGCTGCTGTCAATTAGGGCTGGCAGTTGTTGGCCTTGTATGGCAACTGCCAGCAGCAAGGGAGGGATAAGGGCTGCAGAGTCACCCACGTGATAGGTGGAGTCCCACCCTAGGTCACATCTGGAAGTGGCTGCATTGGCCACAGGTGAAATAAGGTCTGGGGTTGGGTCCCCTGGTAGTCCCCATCATGGGTCCCTTGCTGGTAAGTGCTGCTCCAGGTGTCAAACAAGTGGATCTCAAAGTAACTAGTCTTTGATTTGAAACAAAGTATAGATTTATTGATAATCCATGTGCTTCTATTGAGCCAAGAATTGGAACTGATACAGAGTAACAGAAGAATGCATATTTTAAAGATGGCACATCAAAGGTTCTATAAACAAAGCTACAATTGCTAAACAGTCTTGTATTCACGTGTGAAAAGTTACACAGTACTTTCTCTTATCTCCCTGCGGTTATTCTTCCTGGGTCCAAGCTAGGCCTGGGAAAATGTCCCTGCAGGCTTTATCTTCAAAGAGCGAATTTCTGCATTTGTTAGTAAAAGCGAGAGAGGTGCAGGGAGGGGTGCCAGCTAACTGTTCTGCTTTGATGTGCCTCAGCTTGATGTCATGGTTAGTAACAGGTACAGTATAGCAGTCATATTCTGATAAACATAGACAGTTATAATATGAATCATTGCTTGACACCAGGCACTTGTGGCTTGGCTGTGTTGCTCCGCAGGCCCAGAGGGGAAAGTGGGGGCCATCACCTGGGAGTCATTGCCCTCCATCCAGGCATGGCCCGCTGCAAGCAGCTCCCACCTGGGGGCCGGTGATCCTGGTCTGATGCCTGTTTTCCTAGTGCCCTTGGCCACTGTGATGGAGTCGGCCATCAGGAAATTATCCCAAACTTCCAGTGCCACATCCAATGTGCAGGGTCGCCAACAGGAAATCCGTTGCTGCACCCGAGCAGGCACTATTTGGGGACTTGTTCCAGGATGACCTGTTCCACTTGCCGCCTGTCGTCAGTCATAGGCTGCAGCCAACACTGTTTGGGTCTGGTCGCCAGGGTGCCATGTGATCTATCAGAACTTGTGCTGAGAAGACTCAGGGGTGATGGCGTATTGGTTGAGGACAGCTTTCTTGACCTTGGGGTACTTGGCTGCATCTTCCTTGGTTATGGATTTCACCATCAACTGCGCATCTCTGGTAAGGTACGGGCCCAGGATGAATGACCACTACACTTGGGGCCATTGGGTGGCTTTGGGTATGCATCCAAAGGCCTTCACATATGCCTCTGTTGTCCTTTGGCACCAGTTTGGTGAACGGTATCCATAACCCCCGGGTGAGCCAGGCCCCTTCAGGTCACAGCTGCCCATCCTCGCAGCACCCACCCACTGTTACCAGGTTCTGCTGAAATTCTCGCAGGAGGGCAGCTTGTGAGGCCTGCTGTGTTGCATGACATCTTGCACCAGCTGAGCATTGTGCTCCTTGAGCCACTGCCCAAACTGCTTTAAGTCCATGGTCAATGTGTTGGTGCCCCTCTCGAGAGGGCCTTCCAGCAGCCACTCAATCACAGAGTCCTGGGTACTATTTGAACTCGTGCTGTCACCTACAGAGCTGCTGTGATGCTCCAGGGTCCTGGAGCCAGATGTCCAGCTGGCGCTTCGGGTGTGCCACCCCAGAGGAGTGGGTAAATGAGGACGTGGTCAGGTTTGTGGAACCACAGTGTCTGCATTCTCCACCACTCTGTGGCATCCCCTACTGGTGCCCCATCCAACGTGGCCTCTGCCATGGTGTAGAGGGGGGTCAGGGAGGGATGCTTGGGGCCTCAGAATGGAGGGGGGCCACATTACGCCATGCAGCCACTGCCTCTGAGGAGTAAGGACCTCTCGATTACTCTCTCTCTCTCTGTGTATCTGCCTTCTTCTTTGTTTCCTTCCTCCCCAGCTGTCAGCATCAACTCCCCTCTTATCCCTTCAAACTGCCGTCCCCACCTCCTCTCTTTCCCCCCATTCCTCCACCCAGCTGTAACTCTCCCTCTCTGCTGTCCCATTCGTGCTATCCTCCCCTGTTCCGTCCGGGTCCTGCCCCCCGTGTAGAGCCATCCTGGTTGTTTCAATGTGGAGTATGGTTCGCGGCCACATCATGTCAGCCCCATAGCCAGCCGCAGTCTTTTGGGTGAGGCCGGGGCCATTCTCCAGTGGGCCAGCTGGCCCCATCTTCTCCCCTGCGTGGTTCGGCCGCAATGTCCTCTGTGGCCCTTGGGCCCAGCCACTCCGGCTTGTGTTGTCCTGTCTTGGCCTGCCAGGTTTCGGGGGAGCCTCCTGGGTCTGCTCTTCCGCCCCAGGACACCCACCACCAGCAGGAATGGTAGATGGGTGCCATCACCCTGAGGGTGCAGTAGGTGTTTCTCCTGCCCGTGCAGGGGTCAACTGGTCTCTCTCCTCACTGGGGTTGCAGACCTTGGGGCCCTGGGTTGCCATGGGGCCAGGAAAGGTTGAGGCAGGTCAACCCAAATAGGCTTCATACCTTTAATTATTTATTTGAAAAAATATTTCATCCACAAACCCGAAAGTTCTTCCTAGTTTGTACAGCTCAAGGATGGTTTTCCAACAAAGACAATTACCCATCATATAATCATTGTCCTACCTTACTTTTTATCCCAAATTTCCACCACCACCACCACCACCACCACCACCCCCACACACACACACAGTGCTTGAGAGTTATGGACTGATCATTTAAAAAAAACCCCTCAGTAGCATCTATACAACTATAGGGTAACAATGCTAAAGTTACCTTATTTTAAGAAGCAAAAAGTCTATTTGTGGTGGTAGGAAAATAGCACTAGTGTGGGCAAGGAAGTGTATAAACAGATACCTTCCTGTTTATATGGTATGCAAATCAGCTGTGACTACGAGGATTGTATAAAAGCTGGCTCCAGAAAGAATGGACCAAAGCAGGGGAAGCCATGGAAGTGAAAGACTGGAAGACACTGAGGGTCATTGTTGCTTGTATGCTCTGGAGGGGGAAGATGCTGCAGTTTTAGACTCAATCTGGAGTAAAACACTCATCTGGAATCATAGCCATGACTGGTCTTATTATGCAGGTATGCCTATGCACAGTGTGGCTAGTCATTGGCAATCAGATATAATGGTAAGCCTTCACAATATTCATATTCAAGAATAAAGCACTATATGTATCTATGAATCTAGGTTCCAAATCAAGCATTGGGGAGGGATGGTGGCTCAGTGGTAGAGCATCTGCTTGGGAAGCAGAAGGTCCCAGGTTCAATCCCTGGCATCTCCAAAAAAGGGTCCAGGCAAATAGGCGTGAAAAACCTCAGCTTGAGATCCTGGAGAGCCGCTGCCAGTCTGAGAAGACAATACTGACTTTGATGGACCAAAGGTCTGATTCAGTATAAGACAGCTTCATATGTTCATTATGGCAGATCTACACAACAATATTAGTAGTCATTGGTTTCCCAAGATGTCATGCAAAGATACTGATTGTACAGAAACGGGAAGAACATCTAGAAGTTTTGATAAGAACCCAGTACAATGTACAACAGCAGCCTGCGGACTGCTTTTCCAGGCAGCAATTGTAAAAATGTTAATGACACTTCACAATAAGCAACTGACAAAGCATTTACAGCTCTACTTAAAATAGTCATCATACGACTAGGCAGCTAGTCCCCTATTACTTCCATTGGATGAAGTCAGATTAAATATAGATCCTCTGCCTTAGTTAATTACAAACTGGGCAGTAAAAGTGTGCTATATAATTATACAAAGCTGGTGCAATTCTCAGATGCATTGCTGCCCTCCATATGTATTAGCAGGCATTGTGTCAGGTTTTCCTGACAAATTTCTGAGAAATTAACAAGGATGTAGAATTTCTAGGACACTGGTGAATTACACACAGTATTAGCCATTTTTCCCATAAAAGGGAAACAGTATCAATGACCTTTTCCATGCTTTTTTGCGAGCAGTTTTGAAATAGGTGTATGTCAAAGTTTGAAACTGTCATGAAGCTAAGATTTCAGAACTCAAGCTGGTAGCAAGTTGCAAGATTTTTGTTTCCTTTCCCATCATAGCAAAGGTCAGTTATTCAATTAACTCTGATTTTACAATATGTCTGCTGGTTTAAAGAAATCAATAATAGAATCATAGAAATGGAAGGGACATCTAGGGTCATTTAAGCCAACTTCCTGCACAATACAGGAAATTCACAACTGCCTCTCCCACCCACCCCACAAACACACCATGCCCAGAAGATGGCAAAAAAACCCCTCCAGGATCACTGGCCAAACTGGTCTGAAGAAAATTGTTTCTTAACCCCAATGTGGTGAACAGTATTTCCCTGGGTGTGCAAGAAAGAGCCACAAGAACTAAGCACTGATGCAACCATTCCTGCTGCCTAAGTTCACAGAATCAACATTGTTTTCAGGTGGCCATCTAGCCTCTATTTAAAAACCTCCAAAGAGAGAGAGCCCACCACCTTCCAAGGAATCCTGTTCCACTGAGGAACTGCTCTGTCAGGAAATTCATCCTAATGTTTAGCTGGAAACTCTTCTGATTTAATTTCAATTAGCTGGTTCTGGTCCAACCTTTTGGGGAAACAGAAAACAATTTCACACTATCCTCTATATGCCAGTCCTTTAAGTACTTGAAGATGGTGATTCTATCTCCTCTCAGTCATCTCTTCAGTCTAAACAGATTGAGCTCCTTCAGCCTTCTCTTGTAGGACTTGGTCTTCAGACCCCTCACCATCTTCATTGCCCTCCTCTGGACACTTTCCAGCTTGTCTTTATCCTTCTTAAATTGTGGTGCCCAAATCTGAACACAGCCCTCTAGGTGAGGTCTAACCAGAGCAAAGTGATACCATCATTTTGTGTGATCTGGACACTAAATTTCTGTTGATACAACCAAAAATTTCATTTGCCTTTTTAGCTACCACATCATACTGCTGACTTATGTTCAGTGTATTTCTGCTAAGACCCCTCAATCCTTTCCACACATACTTCTGCCAAGACAAGTCCCCCCTATCCTACAATTATGCATTTGATTTTCCTTCTGAATGTGATTTCAAGTACAGAAATCTTCTAGTCAGGATATGGGCCAACTGCAAAACAAGTCAAGACAAAGAAAATTTTGAAATGGATTGCAGCAGTATGGCTGGTGAGGGAGCAGAGGCAGTGATGTGTAAAGACTTTGGGATGTTTGTATTTCTACCAGAGAATAGCAGCAATTACACTTGCAACAAGTATAAATTAGTGGCCCTTCTGGAGGAGAAGATACAGGGACTGGAGGCGCAATTGTCCACACTGCAGTGTATAAAGTAAGGTGAGGATTTTCTTGACAAAATGCATGAGACACTCTTGAAAGGACAAGAGGGGGGAGAGGAAATGGTATCTCAGCAATTAGAAGAGAACCCAACACAGGAGGAGGGTTCCTGGAAAAATGTAACCCGAAGCAGAAAGAAAATCAGGAGATGTTCTGAGCCTGCTCAGCAATAGGTTCCAGGATCTCCCCAAAGTAACTGATTCTCAACCATCGGAACAAGGGCTACTTCCCCAGCCTCCACAAAGCTTGAACAAAGTTTCTTAGGATTCTGTGGATAAGAAGCCTGGAGCTTCTGCTCCCCTATATAGGAAGAGGAAGGTGGTGGTGATTGGAGACTCCTGGCTCAGAAGGGTGGAGCCCAAAGTGCGCTGACCGGACTTGTCATCCGAAGAGGTCTGCTGTCTGCTGGGTGTACACATCCATCATGTGACAGAAAGGATTGGAAGATTTATCAAGCCCACAGATTACTATCCTATCTTGCTGATCCACGTGGGAATGAATGATACTGCCCGTCATAGCCCTGAACGTATTAGAAAAGACTATGTGGCTCTGGGTCAGAAGGTGAAGGAGCTGGGCACACAGGTTGTGTTCTCGTCAGTGCTTCCTGTTGAAGGCCATGACTTAGGATGAGAAAGAAGAATACTTCAAATAAATGACTGGCTGCGTCAATGGTGTCATCAGGAAAGATTCAGAATTCTGGACCATGGTTTATGCTTTCAAGATGGTGGTCTTCTATCGGGAGATGGTTTGCACCTTATGGTGGTAGGGAAAAAGGTGTTTGGTAACAGCCTTGCTAACCTATTAAGGAGGGCTTTAAACTAAATTGTATGGGGGAGCAAGACAATAATTCAAAGCTTTGTATGATGCCAGAAACTGCGGATAAGAACATTAAAGATTTGAAGAGAGTGGCGCATACACTAAGTAAAGTTAACTCGCAGGTTTGAATGGAAACTAAACCCTTGGGATGCATAAAACGTGGATTTCGATGTCTCTACACTAATGCACAGAGTATGGGAAACAAACAGGAGGAACTGGAAGTCCTAATACAGGAAGGAGACTATGACATAATAGGCCTTACTGAAACTTGGTGGGATGGCACTCACAACTGGAATATTAGGATTCAGGGTTACAAATTATTTAAAAGGGACAGACAAATGAGAAAGGGAGGAGGCATAGCAGTATATGTGAAAGGGGTATATACTTGTGAGGAAATACATGAATCTGAGCATGGCAGCTCAGTTGAGCCTCTGGGTAAAAAAAAAGGAGTAAGAAATAACAGTGATATTATTGTGGGGGTCTGCTATAGACCACCAAGCCAGGCAGAGGACATGGATGAGCTATTGCTACAACAGATTGCAAAGTTCTCCAAGAAAAAGGATACAGTGATCATGGAAGATTTCAATTACCCGGACATCTGTTGGAAATCCAACTCTGCTAAAAATGAAAAGTTAAATAGATTCCTGACTTGTCTTAGCAATAGCATGTGCGAAAAGGATTTAGGGATCTTAGTGGACCATACCCTGGACCCAAGTCAGCAGTGTGATGCAGTGGCTAAAAAGGCAAATGCAATTTTGGGCTGTATCAACAGAAGTATATTGTCTAGATCACGTGATGTGATGGTATCACTTTACTCTGCTCTGGTAAGACCTCACCTGAAGTATTGTGTTCAGTTTTGGGCACCACATTTTAAGAAGGATATAGACAAGCTGGAACGGGTCCAGAGGAGGGCAATGAAAATGGTGAGGGGTCTGGAGACCAAGTCCTTTGAGGAAAGGCTGAAGGAGCTGGGCCTGTTTAGCCTGGAGAGGAGACGGCTGAGAGGAGATATGATCACCATCTTCAAGTACTTGAAGGGCTGTCATATAGAGGATGGTGTGGAATTGTTTTCTGTGGCCCCAGAAGGTAGGACCAGAACCAGTGGGTTGAAATTAAATCAGAAGAGTTTCCGGCTCAACATTAGGAAGAAATTCCTGACAGAGCAGTTCCTCAGTGGAACAGGTTTCTTCAGGAGGTGGTGGGCTCTCCTTCCTTGGAGGTTTTTAAACAGAGGCTAGATGGCAACCTGACAGCAATGAAGATCCTGTGAATTTAGGGGGAGGTGTTTGTGAGTTTCCTGCATTGTGCAGGGCGTTGGACTAGATGACCCTGGAGGTCCCTTCCAACCCTATGATTCTATGATTCAAGTGGCAGGGACAGCCACTGTCACAACATAAGGTGCAAGGAAAGAAACAATAAGGCTTGAATCGCTGTGGGGATACATACTTAATTTTGCAGAGTAATTTACACATAATTCCATACACATACAAAGACAGCACTGCAATAGTATCTAAACACCTTAGGCTAAAGGCAGACTGTATTAGAAATTATGAGGAAGGCAAACTTTATAATCCAATTTATTTGGCTTCCTACAGAATCTGCTGCTTCATGCAGGCATCTTCAGTTACCGTCAGTTCACTTTTTCGAGGGGGATTTTCACCTTCCTAACCATGACCCAAAACTCTTGGTTTCCAGTGCAGCACTGCCACCAAGTGGTTATTTCCTAAAATCACATAAGCACCAGACAGACCCCAGGGCAATGTGCCAGAGTTAAGGATGGGAAGAACCTGTTCTCTCATTGTTCATTTAAAAATCTCAGCTTAAGAATGGAGGCCTTAGAGGCAAGCAATTCTTCCCCCTCTGTATGGGAACAGTAAAACAGACCCATGCACAGCAGCTGTTGAAGGGTCACCAACAAAATGAGCATGATATACTTTGAGGAGCACAATAAAATCATAGAATCATAGAGTTGGAAGGGACCTCCAGGGTCATCTAGTGCAGCCCCCTGCACAGTGCAGGAAACTCACAAATACCTCTCCCTAAATTCACAGGATCTTCATTGCTGTCAGATGGCCATCCAGCCTCTGTTTTAAAAACCTCCAAGGAAGGAGATCCTACCACTTCCCAAGGAAGCCTATTCAACTGAGGAATCGCTCTAGCGGTTAGAAAGTTTTTCCTAATGTTGAGCCGGAAACTCTTTTGATTTAATTTAAACCCATTGGTTCTGGTCCTACCTTCTGGGGCCACAGAAAACAATTCCACACCATCCTCTATATGACAGCTCTTCAAGTACTTGGTGATCATAAACATGACCAACTGCTTCAAACTTTTTTCACAGGACTTCATCTCCAGCCCCCTCACCATCTTTGTCACCGTCCTCTGGACCCGTTCCAGCTTGTCTATATCCTTCTTAAAATGTGGTGCCCAAAACTGAGCACAATACTCCAAGTGAGGTCTTACCAGAGCAAAGTAAAGTGATACCATCACATCACGTGATCTGGACACTATACTTCTGTTGATACAGCCCAAAATTGCATTTGCCTTTTTAGCCACCGCATCACACTGCTGACTCATGTTCAGCATATGGTCCACTAAGACCCCTAGATCCTTTTCGCACATACTACTGCTAAGACAAGTCTCCCCCATCCTATAACCATGCATTGGATTTTTCCTACCTAAATGCAGAACTTTACATTTCTCCCTGTTAAAATTCATTTTATTGGTTTTAGCCCAGTTTTCCATCCTGTCAAGGTCATCCTGTTTCTGTCTTCTACTGTATTTGCAACCCTTCCCAATTTAGTATCATTGGCACATTTAATAAGCATTCCCTCTATTCCTTCATCCAAATCATGTATAAAGATGTTGAACAAAACAGGTCCCAGGAGAGATCCTTGAGGCACTCCACTTGTCACTCCTTTCCAAGAGGATGAGCAACCATTTGTCAAGAGTCATATATCTAAACACAGTATTTGTATTCCTCTTACCATTTCTATGCTTATGTGCTTGCTTGGTTTTCCCCCCTTCCCTTTCTCTGCACACTGCTTATCTGTGGAACTCATTATTCAAGCCGCCTCTGCTGGCCTCTAAGGTCAGACGCTGAAGAAGCAAAGATTATGCACCTGGATGTCAGGGGCGCTGTTGAGGAGCCTGTCCAAGAAGAGCCGACAGGGTTAACAAACACAGACCCAGAAGAGCCGAGAGCGGGACCCTCTCACTGCATAATTGATATTTATTGCCGCCAGGCGGCAATGCAGCCAACGAGGCTGAGACACCTCCCAGTTCACCGCCGTGTCTGGACAGCTTAAGACAAAAACATAGACAAGGCTTAGAGGTGAGGCGAAAACAGGCAAGACTGAAGGCAAGGAGATTTATGAGCCCTGAGTATTAGCAGACACTAAGCTGGGCCACTGCTGGCTAATTGGAAACAACAGTGGCCAGCCATTTAGCTCCTTAGCTCTGCGCAGATTCCCCTGTGGAAGCAACAAGTCTATTCTCTGGCTTACATCCATGCTCCTTCCTGATCCTGACCTGCTTGAATTCCTTGGCACCCTGACCCTTTGGCTTTTTGACACTGACTTCTGATTTGTGATTTTGCTTTGGTGACTTGGCTCCTGCTTCACTTCCTGGACTTCAACCTTGGACTGGCTTTGAACTCCCACCTGCCTGCACCCGGAGAACGTGACACTGGACTTCCAAGACTTTTGGTGGGAGGGGGACCCACCAGAATTATCCCCACGCTCTGCATCCTTGCGCTTGCTTCAAAATTAACTGTTGGGCATTTCCCTGATCCAGCAAGGTAGTCACTTTCTCAAAAAAAAAAAGAGAGATTAGGTTAGTCTGACATGACTTGTTCTTGAGAAACCCAGGCTGCCTCTTGTAATCACAGCCTACCTTTCTAAATGTTCCAGGACTGACTGACTGATGATTTGTTCTAAAACTTTTCCAGGTATAGACGTCAAGCTGATGGGTCAGTAGTTACCCGAATCCTCCTTTTTATCCTTCTTGAAGATGGGGACAACATTCGCCTGCCTCCAATCTTCCAGCACCTCACCTGTTCTCCAAGAATTCTCAAAAATAATAGCCAGAGGCTCAGAAATTGCATCCGCAAGCTCTTTTAGAACCCTTGGATGCAGTTCATCTGGCCCTGAGAACTTCGTTTCATTTAAAGAAACTAGGTGTTTATGCTGATCCTAGGTGGGAACTTCATACCCTCATTATATGTTCTGTTTTTGCCATGTTGAGCACTGTTTCCCTCAGAAGAGAAGACTGAGGAAAAGTAGGAATTTAGCAGTTCTTCTCTCTCTTCATTTCCTGTTACAATTTCACTTTCCTGCCCTCACAATGGGCCTACCATGTCCTTGCTCTTACTCTGAACATAAGAGAAGAACCCTTTTTTGGTTTTTTTTTAACATCTTTGGACAGCCTAAGCTCATACTGAGCTTTAGCTTTCTTAACTTTTCTCTACAAGCACTGGTGATTTTTTAAAATATAGGATGCTTTGAGGATAGTAAAGGGCAGAGAGTGGAAATGAATGCTTTCAGTGTCACTTTATGCTCTAAACAAGTACAGCACAAGTGTTTCAGTGATGGTGGAAAGTCAAGAGATACAACAAATTCCAAAGACCTCCCCCCTGGGATCTCTTCTGAGATTCAACTGGCAAAATGCCAGGACGCTGGGTGAGCCAGTTCGGTGTAGTGGTTAAGTGTGCGGACTCTTATCTGGGAGAACCGGGTTTGATTCCCCACTCCTCCACTTGCACCTACTAACATGGCCTTGGGTCAGCCATAGCTCTGGCAGAGGTTGTCCTTGAAAGGGCAGCTGCTGTGAGAGCCCTCTCCAGCCCCACCCACCTCACAGGGTGTCTGTTGTGGGGGAGGAAGGGAAAGGAGATTGTGAGCCGCTCTGAGACTCTGTCCTTGAAAGGGCAGCTGCTGTGAGAGCCCTCTTCAGCCCCACCCACCTCACAGGGTGTCTGTTGTGGGGGAGGAAGGGAAAGGAGATTGTGAGCCGCTCTGAGACTCTGTCCTTGAAAGGGCAGCTGCTGTGAGAGCCCTCTCCAGCCCCACCCACCTCACAGGGTGTCTGTTGTGGGGGAGGAAGGGAAAGGAGATTGTGAGCCGCTCTGAGACTCTGTCCTTGAAAGGGCAGCTGCTGTGAGAGCCCTCTCCAGCCCCACCCACCTCACAGGGTGTCTGTTGTGGGGGAGGAAGGGAAAGGAGATTGTGAGCCGCTCTGAGACTCTGTCCTTGAAAGGGCAGCTGCTGTGAGAGCCCTCTCTAGCCCCACCCACCTCACAGGGTGTCTGTTGTGGGGGAGGAAGGGAAAGGAGATTGTGAGCCGCTCTGAGACTCTGTCCTTGAAAGGGCAGCTGCTGTGAGAGCCCTCTCCAGCCCCACCCACCTCACAGGGTGTCTGTTGTGGGGGAGGAAGGGAAAGGAGATTGTGAGCCGCTCTGAGACTCTGTCCTTGAAAGGGCAGCTGCTGTGAGAGCCCTCTCCAGCCCCACCCACCTCACAGGGTGTCTGTTGTGGGGGAGGAAGGGAAAGGAGATTGTGAGCCGCTCTGAGACTCTGTCCTTGAAAGGGCAGCTGCTGTGAGAGCCCTCTCTAGCCCCACCCACCTCACAGGGTGACTGTTGTGGGGGAGGAAGGTAAAGGAGATTGTGAGCCGCTCTGAGACTCTTCGGAGTGAAGGGCGGGATATAAATCCAATATCTTCTTCTTCCTTCTAAGTCTTCTGAAAGGCAGTAATGAGTCCCTGAGAAATTCCACCCTTCCTTTGGGGCTCCCCTGACCTCCACACAAAGGTAATTATAGGATAGGGAGTGTCTGCTTCCATTTCCTCTTAATCTTTCCTCTTGAGGACCACAGCCACCACAGTTTCTGCACAGAGCAAAGCAGGTTCTGGGTGTGGAACGCCCCACATCCATCCCATGAACACAGCCCATTATCCAGGGCGGACCAGTGGTGTCATTCCCAAGCATCAGAACAGCAGCTGAGCTAGGGCAGGCAGGAAAGTGTTTGTGGTGTTTTAAGGCAGATGTTTTGAAGTCAAGCAGCTGCCAGGTGTGGGGTGGAAGTACAGTGCATGAACTTGAAGCAAAAGTTACTTTCCAATAACACTTTTATTTTCATTCCTGTGTTACAATTAGTGAATCCATACAATAAACTTACACTTAAAAAAAAGATTACATCTCTGGAAGAGGAGAGCAATCAACAGATTCATGAACATAGATTTGAGGGAAGGAGCACAATTCCACTTACGTCACTTCTTTCCAAGGAATAAGGAAGGGTAAAAGAGAGGCAAGTTTGGTATGGACTGAATTCCAGAGCTCCAGCTTAAATTTCATCCATGAATTCACATTTTCTCAGCAACGTCTCAAACAACAGTGTAGTAGCTCTCCTGAACAGCATGGGGTCCTTGCCAGGGTGCAGGCACTGCATGTGTCTTACCATAAGGCATATGGCAATTGCACTTACAAAACAAGAGTTCAGTGAGGCCATCAGAAGGGTTATCTGGAAGTTACACCCCACCTTGCTTGAAAGCCTTGCAACTATGACCTACAGCTGAAGCAGTGAGATACCTAGAAACACAGAACAATGAAAACAACATCAATGAGTTAACCCAAGATACAGATCAGCATGTGTTTAGCAGAAAAAAAGTTGGTATCTTAATTGATAAGTTTATTCCTGCAGTGACATATCCAGGCTCATTGGGCTAGGATAAATAAGATACATCTGTCTGTACAGGAAGGCAGATTGGTAACTAGGAGGATCTGGCCCAGAAGTAGGTTGAGAGGCCAGTCTTCCAGCTCTCAGTCCTCCAGCTTAAATGTACAGCTTCATACCACCCCATCCTCCCTCCCAAGAGCTCAGAGCAGTGTATGTGGTGCTCCCTCCCTGCTCTGTCCTCAGAACAGCTAAGGCTCAGGGAGAGGGGAAGAGGGGAGAAACCAAGTGCTAGGAGGCAGCATCGGGGAGGGCTTCTGCTTCTGCTATTGGTTGGCCCTCTAGGGCAACTGGCTGTCGACTGTTTGAAAAAAGTTTTTTCTGAATTGGTGAATCAACCACTGATTGGATCCAGCAGGGCAGGTTGTATCAGTAGCTACAGCTGCTAATGACGGCCTATGTAGCTTTCTGGATGATAATGTGACCTTGGCCAGGGCCAGCCCATCCACTAGGCCCATCTAGTGATTGCCTAGAGTGACAGAGGTAAAGGGGCAGTAAAAAGCCCTGTCTCTCTAGCTCACTGCCCTGCCTGGGTCTTCAGGGTTTGCTGTAGTAATCAACAGCCCCAGGAGGTGCCTCCAGCCCCCGTGGGTTGGCTGATAGGGAACATGAGCCTCACCTCACACTTTCCACTAGGGGGCAGAGTTAGTCAGGCCTGGGCCTGCTGCCTTCCCCATCCTTCCTTTGACATTTCAGCTCACTGAGGAGGGGGTGAGAGGTAGCTTCCTGCCATGCTGTGGTGCAGGGGGGGATAAAGGAGGGTGGATGTTTCCTTGCTCTCTGCAGTGTGGGGGGAGGGGGGAGGGGAGGGCAGGAAGGTCTTGGGTGCCCAAGCTTAGGGCACCCAAAAGCCTTCGTGGCTCTGCATGGTGCCTCTACACAAACTCAGGTTGACAGATGAGCATATGTACATCAGGAAGCTCAGTTCCCTGATGAATCCTAGTATGATATGAATTGGCAACTTGTTTGTTGAATTCACAATTCACATTTGTCAGCATGCACCTAAGGTTCCATTAAAAATGCAATGCACAAAGAGACTGAAGTTGCCGCTCAGATCTCTGCCTAACGTTGAGGATCACTGGACAGCCTTGGCTGTACCCACTTAAGGCAACTTACAGGACTGATACAAGGCTTAAATACTTCTGTAACAGTTTCTTAGTTTATCAGTGTAAAACATGAGTGAATGATTGAGTTCAAACTGTTGTTTGCAAGGAGGGCAGTCAGTTTTCAGCAAGGTAGCTGAACCAAGTCATTTGCAGTTTCACATACTACCAACTGCACCAGGCAATTCATCTTCTTCTGGCCTCAATTTCCTCATTTTTAAAAGGGAAGCAAAGCTGTTCTAGCTCATGTGTTTATCACAGGACATCGACTGCTAATCACTTTCCATGCAAGAAGTGCTGTAGAAATGCAGAAAACAGCTGCTTACTTATTTGACTTTCTGTGCTCTGCAAATTAAATATGAGGCCAGAAATCCCAGGAATATTGCAGCACCAAAGATGATGAGCACGGCTTCCAGCAGGTGTAGCAATTTGATCTTATTTGTCACTTTGGATCTGAAGAACTCTGCTTTACTGTCATCAATTACTGCTGTCTGAAAGAGAATCAAAGAGCCATGTCATCCCAAGCAGGAGTACACAAGCAATTTCTTTCCATAGTTTTGTCCACCTGATAATTTCCCTGCTGACAACTCCTCTAACACCAAACAATTCATATAATCACAGATTGTGGCAACAAGCATAGAAACAGAAATGCTACATCAACAGCTTCAGCAGCTTTTGGTTTCCAGTTTGCTTGTTAAGTTTTCTGCCTGACCTGCCAGCTTAATGGGGCCAACCCCTGCTCCTGGCAGTGAAACCCTCCCTCCCCACCACCAAAAAAGGTGGATGGAGCTAGTCATGATCGGTGGGGCTGCAGAACATAGTAGCTCAAGAGCACTGCCAACGCATCTAGGATTCTGAGTTAGATACAGTCTGGCTCTCAGAAACTGCAGAAGGTTGGATTAAAAAAAACACCCCACAGTCAAACACAAACAATTGTTTTATAATTCTAATGTCCGTAACACTAACCATTGGTAAGCAGATATGGGAACATATAACTGACCTCATTGAGCCAGAGAATGGGAAACATGAAAGGGAAATCAACCTTCTGTAAAGCCCTGAAACATAATAGAACAACAAATGAACATGACAGGATTCTGAACAACTCAAATTATGATAACATTTTTTTCAAATTAGATAGTTGGCTTTAATACATTTCTCTTTTGCAGAAAACTGGCCTAGATGAGAATCTTACAGAAAAACGTGTTCTTTATAATGGGTTATAATTGCCCCATCCAGAGGGTTAAAGATGATGACCCTGTGCTCAGCAACATTATACTTTAGAAAGCATTAACATTTTTTATCACACAATGCATGCTGCCCCACACTGAAAGTGTATACTTTCTATGTAGCATGGCAGGAAGGAGAGCCAGCATGGTTCAGTGATTAGGATGTCTGATGAAGATCTGGGAGATGAGGGCTCAAAAGTCTACAGTGAAGCTCACTGGATGGCTTCGGGTCACTCACTCATTCTTAGCCTGCCCAACTTCACATAGATCGTGTGAAACTACAACAGGGAACAGAGAATCATGTGTGCCATTCTGAGCTACTTAGGGGAAAGTGGCATGAAAAAAGGTAGAGAATATACGGAAGTCCCCTGCTAAGATGTCAACGGTTCTACTTGGACACATCTCCAAAAGCCTAATGATGAGCTGAAAGCCTAACACAAAGAACACAAACCTGGAAGACAAGAGAACAGAGCAAGCCACACTGTGAGCATTTACTGCTCACATGGTTTGGAAGTTAAGCTGTGGCTTAATTTGGGGCATACCTCTCCCCCTATGAGCCCTGGAGATCATTACGATCGGCCAGTCAACTTCTCCTGATCATCCCCGGCCCAAGGGACGTCCAGCTGGCCTCGACCAGGGCCAGGGCTTTTTTGGCCCTGGCCCCGACCTGGTGGAATCAGCTCCCTGTGGAGGTTCAGGCCCTACTGGATTTGCTGCAATTCCGGAGGACCTGTAAGATGGAGCTGTTCCACCAGGCCTATGGCTGAGGCAGGTGGACGTCCTTATCCTATTATATGATCTAAATTGACCTCCCTGCACTGATTGCTCAAAATCAGGCCGATACAGTTGACATCTTTTGGACACCTAGGCTGGGACAAGTATGCCTTAATTGATGTGTCCATGCTATCCATGTTGCCTTAAACTAATTTTGAGCTGTGGCTTAACTTTTAATTTTTAATCTGTTTTAACTGTTTGACTGTTACATTGCCTATTGTTAGTTTTAATTGTTTTACCACATTGGAATCTGCCCTGAGCCCACCATGGGAAAGGGTGGAGTATAAATTGACAAAAATAAATAAATAAATAAATAAAATTAATTTTAGGTGTCCATGTTTTTGGGACCAGAGCTGAATTTGTGCCTTATCTCTGAAGCTAGGGAGTTCTTTGATCTTGGAATATAATCTCTGTTCTGGCCATAAGGTTTTGAAGGACACCCACAAGTCCTAATACAGGAAGGGGACTATGACCTAATAGGCATTACTGAAATGTGGTGGGATGACACTCACAATTGGAATATTAGGATTGAGGGATACAACTTATTTAAAAGAGACAGACAAATAAGGAAGGGTGGAAGAGTCACATTATATCTAAAGGAAGTATATATTTGTGAGGAAATATATGAGTCTAAGCATGGAAGTTCAGTTGACTCAGCTGGATTGGAGGAAGGTGCTGGGAGGTTGGGACAGAACTGCTCACATGGTGAGTGTTACTTTTGCTTTTCTTAAAATGCTGGAGAGCATTAACCGAGGCTGCTGTGTGAGAAAACTGTGTGAGTGGTTGGAGCCTGTTGGAGAGGGGTATCTGATTGTTTCTGTGTGTCTTTTGTCTGGTTTGTTGCTTAGACAGAAGGGTCTGTTAGCTTGGGGGTAGTTGCTGTCCCCATCCTCTACTGTTGCTCTGGCTGTTGAGTCAGAGGTTCTGAACCTTTAAATTGCAAGGCTCCTTCTCTACAGAGGCTCCTCTTGCCCTGAGTCTGGCCTGGAGGCTCTGCAGGAAGCTGAGTAGCTCAAGGAGTCTCTAGAGGCAGTTTGGCCATGGAGTTTTCAGGGAAGTCAAGATAAACAGAATTAATTTTTGAATGGCTGGTGAGCGAGCTGAGGCAGTGATGTGTAAAGTCTGTGGAATGTTTGTATTCTTACCTGAGGGTAACAGCAATTACACTAGCAGCCAGTGTAAGTTGGTAGCCCCATTGGAGGAGAAGATATGGGGAGCTAAGGCACACTTGTCCACACTCCAGTTTATAAGGGAAAATGAAGATTTCATGGATAGAACACATGCAGTGCTCTTGAGAGGACAATAGGAGGAAGAGGAAAAGGTATCTCAGCGAATGGAGGAGAACCCAACACAGGAGGAGGGTGTGTGGAAAAATGTAACCCTCAGGAGCAGAAAAATCAGGGAAGCCTCAGGAGCAGGAAAAATGTTCTGAGCCTCTGCTGCTAACTATTCATTTCCAGGATCTCCCCATAAGTACTGATTCTGAGCCACTGGAACAAGGGCTACTTTCCCAACCTCCACAAAGCTTGAAGGAAGTTTCTCAAGATGCCGTGGAGGAGAAGACGTAACATTCTGCTCCCCAATATAGGAAGAGGCAGGTGCTGGTAATTGGGGATTCTCTACTCAGAGGGGTACAGCCAACTGGACTTGTCTCAAGAGATATGCTGTCTACTGGGTGTACATGTCAAGCATGCTATTTCTAAGTGCTGATTTATTTATATCTTTCTGCTCTTCCCCCTTCCCCCTCTCCTTTGTCCCTCTTCTTTCCCCCCCTCTGGGTGCATAATAAAAAACCCTCTCTCCTTAGGATGTGTAGAGTAACCTTGTATGAAGCAGTGTAAAATGCCTCTCCCCCGGATTCACACAGCCATGCCTTATCAGCTAGCAGGGAATGTGTGAAAAATGGAGATGTGAACATTCCTTAGTCATAAATAGATAGTACTGAGTAGCCTTTGAACTTTCATCCCCATTTGCATCTTTATGTTATTCTTTTGAAGTTATCTGTAACCCTGCCTTTTGAACTAACCTATAAGACTCTAGGTAACTTTGTATTCAATATTACTTCCAATTACCTGTCCTTGGAGTAAGTCATAGAGTTTCAATAAAACAAGTCTTTGATTTACAACAAAAGCTTGATTATTTCAAAATATCGATGCTTGACATTTTGGAAGTAATCCTTCTTGGGAATTTAACCAAACTGGCAACTTTCTAACCATATGGCGGAGAGAACACCAGATAACGGCAGATTCCCTACCACTCCAGATAAGCTGAGAGGCGAGGCCAGAGGAGAAGGCTCCCGGGTATGGACACTGCCGTGGCATATCATCGACACTTGTCGAGTCATGGGGAGAGTCCCCCCCTACATATTCAACAACTATTTATCACTCTGAAAGTGTGGGTACCCCGAACCTCCATTACCCTGATGGACGAGGCACCGGCTCAGCGAGAGGCAATCCTGGCACGGCCATCCTGACAGGGGACAGTGGGAGAAGAGGGTGACCAGGATGGTATGAGAGCCAGAGGAGGAGGTGGTCGAGATGAACTGAGGAGGAAGAAGGTGGGGGTGACCGAGATCAGCCATGCCCGGACGATGAGGAAGAGGAACCCGATCCTGATGACAGGGGACTCTTCCAAATGGTGAGAGACGAGATGGCTGAGATGGCTAAATGCCTGAGAGATGAAATGCAAGCCAATGCTACTTTCATGGCGCAAGAGATAAGGAGACAATTAGAAAGAGTGCTACAGCCAGCAGGAGGGCAAATACCTCCCCCCACAGTGAGGGAGATGTATCTGGGATGTATAGGAAGTGTAGGAAGACTCATCAAGCCCAGAGATTATTATCCTTTCTCACTGATCCATGCATTCAAGGGTACTAAAAGAGCTTGCGAACGTAATTTCTGAGCCTCTGGCTATTATTTTTGAGAATTCTTGGAGAACAGGAGAGGTGCCGGAAGATTGGAGGCAGGCGAATGTTGTCCCCATCTTCAAGAAGGGGGAAAAGGAGGAGCCGGGTAACTATTGACCTGACAGCTTGACGTCTATACCTGGAAAAGTTTTAGAACAAATCATCAGTCAGTCAGTCCTGGAACATTTAGAAAGGATGACTGTGATTACTAAGAGCCAGCATGGGTTTCTGAAGAATAAGTCATGTCAGACTAATCTCTTTTTTTGAGAAAGTGACTACCTTGCTGGATCAGGGGAAAGCTGTAAACATCGTTTATCTTGATTTCAGTAAGGCTTTTGATAAGGTTCCACATACTATCCTTGTTGACAAGTTGGTAAAATATGATTTGGATCTTGTTACTGTTAGGTGGATCTGTAACTGGTTGACAGATTGCACCCAAAGAGTGCTTGTGAATGGTTTCTCATCCTCTTGGAGAGGAGTGACAAGTGAATTTCCTCAAGGATCTGTCCTCCTGGGATCTGTTTTGTTTAATATTTTTATAAATGATTTGGATGAAGGAATAGAGAGAATGCTTATTAAATTTGCAGATGATACTAAACTGGGAGGGATAGCAAATACAGTAGAGGAAAGAGTCAGGATACAGGATAATCTTGATAGGCTGGAAAACTGAGCCAAAAGAAATCTAATGAATTTTAACAGGGGTAAATGTAAAGTTCTGCATTTAGGTAGGCAAAACCAAATGTGTAATTATACAATGGGGGAGACTTGTCTTGGGAGTAGTATGTGTGAAAAGCAGCTAGGCGTCTTAGTGGGCCATATGCCAAACATGAATCAGCAATGTGATGTGGTAGCTAAAAAGCACATGCAATTTTGGCGTTATCAACAGACATATAGTGTCCAGATAATGAGAAGTAATCACTGATGGTATCCCTTTACTCACCTACAGTGTTGTGTTCAGTTTTGGGCACCACATTTTAAGAAGGATCTAGACAAGCTGGAAGGGGTCCAGAGGGGGGCGACAAAGATGGTGAGGGGTCTGGAGACCAAGTCCTCTGAGGACAGGTTGAAGGAGCTGGGCATGTTCAGCCTGGAGAGGAGGCGACTGAGAGGTGACAGGATCACCACCTTCAAGTACCTGGAGGGCTGTCCTACAGAGGATGAGGGGTCTGGAGACCAAGTCCTCTGAGGACAGGTTGAAGGAGCTGGGCATGTTCAGCCTGGAGAGGAGGCGACTGAGAGGTGACAGGATCACCACCTTCAAGTACCTGGAGGGCTGTCCTACAGAGGATGAGGGGTCTGGAGACCAAGTCCTATGAGGAAAGGTTGAAGGAGCTGGGCATGTTCAGCCTGGAGAGGAGGCAGCTGAGAGGTGACAGGATCACCACCTTCAAGTACCTGGAGGGCTGTCCTAGAGAGGAGGGGGTGGAGTCAGGGCCGGTGCTAGTCTTTTTGGCACCCTAGGCAAAACTACTTACTAGCGCCCCCCCCCCCCCCCAGCACCAATTTTTTAAAAAAAAAACAGGGGGAAAGTAGGAAAAATGAAGAATGCCAAACTTAAAACTTTTTACATTTTTAATTTAGTGTTTTTAAATTTAAATTTTAAATTTAATGTTTTTTTAAAAAAATGAGAATAAATAAAACAACAACATAATCAATCTTTGCTTTTCTTCTCCTTGCTTTGCAACACTATGGAGTTGGGCAAACAACACTGTGACCACAATACTCAATATTCAACATCAGATACAAAAAAATCCAAAAAGGCCACTGAAGGAAGATGGCCCTTCTGTTCTCCTGCATGTTCAGCATAAAAATATTTTAAATGAACTTTATCTCCGTATGCTTAAACCACATATATGAATACACAAGATTCTTTCCATTGCTAGTCTCTCGCCCTTTTAAAAAATCTGCATCCTATTTCAGATTTCTTCAGAAATGGCATCCTGAACCTCCTAGGCAACATGATTCATGTTCTGGCTGAGGAAACAATCACTTCACTAGCAATGTGCCCTCTAAGCCGCAGAGTCCTGTGAGCAAAAATTCTGCTTTGTGAGCTACTGGCATTAAAGTTGTGAGCTACTGCATAAATTATTGTGCTCTGTTGCCATCCTTCCTGAGCGAAGACAAAAATGTGTGAGCTGGAGGCTAAAAATCTGTGAGCTAACTCACACTAACTCAGCTTAGAAGGAACACTGTTCCCTAGCAATCCGTTCAGAAAAGAATGCAAATGTGATAATGGCAGCACCATTAGGGTGCGTTGCCAGCCTCCAAGCGGGGCCTGGAGAAAATGGCCAGAAGCTGCTTACTCTAAGGATGGAGAGTGATGGGCAATAACCAACACTTCAAAATATGCTTGGTAGTCAATTGTTAGCCAGAGTTCAGCATTTTAAACTTGTCAGATACTGTCAAAGTAAACTGACAACACCATAGGGTTTTCATGGCAAGAGACAAACACAGGTGGTTTGCCATTGACTGCATGTGCTGGGCAACCTTGCACTTCCTTAGTAGTCTCCACTCTTGCACAATACTCCTGTATTTTGACACAAAACCAAGCCTGCTTTAAAAAAAGCTTCCTGGCAATGCAAGAATGCAATGGAACCAGTATGACCACACTGCCTTTCAATTCATTTCCAGTATACTCCCACAGGAACAGAGAAGTCCAACACACAAGTACAGAGATCTGGGTGCACAGCAGTCTCTGAAGATCTCTGACCTACAGCAGTCTCTGAAAACACATCATACATAAAGAGAATGCAAAGAGAAAAGATGGAAAGAAAACAAAAACCTTGTTTCCAAAGCACATGAGGCTGAAAATATGGACTAAACGTTCTAATATTAACACAAAAGAAACCATATTAAAATATTCGATTCCACTTTAAACCTTACACTGATTGTAAAAGAGCATTAACTGGAACTCTGCGTATGTCCTCCTCTGTTTTAAATTGGAGAGTGATCAAAAGCTCCTTTCTAAAGTCATCCTTGCTATACAAGTTTGTTTCTTTTCTTGTAAAGGGGTGGGGGTATGATAGAGTAAAAAGTATGCACAGAATAGAGAAAGTAGAGGAAAATAACCCCCCCCCCATCCTTTATTACTAGAATTGGGGAGGAAAATCCAATTAGAGGCTCAGAACAGACAAAAGGGAGTCTTTCTTCCCTTAGAGCGGGGCTGTTGTTCAGTGGTAGAGTATCTGCTTGGCATGCAGAAGGTCCCAGGTTCAATCCCCAGCATCTCCAGTTGAAGGATTTGGCAGTCTGTGATGTGAAAGACCCCTGCCTGAGACTCTGGAGAGCTGCTGGCAGTCAGCGTAGGCAGTAATGACCTCAATGGGCCAAAGGTCTGGGTCAGTATAAGACAATTCTCTCTCTCTCTCTCTCTCTCTCTCTGTGTAACTAACTGATGGGACTCGCTGCCCCAGGATATGGTGACAGACAGGAGCTGAGAGGGTTTCTAAAGGGAATTAGCCAAATATGTGTAGAGTGTCTATTAAAGGTTAGGAGCCATGTATTAATGGAGCCTCCATATCCAGGGGCAGCCTATTAGGGTTTCCAGGTCCAACTCAAGAAATATCTGGGGACTTTGGGGGTGGAGCCAGGAGACTTTGGGGGTGGAGCAAGGAACAAGCACAATTGAACACTGAAGGGAGTTCTGGACATCACATTTAAAGCGACTATGCTCCTTTTAAATGCCTTCTCTCCATTTGGAATAATGAAGGATAGGGGCGCCTTCTTTGGGGCTTTTAGAATTGGACCCCATTGTCCAATCTTTTTGAAACTTGAAGGGAGCTTTTAGGAGAGGTGCCAGATGCTATGCTGCAAATTTGGTGCCTCTACCTCAAAAAACAGCCCACCAGAGCCCCAAATACCCACGGACCAATTCTCCAGTATACCCTATGGAAATCAGTCTCCATAGGGAATAACGCAGTTCCCAGCAGACATCCCCCCTCCCCCGCAGGGCAGGGAAGAGGCCTCCAAACTGGGGGATCCCCTGCCCTCACCAGGGGATTGGCAGCCCTACTATCTCTGAATTCTTTGCTGGGGGGGAAGCCATAGTAGAAGGTTTTACTAAGACTCATTTGCTGGTGTGTTAAGCACCTTGTTTCCTGCTGCGTGTGCTGCCTCCTTTCCTTCTACCTGGCTGTTGCCAGCTCCCTCCCAGGGAAAAAGAAACCCAAAAGATCAGGAAAGGATTGGAAGTGGAACCCCCATAAAAAGAATCCCATCTACTAACCCACTCAGGCGGTAAAGCATGACCTCCCGTCCCATGCCTCTCCCAGAGGCTCCAGAGTCCAGGCGGCAGGGGGTGCTGAAGGGAGGGGGAGCCAGCCAGCCAGGGAAAAGGCTGTAGAGGCTCCTCTGATGGTGTCCAATCCCAATTTGCATGCCAGCAACAAGGACAACAGATGCAAGAGCTGGGGGGAGGGGCGGGGGGCAGGAAACTTTGCAAGCAATTTCGGGGGCAGACCCCCTCACACACACACACTTGGCTCCCATAGTGTGGGGTGGACACAGCTGCTTCTGTGCAGCATGTGCTCGCTCGGCCTCCACCTAATCACCACCCAAGAGTCCTGGAAGTCAATGCTGGGATGCAGGCTGGGGGCTTTCGGGGCTGGTCTTGTAGCGCCAGACTGAGGCTGGCCGTGAAAAGCCTCCCTTGTAGTTGCAGCTTTACAAGCAGGCAGGGGCTGGCTGAGCTGGAGCATGCCCAGTGAGCTCTTGCTGGGAGCCTCCTGCATTGGGAAGAGGGCGGGAGGGGTGCCCAGCAGGTGCTGTGTAGGTCAGGTGGCATCCCAGGCAGCCGCCTACTCCCACCCACTGGGCATGGGTGGAGCTGTTTTCTGTTGCTCCAGAAGGTCGAACCAGAACCAATGGGATGAAATTAAATCATAAGAGTTTTCGACTAAACATTAGGAAGAACTTCCTGACCGTTAGAGCGATTCCTCAGTGGAACAGGCTTCCTCCTTGGGAGGTGGTGGGCTCTCCTTCCTTGGAGGTTTTTAAACAGAGGCTAGATGGCCATCTGACAGCAATGCTCATTCTGTGAAAGAGAGCAGGAAGGGTTGCAGCAGTGCTTAGCTCTCATGGCCTCTCTTACATGCCCAGGGAAATACTGTTTCCTTTGGGGTCATGCAGTTTGGCAAGGAATTCTGGAAGAAGGATGATGTTGTTGATGTTGATGATGATGCCGTCTTCTGTGCATGGAGCAGGTGTCACTGTGTGTGTGTGTGTGTGTATGGGGAGAGAAATATTTGTGAACTTCCTGCATTCTGCAGGGGGTTGGACTAGATGATCCTAGAGGTCCAACTCTATGATTCTAAGTTTCTATGATTCCAAGTCCAAGAACTTCACAATATTCCAGCTAAATTTATATTTGAACAGTATTTATGAAGCCTTCATCAATTATTTAAACACAAAGGTACAAGGTAATACATAGAAAATATTTTCACTCCTTACAAAACATTGACCCCAAACTTACGTAATTTTTGGAGCAGGCCTCACCACTAAGTTGATCTGCAGCCTTTTGGCAAATTGTAACGTAAACCCCGTTGTCTAAAACAAAAACAGAACCTCCAATGTTATACAATAAAAAATATGTTTGGGGGATTAATTCTACCAGTAGACAGAATTAAATAGTTACACACTTCTTTTCCTGCACTCAAGCTGTGCTGCATCTAAAGAGTTTACAACACAAAACAGAAAGCAGACAGTTATACTGCAGTGGGGTATTGTACGGCAAGAAGTAGTAGAAGATGATATTGAATTTATATCCCGCCATATACTCTGAATCTCAGACGCTCAGAGCAGTCACAATCTCCTTTACCTCCAACCCCCCAACAACAGACACCCTGTGAGGTAGGTGGGGCTAAGAGAGCTCTCACAGCAGCTGCCCTTTCAAGGACAACTCCTACGAAAGCTATGGCTGACCCAAGGCCATTCCAGCAGGTGCAAGTGGAGGAGTGGGGAATCAGAACCGTTTCTCCCAGATAAGAGTCCGCACACTTAACCACTACACCAAACTGGCTCTCCAAACTGACAAGAGGATATTGTCCACTCACTGCATTGGCCTAATAGCTCAATAACATTTTTCCCTGCATACACCCCCAGGTTTGCCACAAGAAAATTTGTGCTTCTTAAGCATATGTGGACATGATGCCAATTAAGCCCACAAGGAAATTAGACATAAGCCTCTTTCTTCCACCTTTGCCCCCAACATGAAATAGCACCTTGGGACACATGAAGAGCAGTGGTTAGAGTGTTGGAGGAGTGTTGGTTAGAGGACTTCTGACTTTATGCACTGAGAGGCCACAACGCAGACAGGATCAGCCTGACAGCATGAGTTCCACAACAGGAGTTTCTGAAAGAGCAATGCCCACTCCCCCGACTTCTACAACCAGCAGCAGCAGAAGTGATCCAGAGTTGGGAATCTGAAGATGCCTCACTGTGTTAGAGGATGTCAAGTTATACAAAAGGGAATACAGAAGGAGAAAGACAAAGGCACTTACTGGCTCAATATCTAAATAAGTCATATGCTCTTCTTTATTTGGGTTCATTCCTTCAACACCTTCCTTGATATCTTCACTTGCATACAAAAAGTGTGGCAATGAAATCACCACTGGCTTGCCTGCAGAAGAGGAAAGAAAATAGACATCATTAACACTAGATTTGAAGTTGCTTCACTTTGTTCACCCAGCTCTGGTAAACAGGTGAAGCTGGCCAAGAAGTATTCAAAGAAGTAAATTGGCCACAGGAACTCCAGGCCTTCAGATTTTCTGTCCTTAAAGCAAGAGGAACTGTGTGTATGGCTGCCAGCTCCAAGTGGGGCCTGGAAATCCCACACTTTGCAACTGAGTGGCAGACAACAATGATCAGTTCCCCTGGAGAAAATGGCTGCTTTAGATAGTGGACTCTAGAGCATTGCACCCTGTGGAGGAAGAGGAGGAGGAGATTGGATTTATACCCTGACCTTCACTTGGAGTTTCAGAGAAGCTGACAATCTCCTTTCCCTTCCTCTCCCCACAACAGACACCCTGTGCAGTAGGTGGGGCTGTGTTATGTCTGTGCTATAGAACCCAGAGACTCTGCGAGCTTCAGCCTGTCAAGCATGCTATTTCTAAGTGTTTCTTTACTCCTACTTTATCATTCTCCCTTCCTTCCCCCCTCTCCATCCTCTCTTTCTTTTACTACAGGCATAATATATATCTCTGCTTCAGGGTATGCAAGTAACCTTGTATTAGAAATGTAAAATGCCTCTCCCACAGGTTTTCACCAAAAGGTCTTATCAGCAAGTAGAGAATGTGTGAGAAACAGAGATGCCTACATTCTTCAGAAACCAAAGAGATAGTTGTTAGTAGCCTTTGAACTTTCAATGCAATTTGCACCTATTTGTTATTCTTTTGAAGTTATCTGCAACCCTGCCTTTGAAGTAACCTTTAAGATACTTGGCACTATGACAATCTGTATCACTTACAAGATTTGAGTCTTTGGAACAAGTCATGAAGTTTCAATAAAACAAGTCTTTGATTTAAAACAAAAGCTTGATTATTTTGAAATATCGATGCTTGACATTTTGGAAGTGATCCTTCTTGGGAATTTAACCAAACTGGCAACTTTTTAACCATATGGCGGAAAGAACTCCAGATAACGGCAGATTCCCTACAACTCCGGATAGGACACAAGGCGGACCCAGAGGAGAGGATGCCGGGGTGAGGACACTGCTGTAGCACATCATTGACACCTGTTGAGTCACAGGGAGAGGGTCCCCCCCTACACATCCAACAACTATTCATCACCCCTAAAGTGTGGGTACCCAGAACCTCCACAACCCTGATGGATGAGGCACCAGCTCAGAGAGAAGCAATCCTGGCAAAGCCATCCCGACGAAGGTGACCGGGGGAAAAGAGCGGCCAGGACGATGCGAGAGCCAGAGGCGGAGGGGGTCGAGATGAACTGAGACCCGAGGAGGATAGAGGTGACCCAGACCAGCCGTGCCTGGATGAGGAGGAAGAGGAACCCGATCCTGATGACCGAGGGCTCTTCCAAATGGTGAGGGATGAGATGGCTGAAATGGCGAAATGCCTGAGGGACGAGATGCAAGCCAACGCTAAGTTCATGGTGCAAGAGATGAGAAGGCAGCTGAAGAGAATACTGCAGCTGACAGACCCAAGAAGAGGGCCGATACCCCCTCCAGTGAGGCAGCTGACCGCACCCCCACCTCCACTACCTCTCCTCCCCCGAGACTATGGGAGAGGGAGAGAACTGGATGCCACCTTCGATGGGGATCCTGAAGAGGTGGAATATTTCTCCATTCAAGTCAATAGCTTCATGCATTCCTGGGGGAACACCTTCCCTGATGAATTCAGCAGAATGGATTACTTGGGATCGAAGCTAAAGGGAGCTGCTAAGCAATGGTACATAAGTCTGCACGAAACCAGGAGCCCTGAATTGGATACAGTGGCCACTTTTCTCCAAGCCCTACTAACCCAATATGAAGACCCTCTCCAAGAGACCAGAGCCCTCACCGCTCTGCAATACCTGCAGCAGGGATCTAAATCTGTGCATGAGTACACTGCTGAGTTCCGGGCCAACACGGCCAAAGTCCAGGGTTGGAACAAACTAATGAAAATAGAGCAGTTCCAGAGGGGCCTGAATGCGAGTGTGCTAGATCGGGCGCTGCAGCAAGCTCGTCCCACCACGCTGGTGGGGTGGGTGCAACTGGCCAGAGAGGTGGAAACCAACATGAAACAAGTAGCCCTGCAATGGCAGCAGCAGCAAGGAGGTAAGGGGGGACGTGAGTCTTGATCGAGGGCAAAACCAGATGGGAAAAAGGGCGGCACCGTTGGGGGAGAAACCAAGTCAGCTACTCCCCAACACTGTTTTCGGTGCGGAGACCTAAACCATCTGGCCGCCAATTGCCCAGAGCGACCTCGAGGCCCCCCCCTCACCCTGAAACCCAGAGCCCCTAAGGTGAAGAAGACGGAAGACTGTCCGAAAGATTCGGCAAAGGGGAGCACCGCGGTAGCGACCTTGGTGGGCGAAGAAACCATCATCATAGATGAGCTGAGTGAGATGTCGTGGGATGATGAGCCGGCAGGAAACGAGGACGACCTGCACTGAGAGGTGCCGAGCAGCAGATCGTGGAATTAATGGCACTACTAAGGGTGAGAATAACCGGAACTTTATTTTTCATTCCCCTGACTTCGTTTTTGTTTTTTTTTAATTTTATAAATGTTTTATTAACTTCAAAAAAGAAAATATAACAGCCAATAACACATTCCAGACATATATAGCGTTAACATAATCTTTGGCATATCATTCATCCTTAAGGAGGATTCATCTGTGGTTTAGATCAGCACCGACAATTAGCCCAATTCAGAATTTGACTCTATAGGTATATTATCCCAAAAGAAAATTAGCAAACAAATATTAATAACAAAACATCTCTACAGCATTAAGCTCTACTATTTAGTAACTTAATAAATTAATATTTTTCCCCCATACCATTTATAAAATTTATCCCATTTCCTGCAAGCCTCCAGTTTGGGCTCTCCTTTTAACATATTCGAAAGGATGTCCATTTCAGCAGCATTAAAGATTTTATCCACGACCTCATTTATTTCTGGGCAGTTCCTTTGTCGCCAATATTGTGCAAAGGCTATTCTTGCCGAAGTAAGGATATACACCGTCATATGTTCATCATCAGGGGGTACCTCTTTTCTAACCAATGACAACAACATCACTTCTGGTTTGAATTGAATATCAATTAGTAAAATTGCCTTTAATAATTGATATACTCTTATCCAAAAACTTTTGGATACCTTACAGTTCCACCAGATATGAAAAAAAGAACCTGTTACCAAGCCGCATTTCCAACATTTAGGTGAAATAGAATGATTGATTTTGGATAGTTGCAGGGGGGTGATATACCATCTATGAAATATTTTGAAAACATTTTCTCTATAATTAATTGGTTTAATGTTCTTAAAATTCAATCTCCAAAAGTTGGACCATTGCTCCAGATCTATATTTTTTTGCAGATTTTGGGACCATTTTATCATTGTCTCTTTTACTGACTCGTCTTCCAATTTAATTTGCATCAAGTAGTTATAAACCTTCTTAATAACTTTATCTTCCTCTTTAAGTAAAAGTTTATCAAAGTCAAAATTACTTTTAGTAAATCCTTTGGATTTATCACTATTATATTTAGCTATTATTTGGTTCATCGTCCACCAATCAAATTTTACCCCCCGAGTTTCAAGGTCCTCCTTCCTTCTCAACTTATCTTTTTCATCTAATAACTCCGAATACCTAGTATTCCTATTGGGATTCCACAGCTGCGGCTGGATTGAAGCTTCTTCAGGGGATAGCCATCTCGGTGTTTTGTTCTAAATCAATCTTCTAATTTTTAGCCAAACTTCGTAGATGGTTTTACGAATTAAGTGGTTCTTAAAATAGTTCTGCCCCTTACTGACATACCATAAATTCGCATGCCAACCTGCCTGCAGGTCGAAGCCTTCTAAGGCTAAGATTCTCTTATTCTCTAGGGAAATCCAATCTTTCAACCACATAGTGACACAAGCAGAGTAGTATGTTTCCCAATCAGGGAGCCCTACACCACCATTTTCCTTTTTATCTTTTAAGGTTTTCCATTTCACTCTAGGTTTTTTACCTTGCCAAATAAACGCTTTTATTAGTCGGTCTAATTTAACAAAAAGCGATTTCTTAACCACAAAATTGATCGTTTGAAACAAAAACATAACTTTAGGTAGAATAGTCATTTTAACAAGAGCTATTCTGCCCATAAAAGAAAGTCTCAAATTGGCCCATTTCTTTAATAAAGAATCTATATCTTTTAGGAGGGGTACAAAATTGTTATCGTACAGATTGCTACATTTGTTTGTCATAATTATCCCTAAATATTTCACTTTGGATTCACTACTTAAACCAGTTCTTCTTTCCAATTCTTTAACCTCTTGTAAGGGGATATTTTTAGTAAGTATTTTAGATTTCTGTTTATTGACTCTTAAACCGGCAACATGTCCGTATTCAGCCAATTCTTTTAAAATTTCCTCTACTGAATCCGTATTTTGCGAAATCAGGACCATATCATCAGCGTATGATAACACCTTATATGATTCATCTTTAATTTTTAGTGCTTGGATCTTGCTATTACTTCTTATAGAAGCATTTAGCACCTCTAAGGACAGAATAAAAAGTAGCGGTGAGAGTGGGCACCCTTGTCTCGTGCCTTTACCTATTTTTATTTCCTCCGTCAGGGTACCATTAACTATTATTTTCGCTACCTGGTCACTATAGAGGGCCTGTATATTTCTGACAAACCCGTCTCCAAAATCCATTGCTTTTAATAAATGAAACATGAACTCCCAGTTTAAGTTATCGAATGCTTTTTCGGCATCAATGAAAAATAATACTATTTGTTTTTCCCGATGTAGCTCATAATATTCAAGAATATTAGATAGGGTCCTGATATTGGACCTCAAATATCACTTTGGGAGGAAACCCGCCTGGTCAGCATGAATTATTGTTGTTAAGATCTTCTTACATCTATTAGCTATAATTGTCACATAAATCTTATAATCTACATTTAAGAGTGAAATCGGTCGATAGTTCCTAATATCATCTAAGTCACTTGTGGATTTCGGGATAAGCACAACATTCGCGCTTCTCCAGGAGTCTGGAATTTTAAATAACCTCCAGACCTCCTCTACTAAGTTCTTAAATTGCATTATAATATTTTCTTTCAGGGAGATATAATA
The DNA here is from genome assembly GCF_032191835.1 of Heteronotia binoei. Classification (NCBI taxonomy): domain Eukaryota; kingdom Metazoa; phylum Chordata; class Lepidosauria; order Squamata; family Gekkonidae; genus Heteronotia; species Heteronotia binoei. The sequence goes on from NC_083230.1 coordinate 3,011,477, forward strand.
CTCCGCAGGAAGCCCGTCAGGTCCTGCCGCTTTGTTTTTTTTTAATTTAGCCCAGGCTTCTTCTATTTCCAATATCGTAAACAGGCTATTTAATGTCTTCTTCTGTTCTTCGGTTAATTTCTGCGAAACCTTGGTTTTTATATAGCTATCTTGCACATCACCATTAATTTCATTCCCCCTATATAGGTGGGTGTAGAAATCCCAAATTATACGCTGCATGTCTCCTAAAAGCGATCTTTGGTTCCCTTCTTTATCCTTTAAAACCTTTATTAATTTTCTTTCACGTTCTTTCCTTATTTTATAAGCCAGCCATTTACCTGGCTTATTCGCATTTTCAAAAAATTGTAGCCTAGCATATCGAACCTTTTTCTCCATCTCCTCTAAATATATTTGATGGATCTTATGTTGTAACATCTTTATCTCTGCCTTAATTTCTTGTAGGGTGGGTTTCTCTTTTAATTGCTTCTCCTTACACTTAATTAAATCTGTCAATTCTGTTAGAGCTCTGCTTTCCTCACATCTTTTAGCAGCATTATAACTAATAACTAAACCTCTCATATATGCTTTACTCGTCTCCCACAAAATCCTGTAAGAAATTTCTTTCTGCGAATTTAATTGAAAGAAAGAGTTCATCTCCTCCTTAGCATATTTGATAAATTGTTTATCCTCAAAAAGCTTAGGATTCATTCTCCACCCTGATCTTTTCTTAACATCCTTCATAGCCATCATAATAGGATTATGATCAGCCACTGTACTAGGGAGAATTTCTATCTCCTCGATTAGTTTAATCAATCCTGCCGACAACCAGATCATGTCAATACGAGACCAAGAGTTATGTCTCCCAGAAAAAAACGTGAAATCCCTTTTATTTGGATTTAGGGTTCGCCAAGTGTCAACCAAAGTATATTCATCTACCATCCTGAAGAACGCCTCAGGTAGAGTATTACTACCAGGTCTCTTAGATCTTCTAGCACTTCTGTCTAGTTCTGGGGATGCTACCGCATTGAAATCGCCTAATAAACAAATATTATCGTAATTATAGGTACCAATTTCTGCATGTAAATCTTTATAGAACTTACTCTGTTTAGTATTAGTTGCGTAGATATTGACCAACAAAATTTTTAATGACTCTTTACATATTTCAATCCCCTGGAATCTAGCGTCAGCCGACTGAAAAATCATTTTGGCTTGTAAATCATCCCTCACATATGTCACCAATCCCCTTTTTTTCTTTTGTAAATCAGATGTTATAAATGCATTCCCTAATTTTTTATTCAATAAAAGCAGTTCATCCTTCTTTTTCAGGTGAGTCTCCTGTAGACATATAACATCTAGGTTTAATTTCTTTAATTGGAGAAATGTACGTTTTCTCTTTTGTGGGGAGTTCAGGCCATTTACATTTAGAGTTAGAGTTTTTAACAAATTCACCATTTATGAAATTTCAGTAGCCTGGAATTTACCTTAAAAGTTTTTCTTTTTTCTCTGTGCTCTTGTCTCTCTCTGGGTCAAGTCCTCTCCCTGTCTACCCTCCCCCTCCTCTTGCTCATTTAAGAACACCAAGTCACCTGGCTCGGCAGGGCCCCTTTGGCTTTCTTTAATTTGATCATCTTTAGAATTCTTTCTATCCAATTTCTTTGACCATGTCGTTGTTTGGTTTCTTATAAAATCTTCCGCTTTCTCATATGAATCGATCTTATATCTTATACCTGCGTAGTTGAATAATAACCCCTCCGGGATAAGCCATCTATACATTATACCCCGTTCCTGTAGCATTATTGGAACAAACTAATGAAAATAGAGCAGTTCCAGAGGGGCCTGAATGCGAGTGTGCTAGATCGGGTGCTGCAGCAAGCTCGTCCCACCACGCTGGTGGGGTGGGTGCAACTGGCCAGAGAGGTGGAAACCAACATGAAACAAGTAGCCCTGCAATGGCAGCAGCAGCAAGGAGGTAAGGGGGGACATGAGTCTTGAGTCTGACTTTGTTAAACCCCAAACTAAAGAGATTTATCCATGCTCGGGCTCTACTCGACTCAGGGTGCACAAGAGACATAATTACGCCTAAGTTGGTAGAAGCCTTGGACCTCCATAAGAGTCCATTGCCGCACCCAATACAGTTTGAGCAAATGGATGGGACTGTAATGAGAGGGGAACCGTACGTTGAGCAAACTCAAGAAGTACCTGTGGGAATAGAGAACCATCGAGACACAGAATTGTTTGTGATAGCTCCCTCTTCCTCGTTTGACATTGTATTAGGGGTAGGATGACTGGCGAAACATGAGCCAGACATACAATGGGGGGAACAAATCATAGACTTTACGGATAAAAGGTGTAAACATCACCAATGGAACAAAGAAGGGCGAAGGGCGGGGTATAAATCCCAATATAAATAAATAAATAAATAATAAAGAGTAGGGGCCTGATCCAACCCTTAGGAACGAGAAACTGTGCCTAACGATAGAGGAGGTACGATCGATCCCTAAGGAGTACCGAGACTTAAAAAGAGTATTTAGTGAAGAGGAAGCCAATGAACTTCCCCCCCACAGAAATACTGACTGTGCTATTGAACTAATCCCTGGCAGGAGCTCCTGAAAGCTAAGCTATACTCAATGGGGTGGGTAGAAAAAGCCGAGCTGTGAAAATTTTTAGACAAAAATTTAAAGAGAGGTTTTATCAGACCGGCTACCACTCTGTGTGCTGCTCCGGTGCTTTTCCGGAAGAAGGACAGGGGGCTTCGGCTTTGCACGGATTTTAGGGGAATTAATGGGATTGCCACCTCAAATGCGTACCCCATACCGTTAATAAAAGACCTACTAAACACGGTGTCAGAGGGAAAGATTTTCACCAAGTTAGACTTGCGAGATGCATACTTCCAGGTATGCATAAAGGAGAGAGATGAATGGAAGACAGCATTTAACACTCCCATGGGGCAATTTGAATATTTGGTCATGCCGTTTGGAATATAAGGAGCCCCGGGGTTTTTTCATGAACTTTATCAATGAAGTGCTATGCCAATACCTGTACCGAGGGGTAGTGGTGTACCTGGATGATATAATTATTTATTACAAGGATTTACAATTACATGTGAAATTGGTCCGGGAGGTACTAAGCACCCTTTACAAGAATCAACTATACGCCAAGTTGTCCAAATGTGAGTTCCACAAGACAGAACTCGACTATCTAGGATATAGGGTGTCCGGAAAAGGACTGGCCATGGACCTGGCTAAAATCCAAGCAGTATTAGACTGGGAACTCCTGAGGAAACGTAGACAGCTCCAATTGTTCCTCGGATTCGCGAATTTTTACCGTAATTTCATACAAGGGTTTGCGCAAACAATACTACCCCTGACTGATCTCCTCAAAACAAAGGGGAAGGGTCCAGAGGCCAAACGACTGGGGGCTAAACTAGAATGGACGGCTAAATGCCAAGAGGCATTCAAGAAACTGAAAAGTCTATTCACTAGTGAGACCATCCTAACTCACCCGAATGAATTAAAACCCTTCGTGGTACAATGCGACACCTCCAACTGATGCAATCATCTGATGCAACCTGATGAAGAAGGGGCGTTAAAGCCTTGCACTTACATTTCTAAAAAATTCACTCAGGAGCAGAGGAACTGGTCAGTTTGGGATAAAGAAGCATTTGCAGTAACTTTCACTTTAAAAACCTGGAGATCATGGTTAGAGGGAGTGAGGGTTCCATTTGAGATTTGGACAGACCATAAAAACTTGGAAGCCCTCAAAGGACGAAGAAAATTAACTGAAAAGCAAATTCGGTGGGCAGGCTTCTTTGCTAAGTTTCTTTGCTAACCCTGAAACATATCCCGGGGTCAAAGAATTTTCTAGCAGACGTTTTATCCAGACTTCCCCAACACAATAGCCAAAGGGAGGAGGTAATTGACTCTCTCATCCCACCAAGCCAGTTAGGAGGGGCTGTTACCACCTGCTTCAGAGCGAAGCAAGAAAACCTTGAAGAAAAGTGGGGGGGGGGGGTTAAGAGTTTTGAGAACTCAGCACATATAAATAATCCCAAAACTGAAACAGTAAGCAGTGCTTACACAAATTATTTGTGCAATGCAACAATAATGCAAATATATCTTTAAGACTCTAGCCCCCCCCCCCACCTTTTTTTAAGCAGGCATACAAAAAGCTGGAAGGGCAACAAGGACACAAAGAAAAGAGCAATGTGAAACTTTAGAGCTCTCCTGGAGCCAGCCATTGTTTATTTAGCCCAACATCCCACCTCCAAGAGAGGGCAACCACATGCCTTTGAGAAACTTCCAAGCAGGACCTGAAGCCCAAAGTATTCCTGTTGCTTGACCCCAGAATCAGACAAAATCTACACATTGCCAAGATCTCAAGGACTTTGGATTCCACATGTGCAGCAAGTTCCAAACAGGGCCCCAACCACTGATCAGAGCCACAACACATGTGGAGAAGGGACAGTCTTCCTGACCTGAAATGGCCTTGGAGAAACTGCTATTGGATCCATAACTCAACAATAGCCATCATTTCACACAAGTTGCCCAGTGGAGCAAACAGTGACTTCCTGTGGGTGCTTCTAGTTGGGAAAATGACACCAGGGGAAGGCTGAAGCTTTTTTTCTAAATGCAGTGAGAGTCCAATTGAAATAACACTCTTGCCCACCTAGGAAACATGGAACGTCCTGCACACATACTGTATTTATTTAAAAGGAAGATGAGCCTGAATGCAAGACAGTCCCCCCACCTACGTTATATACAAAACAATTTTATTACTGGATGCAACTATAATTTGCATGTGAATGAAAGATGATCCCTTCTTTTTTGATGGCATAGCTGGTTGGCGGGAGGGAATCTAGTCTTGCATTTGAGTAACTACTGTAGGATCCAAAGTTCTTGTGGCAGCCATGACAATTTTGTAATGTGTGAATTAGCTCTAGATGTCTCTGAACATGGGCGGCTCCATTTAGCTATGAGAACGTTGATTTGTCCAACTCTTTTCAAAAGCCATTTCACTTAATGCCCATAATCATGTCAGCTTCTCTTCTCCCCCCACCCCATGTGTCCCTGAACATCTACAAAACTGCAAGACAGTGAAAAGTTTCATGTTTGTGGAAAACTAGCACAAACAAATGAATAGATCTTTGAACAATCAGCTCCCTGATCCTTAGTGGTGATCCGAAAGTGAGCAAGAATGGGGCTGATAGTGATGGTGGTGAGCATCTGTACCAGTGTGCATTTTTAACTGATATCTATAAAAGCACACTCAAGAATTCATTCATATTAGAAAATATTGGCTCTGGGGTTCTGTAATGGGATATCAATACTTTTTCAAACTATTTTTTACACTTAAGTCCTTGCTATTTAACAGCTTTTTGGAAGATTCCATCCTTGGTTTTAACATGGTTCCCTGGTGTCTGCCAAATGTCTGCTAAAATATTATTAGAGTCCCATGGATATTAATTCTGAAGCCTGAGAGGAAAGATAATAGGTTTTAAAAATATGAAGTCTATCCAGCAAGTCAATCAAGAAATAGGATTGAATCTGATTCTGCCTTCATCGCTGAAGCTGTTCCTGGCATGATGGAATCCTGTTGTAGCCTCAGCTACTCAGTTCACACAGTCCAGATCACTCAGACCCCTCATTTCAGATTGCAAACTCTAGCTCAGTACCTTGTTTACACGTACTGATGTCCAGAGCCCCAGCTATCGTGCAGTTCTTTGAAATGACTTTATCTAGGCAGAAGCAGATGTTATCCGGGTTGATGAGGGGTGAAGCAAAAGCTCCTGGAGGCACTATGAAGCGATAGAGAGGGATCCCCTTCACAACCTGATCACTGTCAAATTCTCCATAAATGGACCTGCAGAATAAGAAAAGCAGCATCTTACTTTAAGAGAAACCAGCAGTATCTGGACATTGGTGTTCCTCAGATAGCAGCGACATATGCCAGGGCCTACAAGCTTGATGGCCCAGGCTAACCTTATCTTGTCAGATCTTAGAAGCTATGCACAAGATAAACCAAAGTACCATGAAAAAAATTCTCAACATCTAAGTAAATGTTAGGTTGTTAAGTAAATGGCTTAGGTTGTTTCCTACAAATATAAGATATCCTGGCTAAGGCAAATAGAATAAGAGTGATATATTCAAAATTCTGAGCTGTTAAAAGGTAGTTTTCACAAAACAGTGTACAAATATATTTAGTGCAAACTGAATTGAACAAAAAGAACAGAACACTGAGTATACAGTATGAATAATGTCCCCACAAAGTCTTTCCACAGCCTGAAAGTCAGCTTCTTCTAATAGACACAGGGGTGGGCAAAATTGAGAGAAGGAGGCTGATGAAGTATATTCTGTCAAAATCGCGAGGAGTCCTGCAATAAGCGGTTCCTCTTTACTTCCTCCGTGCCATTTGGAGTTGAATGCTGAGTTCAAAGGATTTTGCCCACCCCTGTGTCTATTAGAAGAAGCCGACTTTCAGGCTGTGGAAAGACTTTGTGGGGACATTATTCATACTGTATACTCAGTGTTCTGTTCTTTTTGTTCAATTCAGTTTGAACTAAATATATTTGTACACTGTTTTGTGAAAGTTACATTGTTTCCGGTGATTTCCTTTTATTATCCATTGAGTACACTGGTTCCAGTTGTGTTTATTGTTAAAAGGTAGTTAGCTTTCATTATTTAGTATTTTACAGACATTCGAATTTGGATTCTCTGAGTATATTGGCACAGTAGTATTACCCTTTTCATGGTTCTTGCAAAACAGCAAGACAGTTCCTATTTTAGAAAGCATAGCTTGTTTAATTATCATGTAAACCTGCTCCTGCTGAGTTTTATTTCTTGGAACCTATGCTTAGGATTTCCAAGAATGCTGAATTTCATCAGTTTATTTTGTAAACTAGGAGTAAGGCCCATTGCGAAGAAAAATATACCGGGCTCTAGGAGGCGGCTCTGGGTGAGTGCCCCTCCCCAACCCTTGCTGTCTTCCCACCCATCTAAGTGAAGGTATTCACTCCTCCCCCACACCTTAAGGAAAGCTGATCTCTGCCATCTGGAGAACAGTTGTAATTCTGAGTGATCTCATAAGAACATAAGAGAAGCCATGTTGGATCAGGCCAACGGCCCATCAAGTCCAACACTCTGTGTCACACAGTGGCAAAAAAATTTATATACACACATACACTGTGGCTAATAGCCACTGATGGACCTGTGCTCCATATATTTATCTAAACCCTTCTTGAAGGTGGCTATACTTGCGGCCGCCACCACCTCCTGTGGCAGTGAATTCCACATGTTAATCACCCTTTGGGTGAAGAAGTACTTCCTTTTATCCGTTTTAACCTTTCTGCTCAGCAATTTCATCGAATGCCCATGAGTTCTTGTATTGTGAGAAAGGGAGAAAAGTACTTCTTTCTCTACTTTCTCCATCCCATGCATTATCTTGTAAACCTCTATCATGTCACCCCGCAGTCGACGTTTCTCCAAGCTAAAGAGTCCCAAGCGTTTCAACCTTTCTTCATAGGGAAAGTGCTCCAGCCCTTTAATCATTCTAGTTGCCCTTCTCTGGACTTTCTCCAATGCTATAATATCCTTTTTGAGGTGCGGCGACCAGAACTGCACACAGTACTCTAAATGAGACCGCACCATCGATTTATACAGGGGCATTATGATACTGGCTGATTTGTTTTCAATTCCCTTCCTAATAATTCCCAGCATGGCGTTGGCCTTTTTTATTGCAGACGCACACTGTCTTGACATTTTCAGTGAGTTATCTACCATGACCCCAAGATCTCTCTCTTGGTCAGTCTCTGCCAGTTCACACCCCATCAACTTGTATTTGTAGCTGGGATTCTTGGCCCCAATGTGCATTACTTTGCACTTGGCCACATTGAACCGCATCTGCCACGTTGACGCCCACTCACCCAGCCTCAACAGATCTCTTTGGAGTTCCTCACAATCCTCTCTGGTTCTCACCACCCTGAACAATTTTGTGTCATCCGCAAACTTGGCCACTTCACTGCTCACTCCCAACTCTAAATCATTTATGAACAAGTTAAAGAGCATGGGACCCAGTACCAAGCCCTGCGGCACCCCACTGCTTACTGTCCTCCACTGCGAAGACTGCCCATTTATACTGACTCTCTGCTTCCTATTACTAAGCCAGTTTTTGATCCACAAGAGGTCCTGTCCTTTTACTCCATGACTCTCAAGTTTTCTAAGGAGCCTTTGATGAGGAACTTTATCAAAAGCTTTCTGGAAGTCAAGGTAAACAACATCTATCGGGTCGCCTTTGTCCACATGTTTGTTCACCCCCTCAAAGAAATGTAACAGGTTAGTGAGGCAAGATCTTCCCTTGCAGAACCCATGCTGAGTCTTCCTCAATAACCCGTGTTCATCAATGTGCCTACTCATTCTGTCCTTGATAATGGTTTCTACCAACTTTCCCGGTATTGAAGTCAGACTGACTGGCCTGTAATTTCCCGGATCTCCTCTGGAACCCTTTTTAAAGATGGGGGTGACATTTGCTACCTTCCAGTCCTCAGGAACGGAGGCAGATTTCAATGAAAGATTACAGATTTTTGTTAGAAGATCCACAAGTTCAACTTTGAGTTCTTTCAGAACTCTCGGATGTATGCCATCCGGACCCGGTGACTTATTAGTTTTTAATTTGTCTATCAGTTGTAGGACCTCCTCTTTTGTCACCTCAATCTGACTCAGGTCTTTCAACACCCCTTCCAAAATTAGTGGTTCTGGGGAGGGCAAAAAGTTCTCGTCTTCCAAAGTGAAGACGGAGGCAAAAAATTCATTTAGCTTCTCAGCCATTTCCCTATCCTCCTTCAGTGATCCTTATACCCCATGGTCATCCAAGGGCCCCACTGCCTCCCTGGCTGGTTTCCTACTTCTAATATATTTGAAGAAAGTTCAAATGACTCCAGTCCTCATCTGAAGATTGACAACAGTGGTTCCCCAGGAGGAAATGTCATTGTACCTGCCTGAGGTCCCATCCCTCCTCAAACCCTACTCTCTCCAGACACTACCCCTTAAATCTCCAGGAATTTCCTAACCTGGAATTGCAACCCTATCTCCTTCCCTTTGTCTGCTCCCTGACTTCAGCTTTCCATTGCCTCCCCCCCCCCCCGCCTGACTCTACATGGGATAAGGACAGACTTTCTCTACAATGGGAGGAAGGGAAATGAAAGCAGCTTACATCATTCTCCTCTTCCCACCTTTGACCTGAACAACAACCCTGTGAGGCAGGTTAGGTTGGAAGTCTGTAACTGGTCTGAAATCACCCAGTCAGCTTCTATAGCAAGAACTTGTGTCTGTCAGACCCCACTCTGAAGCCCTAACTTGTATTCCCTCCTCGAACTCCACCTCAGAATCTCCAGGGATTTCCCACCAACCTGGAAAAGTATCACTAAAGATCTCTGGGTGAGTGCCCCACCACCCTTGCTGTCTTCCCACCCACCCACCCACCCAAGTGAAGACATTCATTCCCTCCCCCCACCTAAAGGGGAACTGATTTCTGCCATCTGGACTCCAGATAACAGAGCTCTCTCCCCAGTCTAGAGAAGATAACTGCTTTTGAGGGTGGACTGTATGCCATTCTATTCCCCTGAGGCCTCTCCCTTTCCTGACAAAAGCAGCCAGGGTTGCCTAGCAACAGCCTCTGCCTAGCACTTCCCAGGGGGCAGCCATGGGTTCTAAGGAAACACTCTCAGAGGGGCCTGGCCTCCCTGCCTATTTCTGTGGCCTTTGGAGGCTGTGTGTGCTGGGTGGCCTTTTGTGAGGCCACAGTAGCTCTGCAGCCCTTTCTAAGACTGGTTGACAGAGAGGACATAGAGAAGAATTTAAGATGTGGCTGCCTCTGAGGTAAGACTAATTTTGGAAGTTTATTCAACATTCCTGGGCCTGCAATAGGCAGAGGCAAGGGAGTCAGCCGATAGGAGGCCAGAGACAGTGACCGACATGTGATGAGCCAATACTGTGTTTCCGCAGTAACTGCCAGAACGAATGTTGGTTGTGTTTAACTGACAGAATCAACTTTACTGGCTAGCAGCAGTCACTCGGGCGGGAGAGAGGAGTGGAGTCAACCAAAGGCATGCAAGTACTCTTGATTGATAGTTTGATGGGCCAAAGGCTGATACCCCACAGTTCCACCAAGCCCCAAATAATCAGGATGGTCAGATTTGCCACCATGACAAAAGAATTATTATTATAGATATGGAGGCAGCTGCATTCCATTGTTAATAACCTGGCAATAGGGGAGACAGCAAATTATTTTTTATACAATATCACATATGTTTGGCTTGCAGACCATCTTGTTAGAATACGTATTGTTTTTCTATAGGGCCACTCAAATAAGAGGATCATCAACTCATGAAAAAAAGATTTCTTGAAATGGTCACTATTGAATGTCTGCTGAGTTCTTTGGATCCTTTCCAGCTGATGTTACATTGTCTTCAGTTTGATTATATCACTAAGTGGATAGCTAAACGACAGGAAGATAGCCTGGAGAAGTTTGGTGTTTCACAGTTTCTAAACTTTCACTATAGAGGATTTATATGGATACTTGGTTATATTATTTCAAAATGGACTTAATGTTGCTTTGAAATGTCATTAAATCATAGATATATATTAATTCATATTAAGTTTGTGGTGATGTACTTCAGGATAGTAAATTAGATACTTAGACGTATTGTGCTTTGCACTTTATTCTATAAAATCTTATTATATAGAGACATTTACTTAGATGCTGATAATTTTTTCCACAGTACTTTGGTTTGATCTTGTGCATACTGTTAACTCCTGTGACCCCCATATATTTATAAGATCTTGGAAGCTAAGCAAGATCAGTATTCTTCCTTGAAAACCCTTTGGGGGCATCATAAGTTGGTGGTGACTTGACCAGGGACAAGCATCCATGCAATGGAGTCACTAAAAGAACTGCAAAAAGCATTTCCTTCCTACCTGCAGATGTCAGAAGAAAAGAACTGCAGCACATCATCCCTCTTGACAAAAGGGGGGAATGATGCCCCATCTGTGAATAAAATCAAAGTGGTGTGTAAACCATGGTCTTCATCTGACTACTGTAAGTAAAATAATTACCAGATAACTCCATTAGCACACCCACATATGAATTTTAGCAGCTAGAATTAAGAACTGTTGTAGATGTTTCAGACCGCACCACAAAGTGAAACCTACCTCCTCTATCGCTACATACTCATGGAATCTCTCTTAGAATTGCAGTGTAGAATCGATGCACACAAAATCCTTTCCCCATTGCTGACTTCCACAACCATTTCAATTTGGAAAACACTGCCATTTGAAAACTATTCATTTGAGGAACTGAAGCCAGTTCAGTAACTAGCTCAAGGCCACACAGAGTCTACAGTAGTAACAGGATGGAAATGTATGACAATGTGGGCCACAGAGACAATGGCGGTTTTTTGGGAGGGGTGGGGAGGAATCTTGCTGGTGTAGTAGTTTTGACTCCATCTGTCAAGGATACATACCACTGCCTCAAAATACAGAGATTCACATGTGATATATTCTTAATGTAGCTACAGAATCTCACATCCTTCCCGTTTCTGTGGATACTCTTAGCTTTAACCAAAAAACAAACTCTCATTTGAGTTATTTATCCCCAAGATGCTATGTAATTTTCACAAGCCTGGGACTGTGCAAATGGTGGGCTTGCATGTCTGTCCACATCCTAGTGTAGCCGTGCATGCTACCATGCTCAAAATTCTGACCCTTTAGGTGAACATCCATGGGTCAAGCAGCTTCTCTAATGGGAGTAGACTGGTTTCAGGCCTGCAGATTTCTGATCTGTTGTCCCTCTTAACCATTTCAGTGTCATTTTAACTTGTTTGTTAGTCACTCTAAATGCATTGGAACATGGAATACTCAAAAGTCTGGACCCAGAAGATATTTCCACTGATAGAAGACAGGCAATTTTGCTTATTCATCCCTTGCTGCAGCCATCTGACTCGCCAAGTTGTTTTTGGGAGTTCCTCCCTGCAGTAGTATTTCAAGAAGTATTTGGGGTTGCAGTGGGAAAAAAGGAATTCCTGCTCCACTGGTGGAAATCTCTTTCAGCAGCAGAGATTAACCATGGGATCTTGGCCAGAACATGCAAATATCTGAGGCAGTTTATAGCAGCACACCTTCAAGAAGTGGGACCCCCATCTTGCCTAACACTGTGGAGTCCATCCTGTCACTCCATCCCTCCCTCATTCTTCTGCATTTACAGATCCATCAGATAAAGGCCTCTCAGGAAAAGATCTGATCTGCATAACAGAATGTGAATCATAATTTGATAGAATAAAGTTAGAGTCCAGTCGCACCTTTAAGACCAATGAAGTTTTATTCCAGGTATGAGGTTTCCTGTGCATGCACACTTCTTCAGATAAAATGAAACGGAAGAAAACCATTCAAACCTATAGACAGAGGCTGAACAGCAAATTAGCATATAACATGATGAAGATATTCTGAGACCTCAGTTAACTTCCCACAATTAGAAAATATCCTCTTACAGCTACAGAATCTTCCCACAATTAGAAAATATCCTCTTACAAATTTGTCCCCTATTTTGACATATTTATCACTTCCCCTTAATTAAATCCATACAGATCTTGACCCTATACACTTAGCTTGTCATTTGTGTTTTGTCTCAAAATATCTTCATCATGTTACATCACAGCCAGATCTACATATTTTTTGAGTGGCGGCAAAACCAAAAAATGGTGCCCCAATAAAAAAAATGGGGAGAGTCATAGGCAATCTGACTCCTCCCCATTTAAACACCCCCCAGGGTGTTTAAAGGGGGGGGAGCCACAGGGCTGCCTTTGCTGCCTCTCCTCCTTGCGAAGAGGTGGCAAAGGCAGGCAATCTGACTCCACCCCCATTTAAGCACCCCACATCCCCCCCCCCATCCAGCCCTGTGTTACATGCTAATTTGCTGTTCAACCTCTGTCTATGAAATGTCAGAAACTCTGGAATAAAACTATGGTGCTCTGACAGTTTCTAGAGCTACCCCAGAACTGACACAATTTATGTCAACTTTATGTAATTCTCCTGCCACTGCTTGAAGTGGCATAATGGGAGTCTTGACAGCCTTACATGAAGATAAAATAGGCTAATGACTCTTTGAATTCCTTGGAAGTAAAGAAAAATTAAAATCTTGCTGGAATACTTCTCCCTCTTTTATGGAGTTCTTTAACAGTAAAGAGCATACATTTCTACAGCAATAAGCCTAATGAGGACTTTGTTCTAATGCAGCCACCATCCACTTGCATATGGCCAGTTCATGCTGACAGTAGACACTTTCCGCATTACGTACTCACGGGGAATTCTTTTTTACTCCGCAGACTACTTCTGCAATAGGTGCTTTCTATGCACTGTTTCCTTTGTTTATTGCCAGCCTTTGATCCACGGAATCATTTTTACAGTCAAAACTCCCTTCTTTCTCCTGGCACATAGTGGTTTCTCACCAAACACCCTCTTTGATTCTCATTCCGATTGGTCAAATGGATTTCAAATGCACATTTATCCATTTAAATTTTAAATGCCTATCCTACAAGGCATGGCTTGTGCTCCCTGTCCTGACAATGGATGACACTGGGGAGTTGATCACCTTGCAGTCTGCATTGTTTCAAGTTGTGATTCTGTATTTGCAGACCTCCATTAATGCCTGCTCTGCTTACTATAATTGCTTGCGTGCCCAGAATTCCGTGGCACAGAAGCATCTCTTTTCAACAAAATGAGGCAGAATAAATGTTAGAACAGATCTTTTGCAGGCAGACTTTCCATCTGACCTGGAATATGCTTTTAAAAAATCCTGCTACAAATGTTACATGAGCAATCTAAAATTGGGGGGGGGGGAGGGCTCTGACTGATGTCAGCCATGTTTTTAAATGCGATTCTTTGGAGGAATTTCAAAAACATTTTAAGAAAATAGCTGAACAGGCTATATAGGCCAAAATTGCATTCAAACACAGTTTGTTTTTAAAAATCAATCCCAGCTGAGATTTGATCATATGACCTTCTGGTTACTAGATAGGCATGTTAACCTAATGTACCATAGCAGGCTGCTATAGTGACCACAGCAGAGAAGCCCTTAGCTAACTGACTGGAAACTGTTATGTGGTAACATGAGGTTAGTGGGTGGAACATGCAAATGTGGAGGAGGGGAGGGTGGATCTACGGCTGAAAGACAACAGATTAGCAAAAAATTCACCACTAGCTTGACGTGATATATCTGTGGGGTGAAAAAAAAGCTTCCAAGAAATTGGTGAGTAGGAAGCCTCACAGCAACAGAGGAGAATGTACATTTTTGCTCCTTGAAGGGGGAAATCAATTGCAGAAATGAAGGAAATCCACAGTAAGATAGAGATACAGGCAAGGGGGAAATGACAGTGCAGAAACAGTCCTAGACAGAGAGTTGGAATTTGGATGGGGAGCCACTGTACGAGCGAGTGCAAATCCAATTTTCCCATGCTGTTAAATCAGGTTAGTCCCTCAGTGTATGACTAGCACAAGCTTGGCCTATTTGGTAGTTAATTGCTTCAGTTTCAGAAACTCTCACCTTTTTCCTGTCCTGATTCCAAGATAGTAGGACTCTTTAGCTTTCTCTATTATCTGCTTTGAAAGGCTGAATTGTCTTTGTGGTTTTTCAACTAAGTCAACTGGCTGTGTGATAGATGAAATAATCTAATGGCGAGAAAATAGGAATTTCAATCCTCACAAGCATCTGACCTACAGGGAAACCACTGCTAGTACATACAACCAGAGTGAGATTGGGGTGGAGTTTCTAGAAAGGTTGCTGTAATAAAATCTTGCATGAGTTATTTAATGGTGTTTCTTCTCCTTTACTTGGGTCATCTTATCCTTTTAAAAAAGTGCCCCTTGCCACCCAAAAAAACAAAAATCAAAGCCCCAGGAAGGAATTGGATCAGAAAGAAATGCCAGACCTCAACCATTTTGTACAATTTCTAATAAGGGAACAGCAGATGTTCAGAGGAGATAAAAATACCAGAAAGCAAACAGAAAAATCACAAAATGGGCCCAGTGCTGGATTCTATGTACACACTCACCTGTCCCATTGACCATGTCACAAGGACCTTCCCAGAATGACAAGGTACTATAAAGAGAAGGGGGGAAAATGATTCCAGTTAGCTCATAATGATCAGTAGACACTGATCATTTGTTCAAGCATACGTGCTCAGTACTCTACAGGGTATTCTGAAGCTCATCTTGAATAGTGTACCTCTCTAAACACTGACAGAAAAAGAAAGTTTTCTCTGCATTCAGTGTTGGTGGATTGAAACAATGTCTGCACATTTTATTAATGTTTCCAGGAGGTTTTTTTTTTTCCCTGAGCATGCCAGATAACAATTCAGTAGTTTCTGATTAGCAAATTGCGGTTTTCTTGTCTTGCCATTGTTCATAGTTTACTAGGATGCACTTTCAGTCTGCAGTATCCATGGAATAACCCTTCACCTCCAGAACTGTCACAGTAGCACTTGCCCAAATAATCAAAGCCCCAAAGACAGTGGAATAAAACTTGAAGGTTGAAGTGACTGTGGAAAGCTGTCTAACCCATAGATGGCCACTCTCTCTATGCGTGAGGGCTACTCTAGACTCAAAACATTACTTTAAAAGCAGAGCCCTCTTAGATCAGAGAAATAATCCATCTATCCCATTATCCTCTCTTACACAGTGGCCAATCAGTGGAGGGCTAATAATAGGGGCTCAAAGGCTGGAATGATTTCCCCTCCTCATAGTTGGCCCTCGAAAAAAGGCAGCACCTTAACAATATGTAGAGCATGTGCAATTAGCTGGTATAAACCCATCAGTACAGAGAAATGGATTCTGAAATAATGCTCGCAAAGAATCTGCTCACAGATGGCAAGAGAGCACGTGGCCGGTGCGTGGGAGTAGGCCAAGTAGGGAGCCACCTAGGGTGCCACCTGGCCTAAGGGGCGCTGCCAGGTGCCCCCTCTCCCCACGCACAGTGTGTGTGCTCCTTGGAGTCTGCCTTCCCCAATGGAAAGCAGACTCCATGGAGCACAGATGCTGCCTGGCCGGTGTCATGTCCCCCAGGTCTGTTACAGACCCAGGAAATGTGAAACTGTAAGGCGCCTGCGCAGTGTGCTCCTTGGACCCCAGCAGGGATTAATTCACCAACTGTAAAAGCTGAAGAAGAGCCAGTTACAGATTCTAAAAACTGGCTCCTGTTGAAGTTGTCTGCTGCCACTCATCTTTTCCACTCTACTTTAACAGAGCCATGGAGTGGGAGTCGTAGCATCTTTATTGAATGCACAAGGTCTTGTCACTGGCACCTCCAACTAAAAAGATCAAGTAGTATTCTTACAATTTTTATTGCTTAATCTCACAATTTTTTTTTTTAAAAAAAATTAAAATTAAAAATGTAAATAGTTTTAAGTTTCTTCATTTATCCTACAATTTTCTGTGTTTAATTTTTTTTTTGGGGGGGGGCTATTGGGCAGTTTGCCTAGGGCACCAAAAACCAAGCTCTGGCCCTGGGCAGTCCTTTCCCATGGGCAACAGCAGAACAAATGTGGATGCTTGTTGCTTCTTTCTTCTCCAGCACAGACCGGATGGATATTTTCAGTGTGTGCCAGATAGTAGCGAACCACCAGAACAGCGTTTGGGAGTGGCCATTTTGGGATGAGGAGGGAGGTGAGAAAACTGCATTAACAAGGTGGAAATCTTTCCAGCCCAGGAAATGTTTATTGGCTCAAAGCCCTACAGTGAGCAAAAGTTGGTGTCACCTTAGATGATATTTAGTAAGGAGCTATACTTAAAAAAAAACACTTTGGGGGTTGGATCTAGCCCATGGCCATCTGCTGGCCTAAGCCCATGACAATAAAGTACAGTTACAAAGTACAATGCTGCAGGGCCCACTCAGCTTGGCCCCAGGCCACAGAAACTCAGCTAACAGGTACTGGCTCGCCTGCTGTCTCCTCCCATGCCGCCTATTCGTAGCAGCCAAAGCAATAGCCCAACTAGTGTCTTCCCCAGCAGATTAAAGGGCCAATCAGCCCACGGTCATAACACTGGAATCTGCAGCCCTGTTAGTGTATTGCTCTTTGCCCTCTAGTCACCTTTCCTTAACATGTGCTGATTTCTGTACTGCAGTTTCATTCCAAGCCCACCCCCGAACAACTGGGGGGCGGGCGGAAGAGGCACATGCCTCATTAATGGGAGTGTATTTTTTGTTTTTCAGTTTACACAGCAATAGAGAAACCTTAGTCATATGCCAACAGCAAAACAATTAGATAAGTGGGCAGAGAAATGGTGTCAGATATACACCACAATATAATAAGATAGAGATGTAAAAGGTAAAGGTAGTCCCCTGTACAAGCACAGAGTCGTTACATCACATCACGTTTTCTTGGCAGACTTTTTATTGGGTGGTTTGCCATTGCCTTCCCCAGTCATCTACACTTTACCCCTAGCAAGCTGGGTACTCATTTTACCAACCTCAGAAGGCTGGAAGGCTGAGTCAACCTTGAATTGGCTATCTGAACCCAGCTTCCACCGGGATCGAACTCAGGTCATGAGCAGAGCAGTACTGCCGCTTACCACTCTGCACCAGGGACTCCTAAGATAGAGACGTAGGTTAGAATAATTCCTAAGATCTTTTAAAAAGGGTGCTTTATGACTTGATCCCGGCCCAGAGTTGTGAAGCAGCCTACAAGATGGAATCCTGAAGTGACACCTAGCCATCTAATACATACTGTGTTGTACTATAGCACCTTTAACTGTTGTGGTTTTAATTAATTTATTTAAATGTATTTTATTGTATTTTATTGTATAATGTATTTATCATAATCATGGCACATTCCATGTCTGTGAGCCGCCCTGAGCCTGCCTCGGCGGGGAGGGCGGGAAATAAAAGTTTATTATTATTATTATTATTAAGACATTCTACACCTCTGCTGTCCGCTTCTGTCTTTTAAAAAATCCCAAATTGGGAGAGAGATACCTCTATAGCATGAACCTCAGAGACTAACTACCAGAAAATGCATGCTTATTCAGAAGTTAAATCTCAAGTATTTATTCTCAAGTATTCAAACAACATCCAGACATGATGGTACCTTAAAACCAAGTCAAGTCATTGGCCCAGCTCATCAGCATTGTCTGTTTTAAGTGGCAATAACTCTTTGGGGGTCTCAGAGAGAGGACCTTCACATCAACTGCTACCTGACCTGACCCTTTAGCTGGAGAGACCAGGGATTGAACCTGGGAAGTGCTCTGCCAATAAGCTACAGACCCTAACTATTCAAGTTTATGTACTGGTTTTAAAGGGCTCAGTAGAGACTGTGATGTGATCTTCCTTTTTGCCCTGCCTTCTTTTAGGACCTACTTCCTGGCTTCTAGAGGCCAATGAAAACAATTGGGCAAGAGAAGTACAAGAATCCTTGAGTGTGTCAAGACGCTTTGCCATTTTTCTGTCTACAGGGTACTTTCACTTTTGTCTCCCTGCTTCTGCGGCACTTATCTCTTTGTAAGTTAATAAATTCCTTCTCACTGATCTGAGGGGTTACTAAGGGAAACCAAAGTTGCTCTTCAAGATTAGGTGCACCTGCGAAAGGGGCCTGGGAAAGACTTGGGGGGAGGGTTTGTGCTTCCCGCTTTTCTTTAAAGTTGTAATGGTTCAATCCAGATCTATATAACGAGGGCGAAAGCCCGCCAAGCCAGATTTCGCAAAGTCCATCCTGCCTCAATATAGCTGTCATGAGTCAATACTCATCCTGCAACTACCGTATTTGCCGGCGTATAAGACGACTGGGCGTATAAGACGACCCCCCAACATTTCCACTCAAAATATAGAGTTTGTTATATACTCGCCGTATAAGACTACCCCCTCTTCCGCACACCTTCCACACACTTTCTCCTCTTTGTTCCTGCCTCATCTAGCGCTGGGTGGCAGAGCTTGCAGAGTAGTCTATCTCTAGACCAAATAAGCGTGGCCCTTTTAAGAGGGATGATTTCTCGCCCCCTGAGCTCCCACCCTTAGCCTTCACTGGAGAGGAAGAGTGGCAGAATATGGCAGCTGAGTAGGGACAAAGTGTTTTGGGAGTTGTACTAGTGCATAATATAAACACAGAAAGCAAGTCCCCACCTGAAGCAATCTTATAGTTAGAACTTCAATAGTACAGAAACAACAGAAGAAGAGGAGGGAGAGTTTAACAAGGAGGAAAGGAAGTTCAAACACAGGCATATTCAGGTAAAATAAACTAAAGTCTCCTGGCCAGTGTGGTATAGTGGTTGCTGGACTAGAATCTGGAAGACTTGAGTTCAAATCCCCAATCTTTCAGGAATTTAATTTGGTGGTGTTGGGCCACTTTTTCTGTCTCTCCCTCTCTCATTGTTACCCGGCCGGGTCAGAGAAGGATGCCTGCACATGCACGCAAGAGCACCCACAGGCTCGCGCGCTTCAAAGACAGCCCCCCCCCCGCCCCCAACCCCAGAAAGCAGCATGTGCGGAGAGGAGCCACTGGTTTTCGTGAGGCTTTTTTCCCTTTTTAAAAATGCCAGCTGGGAGGCCGCTCATCGCTTTAGATGCGTCAGCTTCTCTCCCCACCAGCCAGCAGGCCAAAGGATGCAGGGAGTCAAGGTGCAAATAAAAAGGGGGGGGGGGGAGGAGCCATCTTTGCAATATTTTTTTAAAGTAGAAATCCTCCCTGCCCTGGATAATATCTTTTTACTGCGTTTTCCCATCCTCCATCTCTGGGGCAAAATTGGAAGCTGGAGAAATGGGAGACCATCTGCAATAAGGGCATTTACAGCCGAAGCGATACAGGGGAGGGAAGGGGGGAATGATCGTTGGTGGAAACTGGGGGTGGGGGGAGCACATCTCTGCCTGCGTGCAGCTACAGTCACAGACAAACACACCCGGCCAGCAGATCTCTTGCCTCTCCCCCTCCCCGTACAAACAGAGAACAACAGAGGGAGCCTGTAAGCAAATGCAAGTCTGGTTTGCCCACCAGCAAGAAAAGGGAGAAAGGCTCGAAGAGCATCCACGGCCCCTTTCTCCTGCTGAATGAAAACTGCCCCCTTATTCTCCCCCGAAGCGAGAGCTGCAAGGCAGCGAATCCCTAGGAACAGGAGACAGAAGGTCGCTAAATACCGTAATGTATAGGTGGTTGCTTTGGGTTTTCGTTTCAAGGCTGCAAAGACAGCAGCCAGAGAGCGAGCAACCACAGAACTCAGAAAGGGCTTACTTCCAAGTAAGCATGCAAAGGATCGGGCTTGCACAGCACCTTTTCCCTCCACAGCAAAAGACAGCCTCTCGCCCCGTGACCCGTCCCTTGTGCTTTGGATCTACCGTATTTCCCCGAAAATAAGACCTACCCAAAAAATAAGCCCATCACAAATGCATAGAAATCCTGCTAGGGCTTATTTTTTGGGAAGGTCTTATTTTTGGGGAAATACGGTATCCCAACTGAAGTGCACCCGGCGTACAAGACGACCCCCCCACTTGGAGGCATGTTTTTCTGGGCAAAAAAGTCGTCTTATACGCCAGCAAATACGGTAAGTGGACTGTCTGTGATCTTTGAACTGCTGGGGTCTTGACATATTGCAAAATCTCCTCAACCTTGGAGTACCTTACCACCACCAACCATGTTGGACGACAAGAAGGCTAAATCCAAGGACATCCAGACCGATCCAGATGCACCCATCCTGGAGGGGCCAAAGCTGGTACCCAGATTCATAACAACCAGAAGGGACAAAGGGACGAATGGGGCTCGACAGGCTTCATGGAATGCCACCAAATGCACCCACTTCTTGGGGCTACATGGGGCATACTGGACCCGGGGTTCTGATGAAGAAGCTGGGAGCTCCGTGTGAGCATTGATCAGCCACCCTGGTGGAGGCTCGCTTGACTAACTACAGGAGAGCCTAATGATGCACAGTCAACATTTGAGAGACGAGATGCTCACCATGAATGATTACTTTATGTGGAAGGTGAGAACTCTCGCCTGTCAGCTACAAGATCTAGCTGCTCAGGTCACTGGGGCACCTCCCCTACAATAGCCCACCTCCCCCTCTTCCTGCACCGGATGGGGGTGACATTTGCTACCTTCCAGTCCTCAGGAACAGAGGCAGATTTCAATGAAAGAATTGAGCAATATAAGAGGGGCCTCAACTCCTCACTGTTCATTGAGACACTGGCCATGGGGAACCCCCAAACCCTGGTTGAGTGGGTTCAACTGGCCTGTGAGATCGAGGACTGGAAGAAGGTGGTGGTGCTCCACTGCAAGCAGCAGGGGGCCACCCCTAAAGAGACTAAAGATAGAGGTGGGGGGGAGAAAGGTACCCCCCACAAACCTGCCCTCACTCCTAGTGAGAAGGAACGGTGCACTAGAAATTGCCTGTGTTTAAAGTGTGTGTGTGGGAGAACCACGTAGCCAGCAAATGTCCAAGCACTCCTCGGGGGGTGCCACCCTCAGGTCCCAAGAAAGGAGAGCCGAAGAAGAAAACCCCACCACCACTACCAATGTTCCCTCTAAGCTGCAGAGTCTTGTGAGCAAAAATTCTACTTTGTGAGCTACTAGTATTATAGTTGTGATCTATTGGCATTAAAGTTGTGAGCTACTGCATGAATTAGTGTGCTCAGGGGTCATCCTTCCTGAGTTAAGACAAAAATGTGTGAGCTGAAGGCTAAAAATCTGTGAGCTATCTCACGCTAACTCAGCTTGAGGGAACACTGAGTGAAAATTCTACTTTGTGAGCTACTGGCATTAAAGTTGTGAGCTATTGCCATAAAAGTTGTGAGCTACTGCATGAATTAGTGTGCTCAGGGGTCATCCTTCCTGAGTTAAGACAAAAATGTGTGAGCTGGAGGCTAAAAATCTGTGAGCTAGCTCATGCTAACTCAGCTTAGAGGGAACACTGACCACCACCTAAGCCAGTGAAGGGTGGAGCGGCCCTGCTCCACTACTTGGACCAATGTGCAGAGACCTCAGGAGAGGAGAGTGGTGAAGACCAGCCGATGGGAAACGCCAACAACCTGATGTGAAGAGTGCACACCAGCAGGTCATTGCTGCTGCGCCATTATGGGTGAGAGTTTCCCATAATGGGAAACTTTATATTTTATTCCCATCACCCTAGTAAACCCATCAATGAGAAGGTTTATGAGTGTATGAGCCCTGCTAGATTCAGGATGCTCCAGAGACTTGCTATCCCTGAGTTTGGCGAATGCCTTGGGACTAACACGCAACCCCCTGCCCTCCCCACTTTTATTTGAACAAATGAATAGAGAGCCTATGAAGGGAAAGCCCTGCACACAAGAGATGGACCCTTGTGCGGTGGGGGCCCACTGGAAGCGAGGCCATTTGTAACAGCACCCTCCATCTGCTTCCAACTGGTATTAGGAATAGAGTGGCTGGAATTTCCGGGTTTTGGCATCTTGAGCTTGGTGGGGTCCACAGAGCTCGGTCACGGCGCCCCCCCCCCGAACTGGGCAGTAGGAGGGGTGTCACAGCTGTGGCACCCCAAGGAAGACTCTAGAGGGGTCTTCTGATAGCAAAGGGCTCTACAGGAGCCAGGGAAACGGCGGCGGCCGGTCCCTGTCTCTTCTGTCTACCCCGATGCTCCTCTGTCGCGGCTGCAATTATGGCAGCAAGAGATGAATACCCCACTGCTTTCTTTTTCTAACAAGCTTCTACTATACTATATCATATTTCTACCTTAAACATCGAGATGCTACAGTGCAAGTAAGTCTTTCTTTTTATTACTACCAACTAATGGATCTTCTGGTATAATGCCAGTCTGGACTGTTAAAAAAAAGGGGGAAGAGGAGGATATTTCCCCCCCCTTCTCTTTTCCCAAGTGAGGCGTCAAAAAGACAAAGAACAAACTTAACAACTCTTAAGATTTTAAATTGATCTGTACAGGGATAGTTGAATGGATTTGGCTTACAACTAAACAAGCTACGATTTTATCTTAATAACAAGCTACAATTTTATCTTAATATGGTCTGAATAAAAGTAACGTATATTTTAAAGAGAAATGCTTCTGATATCTGATTGGGATGGAATTGATTACAAGTGGACTGTAAGAGGAAAACATACAGCCGGAGGAGATTCAGAAAGATAGATTATCTGGGACTTGGAGTTTTTTTAACTTTGATTACTGGACTGAGTTTAACTGTAGAGAAGATGGTGATTCAACCAAATGAAGTGTTTAGGGGAAAAAAAGATATTATGGTTGCCATATCTTCCTTAAAGCAGGAAATGGGTATGTTGGCAGAGTTAATACAGGACAAGGTGGAAATCTTTGTTTTAAAACACAGCAAAATGGAAAATATGTACAAGTGGAATGATGAAGGGATCCCAGTGATGTCTTCAGAGATGAAAGAGCTGGATAAAGATCCAGTAGGAAAGGAGTCGAAAGAAATCAAAATGGAGACATTGTGCGTAGCTACAAAAAGGAGGCAGAAATCAAGCTGGATTAAAGTTTTTGCAGGAGGAAGTGACGGTGTAGAGATTTCATCATTTTCAATAAAATGGATATATGTGCTAAAGGGAGAAACGACAGACTACTTTAAGAAGACCAAGTCGTGGAAACTTTTAAAAAGAAGGGATTATAGATTGCTTCTCTTTCTTGTAATTGGCTAACATGGAATTAATAAAAGGGAACTGGCGTACAACCTTGAATGGCTCAGAAACGACAAGTGAGACTTCCAGAGAAGCATGACTTTGAAATGGCAAAGAGACTCTTAAAATTAGAATGCTTCTTTTCTGCTTGCTATTTGATTTATGAAGCATATATTTTTAAAGTTAAATAGAGCAATACAATAGAGAGTGGATTATAGAGAGGTATGATTTTTTCTATGGGTTAAAATAAATAAGGGTGAGAGAGGCCGTTTTCACTGAGAGATGCTATTTTTTAAAGTCAAATATAGTATTTTTAATAGAGAGTGGATTGTAAAGAGTATATGATTTTTTTTTTATTTAAGAAAAATAATAAGTATGAAAAATGAGGCTGTCATTGCTTATTAAATTTACGTCTGTTGTTCTTTCTCTCTTAGGGTAATATGGAAATAGGAGATATAGTCTCCAAAAAGTTTAATGAAGTTAAATACTTAAATTAAATATTTAAATATCTAACTTAGATAAATAACTAATTTGGGTCAATTTATAATAATCTAGACAATGCAGGTATTTGGAAGCTTTAAAGATCTGCTTCTACTTATTTTTTTAAATAATAGATCCTGTTGATATTGTAACAAATAAAGTACTGTCTACTAGTTTTATTTTGGTCTTTTGTTATTTCTAATTTTTTATGTTGGAAACAATTAAGGTAGTATTAAGGATAAAATGATATACTCATCTTCTCTGCTTATGATTATGGTTATTACTGTTAAAATTAGTAATCCCTAATATGGTTAAGATTACTTAGTGGCTTTTATTTTGTGGTTGGCTTTGATGCTTTTCTCATTTGTTGGTATCAAAGATGAATAGTTTAGATTCATATTATAAGCATAAATAGCAAAAAAACCCAATCCTATAATAAAATAATATGACTGTAGAATATAATGGTTGCATTGGATTAAAATGTAAGATTTGCAGGTAGAAAAAAATTATATCAGATTTGAAAGGTAGAAATGTAATAGCTATGTCTATTGTTTTTCTGTTTTGTTTCCCCCCCAATTCCCTTCCTACTTTGCTTCTGTATTCCCGCATCCCCCCATCCTTTATACTGAAAACCAATAAAAAATTTTAAAACAGGAAAAAAAGGAAGTGTGGCTGGCCTATCATGATCCTTTCGTGCAATGGAGCAGACATGCCATCTATTTCCAGGACAAGAAATGCAAGGGCCATGTCTGGAAAAGGACTGGGGCCCTGAGTGTCAAGTCTGCTGTAATGTCTGAGTAGTTTAGGCCCAAACATTGGTTCAGGAAAGGGCTCCTGGGTAAAAAGCCATACTGTATTCATATGCTGCTAGCTCAACCTCTCCTTCCCCCCCTCCTTCCCTTTGTTATGTAGCACAGCTTGGTAACGAGAACATGGGAATAAGATTGTGAAGCCTTCTCAGAGATAACGAGCGCTAAGGAAGCGCCCAAGGCCAACCAAGGCCTGAGAACGATAAAAGTAACAACGATGTGTGAATGTGCCCTGCATAGTGTGCCCCCCCTCAGGAATGCTTTTGATTTGTACCTTAAAAGTTTGCCCTTTGTGTATGCTCGCCAGTCTTGCAATCTTTCGTCTATAGTTCTGCAACATGTTACAATAAACTAGAAACTTCTTATCAAGAGAGTCTCGTTATTGAAACATCAGACTTGACACTGAGCCCCCACCCCCAATTGGAAAAACTTGTTTAACCAGGGAAGAGATAGCCGCCATCGCCCCCAAGTACCAAGACCTAAAGGGTGTCTTTGAGGAGATGGAAGCTGATAACTTCCTCCCCATCGAACCACAGATTGTGTGATTGAGCTGATTGAGGGAGAGGCATTACCTAAAGCCAAATTATACTCAATGAGCCACCAGGAGCAGGAAGAACTAAAGAAATCCATAGATTCCAACCTATAGAGGGGTTTCATTTGCCCTGCTCAGTCCCCCCGCACAGCCCCTGTACTCTTCGTGGGGGGAAAGGGAGCCTGAGACTGTGCACTGACTATCGGGGGTTGAATGTCATTTCCTACTCCCTCCTGCTGATAAAGGACCTCCTTAGTGAAGTCTCCCAGAGCCATAGTTTTTACAATGCTGGATGTATGCGATGCTTACTTCCGAGTATGCATCAAGGAAGGAGATGAGTGAAAAACGGCATTCAACACCCCCCCCCCCCCAGGCCACTTCAAAAACCTGGTCATGCCATTTGGACTGGGGGTGTTTATGAACTTGATTAATGAAACATTACAGCAGTACCTGTTAAGGCATGGCTTGTTATCTGGATGACATGCTAATTTACTCCGAGGACCTCCCCTCTCTTGTGAAGTTTTTGCGGAAGGTACTACAGACCTTCTATGACAATAAGCTATTTGCCAAACTGTCTAAGTGTGAATTCCATAAGATGGAACTTGACTTCTTAGGTTACTGGGTCTCGGCTGGAGGGTCTGGGGATAGACCCTGCAAAAATTCAGGTCATAATAGACTGGGAAGCCCCCCCTCCACCCAAGACCAGGAAGCGGTTACAAAGTTTTCTCAGGTTTGCAAATTTTTACAGAAATTTCATAA
Source organism: Heteronotia binoei (assembly GCF_032191835.1). NCBI lineage: Eukaryota > Metazoa > Chordata > Lepidosauria > Squamata > Gekkonidae > Heteronotia > Heteronotia binoei. Next base: position 3,037,668 of record NC_083230.1, read on the forward strand.
ACAACTTTGCAAATGTAGCCCTATGCCTCATGGACTTACTGAAAACAAAAGGGAAGGGAGCGGAGGCACAAAAACCCAGGGCTTGGCTTGATTGGTACCCAGCCTGCCAAATGGCCTTTGATAAATTAAAACAGTTGTTTACTTCTGAGCCCGTCCTCATTCATCCAGATGAGAACAGTGTGCAGTGTGACACAAGTGACATCTCCCAAATGGCCATCCTGCTCCAAGAGGGGGAGAATGGGAATTGATACCCTTGCGCCTATTTCTCGAAAAAATTCTCCTCAACAGAATGTAATTAGACAGTTTGGGACAAGGAGGCTTTGGCCATCAAACTAGCTTTAGAAACTTGATGCCACTACCTGAAGAGGCAGGAGTACCATTTGAACTATGGACTGATCATAAGAATTTGGAATCACTCATGGCCACCCGGAAGCTCAGCACAAAGCAAATTTGCTGGGCAGGGTTCTTCCAGGGTTCTTCCCGGGAAGCAAAACTTCTTAGCTGACGCTAAGCATGACAGCCTCCCTCAGCACGACAGCAAAAGAGAGGTGGTCATAGACTCATTGTTTTCACCTCCCAACTCAGCACTTTAGTCACTACCTGGAGCCAAAAGAGCAAGGAACCTAGCGAGTCCTTTGTGGCGTCCCTACTAGTCAAACTTCCTAGACAGCCACCGGACCCTGGCTTGGAGCTGTCCATGGGCTCCGACAGACTCTGGTATAGGGACTCTAAACTATATATCCCGAATTACTCTGCCTGGTAGTTTTGCAGTGGTCGCACAATGTGAAAATTGGGGGGCACTTTGGTTTTGTGAAAACCCTCCATTTATTCCAATGTCAGTTTTGGTGGCCGGGGCTGTGCAAGGATGTTTCCCAATATGTAATAGGTTGTCCAGTGTGCCTAATGGCAAAAAGTGGGGGGGGGGGTAAAACCCCAGGGAAGCTCCAACCCCTAGAGATGGCCTCCCAGCCATAGGAATGTATTTCCATGGACTTTACGGGCCTGCCTCCCTCCCAAGGGAAGTTTGTGATTTGGGTGGTGGTTGACACCTTTTCCAAGCAAGCTCACTTTGTTCCTTGTAAACAGATCCCCACGGCCAGGAAACTGGCTGAACTCTTGCTACAACATGTTGTTAGACTACATTCCTTTTCAGCCAAGGTAATATTTGATGGTGGGTCCCAGTTTATTGCCATATTCTGCAGGCAGCTTTGTAAACTGACAGGAATTGAACAGGGGCTAAACTCCTCCCACCATCCCCAGACAGCCAGATGGAATGCACGAATAGCGTGCTCGAGCAGTTCTTGTGAAGTTATGTGTCGTTCCAACAGGACAACTGGGTCTCCCTCCTGCCCCTTGCGGAGTATGCATACAATAACAGCACTCACAGCTCTACAAATGCCAGCCCATTCCTCATCGCCAATGGCTATGAGGGGAACTACCCGGTGGCCCTGCCTCCTCAGATTCTCCCGAATTCTCAGAGTGGTGGTGATCCACAGCTCACAGCTGGAAAACCATCCAAGCCGAATTAGACGAAGCCAAAAAGACTTATAAAAAACAACATGATAAACACCACTCCAAGTTGTGGGACCTCAAAGTGGAGGACATGGTGTATATCTCCACCAGGAACTTACCTAACTCTCAGCCTTCAAAAAAGTTGGGACTGAAATACTTACAGCCTTTTCCCATCAAACAGATTATTAATAATGCGACTGTGGAACTTGAATTGCCTAAAGCATTAAAACATGTTCACCCCTGTTTCCATGCCAGCCTCCTGAAACGCAACCCTGGACCCTCATATTGGCACCAGCAACCAACAGTACCAGCTCCTATTCTGGTTCGGGGTCAGATTCACCATGAAGTGCAGAAAATCCTCAATTCAAAGTGGAAGAGGAGTGATCTCTACTATCTCGTTAAATGGACTCACTTCCCTATTAGCCAGGCAGAATGGGTGAAGGCTTCGGACATGCGAGCTCCTAAGCTGATTAAGGACTTCCACCACCGCTTCCTGACAAACCAGGGGGGTGAGGGCTTGAGGGGGGCAGTATGTCAAGATGCCTTGGCATTTTTCTGTCTACAGGGTACTTTCACTTTTGTCTCCCTGCATCTGCAGCGCTTATCTCTCTGTAACAGTTAATAAATTCCTTCTCATTGGTCTGAGAGGTTACTAAGGGAAACCAAGGTCGCTCTTCAAGATTAGGTGCACTTGTGAAAGGGGCCTGGGAAAGACTTGTGGGGAGGGTTTGCACTTCCCATTTTTCTTTAAAGTTGTAATGGTTCGATCCAGATCTATATAAGGAGGGTGAAAGCCCGCCAAGCCAAATTTCACAAAGTCCGTCCTGCCTCGATATAGCTGTCATGAGTCAATAAACATCCTGCAATGAAGTGGACTGTGATCTTTGAACTGCTGGGGTCTTGACAGAGTGACCCTGATATGGCGTTGGTGGCTCTACTGCCAGCACAAGCAATCAAATGGTCCTTTTGCATCAAAGTTTAACTTCCGCAGAGCTATCACAGGATTCATCACAGCTCCTCTTGCATGAACTCAGAGAGGCGTCTTTGGGCTAAACAATTTTATCTTCTCTCCTGCATCATGTTTTCCAACGCTCTCTCTAGTCTGAATCAAGATATGGATTTCTTGGGGATATTATAACCTGCTTAAACCTCATCTCAGAGGTAGAAAACAATTTGCTATCTAATATAAACATATGTATCTTGAACGGTTTCTACATATGCATTGGCAGCCAAGAATATACTGGCCAAAGAAAATGCCTGATCAAGTAGCAAACTGTTTAAGCATGTAGTGCTTTTATTTGCTTTAAAGAAATCTGAACACTGTTCTTTTATTATGTTTTGGAGTTTGCTTCTTGTATTTTTGTATTCTGCATGGTCTTTGCATTAAAAAAAATCTTTTGATGCACATTATCTCTTATGTGCATCAACAGTTTTTGACCATTAGCAAATATACACCATCAAAATTATTTGTATTCTCATTACCTCTTTATGGAGCAGACTGAACTGAACTTGCCCAAGAGCTTAATGGCACAGCAGGCACTTGAAACCAGATGTTTCTCATCCAAGTCCTATAGTTTACCCATGGCAATAAACTGGATGTTATAACAATAAGCAAATAGAATAAATCAGCCCTTAATAACTACATGGTGACTGTAACTTCTCAGCAATGTACAGCATTCCCCAAGTATAGCTACCTGTGGAAGTTCAAAACATTTTTTTTTAAAAAGCAGTCAAGTTTAAGGAACAGAAACATCAACTGGAGGAGTTAAAGCAGCCCCCTGCATGGCAACTTGAAACACAGACCACTACTGGTTATTGTCCACCTAAGTACAAGGAAGAGGTCAAGGACAAGTTGTGCCTGCAGAGGCAAATGCCATACCATCCATAATGCCATTTTGAAGGCACCCTTTAAAAAGTGCACACTTTCCCCAACTGTACAATACCTCTTGTTTTTATAGCTCTGGATTAGTGAAGTCTTGCTTATACTATCTTTCCCACTGTAGACAGTGTAAAGGCCATCAAGTGTTTCATTGAACTGCAGACAGAAGGGAGAAGAATTTGTTTTCAGTACAAATAAGAAGAGAGACCACACTTTCCTTTGAACAAGGCAGACACAGATAATGATTTTGAATGATGGGGCATTCTTTAACACTAGATTCTTGATGGTGGAAAGTTCCGTCAAGTTATTTTCAATGCAAGAGACAAATACAAGTATTTTGCCAGTGCATTAGCAACCCTGGCTTCCTTGCTGGTCTCCCATCCAAAGTACTAACCAGGGCTGACTCTGCTTAGCTTCTGAAATCTAACAGGATCAGGCTAGCCTGGGTGATCCAGTTCAGAGAAATCTAGTTCTTACTAGTTGGTCTGTCTTTCTTTTTAATTGCTTCAGTGGAAACCATGCTGGATTGGGAAAGGCCACACGAACAGCCAATTCAGCAAAAGATCCATTTTAAAAATAGCATATCACAGGGTCTTGTGTCACTATAGCCTCATATATTTTTAAGAATGCTGCAACTAGAGGTATTAATGCCTCCAATTAAACTAAAATCAA